>NC_052073.1:29967954-30275585 GCF_015852505.1 Tachyglossus aculeatus | reverse complement strand
TGCCCTGACCGTCTTCCCCTGCCCCTGCCACCCTGTAGCTGAACGTCTGCCCCTGCCTCCCTGGCCCTGACCATCTGCCCCTGCCCCTCTGCCTCCCTGGCCCTGACCGTCTGCCACTGCCTCCCTGGCCCTGACCGTCTTCCCCTGTCTCTGCCTCCCTGGCCCTGACCGTCTTCCCGTGCCTTTCTGGCCCTGACAGTCTGCCCCTGTTCCTCTGCCTCCCTGGCCCTGACCGTCTTCCCCTGCCTCTGCCTCCCTGGCCCTGACCGTCTGCCCTTGACCCTGCCATCCTGGCCCTGACCGTCTGCCCCTGACTCTTTCTCCCTGGCCCTGACCATCTTCCCCTGCCCCTGCCACCCTGTCCCTGACCGTCTGCCCCTGCCTCGCTGGCCCTGACCATCTACCCCTGCCCCTCTGCTGCCCTGACCCTGACTGTCTTCCCCTGCCCCTGCCTAACTGGCCCTGACCATCTTCCCCTGCCACCCTGGCCCTGACCGTCTGCCCCTGCCCCTGCCGCCCTGGCCCTGACCGTCTGCCCCTGCCCCTCTGCCGCCCTGGCCCTGACGGTCTGCCCCTGCCCCTCTTCCACCCTGGCTCTCACGGTCTTCCCCTGCCCTTCTGCCGCCCTGGCCCTGACCATCTGCCCCTGCCTCCCTGGCCCTGATCGCCTTCCCCTGCCTCTGCCTCCCTGGCCTTGACCGTCTTCCCCTGCCTCTGCCTCCCTGGCCTTGACCGTCTTCCCCTGCCTCTGCCTCCCTGGCCTTGACTGTCTGCCCCTGCCTCTGCCTCCCTGGCCCTGACCGTCTTCCCCTGACCCTGCCTCCCTGGCCCTGACCATCTGCCCCTGCCTCCCTGGCCCTGACCGTCTGCCCCTGCCCCTGCCTCCCTGGCCCTGACCGTCTGCCCCTGCTCCTGTCTCCCTGGCACTGACCGTCTGCCCCTGCCTTCCTGGCCCTGACCATCTTTCCTTGCCTCTGCCTCCCTGGCCCTGAACGTCTTCCGCTGCCCCTGCCTCTCTGGCCCTGACAGTCTGCCCCTGTCCCTCAACCCCCCTGCCCTAACCGTCTGCCTCTGCTCCTACCTCCCTGGCCCTGACCGTCTTCCCTGCCCTCTGCCTTGCTGGCCCTGACAGTCTTCCCCTGCCTCTCTGGCCCTGACAGTCTGCCCCTGTCCCGCTACCCCCCTGGCCCTGACTGCCTGCCTCTCCTCCTGCCTCCCTGGCCCTGACCGTCTTCCCATGCCTCTGCCTCCTTGGCCCTGACCGTCTGCCCTTGACTCTGCCACCCTGGCCCTGACCGTCTGCCCCTGCCCCTGCCTCCCTGGCCCTGACCATCTTCCCCTGCCTCTGCCTCCCTGGCCCTGACCGTCTTCCCCTGCCTTTCTGGCCCTGGCAGTCTGCCCCTGTCCCTCTGCGCCCCTGGCCCTGACTGCCCGCCTCTGCTCCTGCCTCCCTGGCCCTGACCATCTTCCCCTGCCCCTGCCTCCCTGGCCCTGACCGTCTGCCCCTGCCCCTCTGCCGCCCTGGCCATGACCATCTTCCCCTGACCCTGCCTCCCTGGCCCTGACCATTTGCCCCTGCCCCTCTGGACCTGACCGTCTGCCCCTGCCCCTGCCTCCTTGGCCCTGACCGTCTGCCCCTGCCCCTCTGCTGCCCTGGTCCTGACCGTCTTCCCCTGCCTCTGCCTCCCTGGCCCTGACCGTCTTCCCCTGCCTCTGCCTCCCTGGCCCTGACCGTCTGCCCCTGCCCCTCTGCCTCCCTTTCCCTGACCGTCTGCCCTTGCCCTCTGCTGCCCCGGCCCTGACCGTCTGCCCCTGAATCTGCCTCCCTGGCCCTGACTGTCTGCCCAGCCTCCCTGGCCCTGACCGTCTTCCCCTGCCTCTGCCTCCCTGGCCCTGACCGTCTTCCCCTGCCTATGTCTCCCTGGCTCTGACCGTCTTCCCCTGCCTCTCTGGACCTGACAGTCTGCCCCTGTCCCTCTGCCCCCCTGGCCCTCACTGCCTGCCTCTGTTCCTGCCTCCCTGGCCCTGACCGTCTTCCCATGCCTCTATCTCCCTGACCCTGCCATCCTGGCCCTGACCGTCTGGCCTTGACCCTGTCTCCATGACCCTGACCGTCTTCCCCTGCCCCTGCCACCCTGGCCCTGAACGTCTGCCCCTGCCTCCCTGGCCCTGACCATCTGCCCCTGCCCCTCTGCCTCCCTGGCCCTTACCGTCTGCCCCTGCCGCCCTGGCCCTGACCGTCTGCCCCTGCCCCTCTGCCGTCCTGGCCCTGACTGTCTGCCCCTGCCCCTCTGCCACCCTGGCCCAGACGGTCTGCCCCTGCCCCTCTGCCGCCCTGGCCCTGACCGTCTTCCCTGCCCTCTGCCTCCCTGGCCCTGACCATCTTCCCCTGCCTCCCTGGCCCTGACCGTCTGTCCCTGCCCCTGCCTCCCTGGACCTGACCATCTTCCCCAGCCTCTTCCTCCCTGGCCTTGACTGTCTTCCCCTGCCTCTGCCTCCCTGGCCTTGACTGTCTTCCCCTGCCTCTGCCTCCCTGGCCTTGACCGCATTCCCCTGCCTCTGCCTCCCTGGCCCTGACCGTCTTCCCCTGCCTCTGCCTCCCTGGCCCTGACCGTCTGCCCGTGCCCCTCTTCCACCCTGGCCCTGACCTTCTGCCCCTGCCCCTGCCTCCTTGGCCCTGACCGTCTGCCCCTACCCCTGCCACCCTGGACCTGACTGTCTGCCCCTACCACTGCCTCCCTGGCCCTAACCGTCTGCCCCTGCCTCTCTGTGGCGGCACTGAGCGTCTTCACCTGACACTGCCTCCCTGGCCCTGACCGTCTGCCCCTGCCTCTGCCTCCCTGGCCCTGACCGTCTTCCCCTGCCTCTGCCTCCCTGGCCCTGACCGTCTGCCCGTGCCCCTCTTCCACCCTGGCCCTGACCTTCTGCCCCTGCCCCTGCCTCCTTGGCCCTGACCGTCTGCCCCTACCCCTGCCACCCTGGACCTGACTGTCTGCCCCTACCACTGCCTCCCTGGCCCTAACCGTCTGCCCCTGCCTCTCTGTGGCGGCACTGAGCGTCTTCACCTGACACTGCCTCCCTGGCCCTGACCGTCTGCCCCTGCCTCTGCCTCCCTGGCCCTGACCGTCTTCCCCTGCCTCTGCCTCCCTGGCCCTGACCGTCTTCCCCTGCCCCTGCCACCCTGTAGCTGAACGTCTGCCCCTGCCTCCCTGGCCCTGACCATCTGCCCCTGCCCCTCTGCCTCCCTGGCCCTGACCGTCTGCCACTGCCTCCCTGGCCCTGACCGTCTTCCCCTGTCTCTGCCTCCCTGGCCCTGACCGTCTTCCCGTGCCTTTCTGGCCCTGACAGTCTGCCCCTGTTCCTCTGCCTCCCTGGCCCTGACCGTCTTCCCCTGCCTCTGCCTCCCTGGCCCTGACCGTCTTCCCCTGCCCCTGCCTCCCTGGCCCTGACCGTCTGCCCCTGCCCCTCTGCTGCCCTGGCCATGACCGTCTTCCCCTGACCCTGCCTCCCTGGCCCTGACCGTCTGCCCCTGCCCCTCTGCCTCCCTGGACCTGACCGTTTGCCCCTGCCCCTCTGCCTCCCTGGACCTGACCATCTGCCCCTGCCACTGCCTCCCTGGCCCTGACCGTCTGCCCTTGCCCCTGCCTCCCTGGCCCTGACCGTCTGCCCCTAGCCCTCTGCTGCCCTGGTCCTGACCATCATCCCCTGCCTCTGCCTCCCTGGCCCTGACCGTCTGCCCCTGCCTCTGCCTCCCTGGCCCTGACCGTCTGCCCCTGCCTCTGCCTCCCTGGCCCTGACCGTCTGCCCCTGCCCCTCTGCCTCCCTTTCCCTGACTGTCTGCCCTTGCCCTCTGCTGCCCTGGCCCTGACCGTCTGCCCCTGAATCTGCCTCCCTGGCCCTGACTGTCTGCCCCTGCCTCCCTGGCCCTGACCGTCTTCCCCTGCCTCTGCCTCCCTGGCCCTGACCGTCTTCCCCTGCCTCTGCCTCCCTGGCTCTGACCGTCTTCCCCTGCCTCTCTGGACCTGACAGTCTGCCCCTGTCCTTTTGCCCCCTGGCCCTGACTGACTGCCTCTGCAACTGCCTCCCTGGCTCTGACCGTCTTCCCATGCCTCTATCTCCCTGACCCTGCCATCCTGGCCCTGACCGTCTGGCCCTGACCCTGTCTCCAGGGCCCTGACCGTCTTCCCCTGCCCTTGCCACCCTGGCCGTGAACGTCTGCCCCTGCCTCCCTGGCCCTGACCGTCTGCCCCTGCCCCTCAGCCTCCCTGGCCCTTACCGTCTGCCCCTGCCTCCCTGGCCCTGACCTTCTTCCCCTGCCTCTGCCTCCCTGGCCCTGACCGTCTTCCCCTGCCTCTGCCTCTCTGGCCCTGAGCTTCTTCCCCTGCCTCTGCCTCTCTGGCCCTGAGCTTCTTCCCCTGCCTCTGCCTCCCTGACCCTGACCGTCTTCCCCTGCCTCTGCCTCCCTGGCCTTGACCATCTTCCCCTGCCTCTGCCTCCCTGGCCCTGACCGTCTTCACCTGCCCCTGCCTCCCTGGCCCTGACCGTCTGCCCCTGCCTCGCTGGCCCTGACCATCTAACCCTGCCCCTCTGCTGCCCTGACCCTGACTGTCTTCCCCTGCCCCTGCCTAACTGGCCCTGACCATCTTCCCCTGCCTCCCTGGCCCTGACCGTCTGCCCCTCTACCTCCCTGGCTCTGACCGTCTACCCCTGCCCCTCTGCTGCCCTGGCCCTGACCGTCTTCCCCTGCCCCTGCCTAACTGGCCCTCACCGTCTTCCACTGCCTCCCTGGCCCTGACCATCTGCCCCTGCCCCTGCTTCCCTGGCCCTGACCGTCTGCCCCTGCCCCTGCCTCCCTGGCATTGACCATTTTCCCCTGCCCCTCTGCCTCCCTGGCCCTGACCGTCTGCCCCTGCCTCCCTGGCCTTCACTGTTTTCCCGTGCCCCTGCTTCCCTGGCCCTGACCATCTGCCCCTGACCCTCTGCCACCCTGGCCCTGACTGTCTGCCCCTGGACCTCCCTCCCTGGCCCTGACCGTCTTCCGCTGCCTCCCTGGCCCTGACTGTCTGCCTCTACCGCTACCTCCCTGGCCCTGACATTCTGCCCCTTCCCCTCTGCTGCCCTGGCCCTGACCGTCTGCCCCTGCCCCTCTGCTGCTCTGGTCCTGACCGTATTTCCCTGCCCCTGCCTCCGCGGCCCTGACCGTCTGCCCCTGTCTCCCTGGCCCTGACCATCTGCCCCTGCCTCCCTGGCCCTGACCGTCTGCCCCTGCCCCAGCCTCCCTGGCCCTGACCGTCTGCCCCTGCTCGTGCCTCCCTGGCCCTGACAGTCTGCCCCTGTCCCTCTGCCCCCCTGGCCTTGACTGCCTGCTTCTGCTCCTGCCTCCCTGGCCCTGACCATCTTCCCCTGCCTCTGCTTCCCTGGTCCTGACCGTCTTGCCCTGCTCCTGCCTCCCTGGACCTGACCATCTTCTCCTACCCCTGCCTCCCTGGCCCTGACCGTCTGCCCCTGCCTCCCTGGCCCTGACCATCTGCCCCTGCCCCCCTGGCCCTGACCATCTTCCCCTCCACCTGCCTCCCTGGCCCTGACCGTCTGCCCCTGCCCCTCTGCCGCCCTGGCCCTGACCGTCTTCCCCTGACCCTGCCTCCCTGGCCCCGACCGTCTGCCCCTGTCTCCCTGGCCCTGACCCTTTGCCCCTGCCCCTCTGCCGCTCTGCAACTGACCGTCTGCCCCTGCCCCAGCCTCCCTTGCCGTGACCGTCTGCCCCTGCCCCTCTGCCACCCTGGCCCTGACCGTCTGCCCCTGCCTCGCTTTCCCTGACCATCTTCCCCTGCCTCTGCCTCCCTTTCCCTGACCATCTGCCGCTGCCCCTGCCGCCCTGGCCCTGACCGTCTACCTCTGCCGCCCTGGCCCTGACCGTCTTCCCCTGCCCCTATCTCCCTGGCCCTGACCATCTTCCCCTGCCTCCCTGGCCCTGACCATCTACTCCTGCCTCCCTAGCCCTTACCATCTGCCTCTGCCCCTGCCTCCCTGGCCCTGACCTTCTTCCCCTGCCTCTGCATCCCTGGCCCTGACCTCCTTCCTCTGCCTCTGCCTCTCTGGCCCTGACCATCTTCCCCTGCCTCCCTTGCCCTGACAATCTGACCATCTGCCTGTGCCCCTCTGCCTTCCTGGCCCTAACCGTCTGCCCCTGCCCCTGCCTCCCTGGCCCTGACCATCTGCCCCTGCACCTGCCTCCCTGGCCCTGACCATCTTCCCCTGTCTCTGCCTCCCTGGCCCTGACCGTCTTCCCCTGCCTCTGCCTCCCTAGCCCTGACCGTCTGCCCTTGGCCCTGACCATCTGCCCCTGGCCCTGACCGTCTGCCCCTGCCCCTGCCTCCCTAGCACTGACCCTCTGCCCCTGACCCTGCCTCCCTGGCCCTGACCATCTGCCCCTGCCCTTGCCTCCCTCGCCCTGACCGTCTGCCCCTGTCCCTGCCTCCCTCACCCTGACTGTCTGCCCCTGCCCCTCTGCCTCCCTGGCCCAGACCGTCTGCCCCTGCTTCTGCCTCCCTGGCCCTGACCGTCTGCCCCTGCCCCTCTGCCGCCCTGGCCCTGACCATCTGCCCCTGCCTCCCTATCCCTGACCGTCTGACCCACCCCTCTGCCACCCTGCCCCTGACCGTCTGCCCCTGCCTCTGCCTCCCTGGCCCTGCCCGTCTGCCCCTGCCCCTGCATCCCTTCACCCTGACCATTTGCCCCTGCCCCTCTGCCGCCGTGGCCCTGACCATCTGCCCCTGCCTCCCTGGCCCTGACCGTTTGCCCCTGCCCCTCTGCTGCCCTGGCCCTGACCGTCTGCCCCAGCCTCTGCCTACCTGGCCCTGACCGTCAGCCTCTGCCTCCCTGGCACAGACTGTCTGCCCCTGGCCCTGACTGTCTGCTTCTGCCTCCCTGGCCCTGACCCTTTGCCCCTGCCCCTGCCTCCCTGGCCCTGACCGTCTGCCCCTGCCCCTCTGCCTCCCTGGCCCTGACTGTCTGCCCCTGCCCCTCTGCCGCCCTGGCAATGACCATTTGCCCCTGCCCCTCTACTGCCCTGGCCCTGACCATCTGCCCCTGCCCCTCTGCCCCCCTGGCCCTGACCATCTGCCCCTGCCTCTGCCTCCCTGGCCCTGACCATCTGCCCCTGCCCCTCTGCCCCCCTGGCCCTGACCATCTGCCCCTGCCTCTGCCTCCCTGGCCCTGACCATCTGCCCCTGCCCCTGCCTCCCTTGCCGTGACCGTCTTCCCCTGCCTCTGCCTTCCTGGCCCTGCCCGTCTTCCCCTGCCCCTGCCTCCCTGTCTCTGACCGTCTTCCCCTGCCCCTGCCTCTCTGGCCCTGACAGTCTGCCCCTATCCCTCTGCCCCCCTGGCCCTGACCGCCAGCCTCTACTCCTGCCTCCCTAGCCATGACCGTCTTCCCCTGCCTCTGCCCCCCTGGCCCTGACCGTCTTCCCCTGCCTCTGCCTCCCTGGCCATGACCGTCTTCCCCTGCCTCTGCCTTCCTGGCCCTGTCAGTCTTCCCCTGCCTCTGCCTCCCTGGCCCTGACCGTCTACCCCTGCCTCTGCCTCCCTGGCCCTGACCGTCTACCCCTGCCTCTGCCTCCCTGGCCCTGACCGTCTACTCCTGCCTCTGCCTCCCTGGCCCTGACCGTCTGCCCCTGCCTCTGCCTCCCTGGCCCTGACCGTCTGCCCCTGCCTCTGCCTCCCTGGCCCTGACCGTCTGCCCCTGCCTCTGCCTCCCTGGCCCTGACCGTCTGCCCCTGCCTCTGCCTCCCTGTCCCTCACCGTCTGCCCCTGCCTCTGCCTCCCTGGCCCTGACCATCTGCCCCTGCCTCTGCCTCCCTGGCCCTCACCGTCTGCCTCTGCCCCTGCCTCCCTGGCCCTGACCGTCTTCCCCTGCCTCCCTGGCCCTGACTGTCTGCCCTTGACCCTCTGCCGCCCTGGCCCTGACCATCTGCCCCTGCCTCTGCCTCCCTGGCCCTGACCGTCTTCCCCTGCCCCTGCCTCCCTGACCCTGACCATCTTCCCCTGCCCCTGCCTCCCTGGCCCTGACCGTCTGCCCTTGACCCTCTGCCACCCTGGCCCTGACCGTCTGTCCTTGCCTCCCTGGCCCTGACCGTCTGCGTCTGCCCCTGCCTCCTTGGCCCTGACCAAATGCCCCTGCCTCCCTGGCCCTGACCGTCTGCTGCCCCTCTGCCTCCCTGGCCCTGCCTGTCTGCCCCTACCTCTGCCTCCCTGGCCCTGACCGTCTGCCCCTGCCCCTCTGCCGCCCTGGCCCTGACCGTCTGCCTCTGCCCCTCTGCCGCCCTGGCCCTGACCGTCTTCCTGCCCCTGCCTCCCTGGCCCTGACCATCTGCCCCTTCCTCTGCCTCCCTGGCCCTGACCGTCTACCCCTGCCCCTCTGCCCCCCTGGCACTGACCGTCTGCCCCTACACCTGCCTCCCTGGCCCTGACCATCTTCCTCTGCCTCTGCCTCCCTGGCCCTGACTGTCTTCCCCTGTTTCTGCCTCCCTGGCTCTAACCGTCTTCCACTGCCCCTGCCTCTCTGGCCCTGACAGTCTGCCCCTGTCCCTTTGCCCCCCTCGCCCTGACCGCCTACCTCTGCTCCTGCCTCCCTTGCCCTGACCATCTTCCCCTGCCTCTTCCTCCCTTGCCCTGAACATCTTCCCCTGCCTCTGCCTCCCTGGCCCTGACCTTCTGCCCCTGCCCCTGCCTCCCTGGCCCTGATGGTCTGCCCCTGCCCCTAACTCTCTGGCCCTGTCTGCCCCTGCTCCTCTTCTGCCCTCTCTCTTACCGTCTTCCCCTGCCCCGGCCTCCCTGGCCCTTACCATCTGCCCCTACCTCTCTGGCCCTGACCGTCTGCCCCTGCCCCTGCCTCACTGGCCCTTACCATCTTCCCCTGCCTCTGCCTCCCTGGCCTTAACCGTCTTCCCCTGCTTCTTCCTCCCTGGCCCTGACCGTCTGCCCGTGCCCTCTGCTGCCCTGGCCTTAACTGTCTGCCCCTGCCTCCCTGGCCCTGACCGTCTGGCGCTGCCCCTCTGCCGCCCTGGCCCTGACCGTCTTCCCCTGACCCTGCTTCCCTGGCCCTGACCGTCTGCCCCTGCCCCTGCCTCTCTGACCTTGACCGTCTTCCCCTGCTTCTGCCTCCCTGGCCCTGACCGTCTGCCCGTGCCCCTCTGCTGCCCTGGCCTTAACCATCTGCCCCTGCCTCCCTGGCCCTGACCGTCTGCCCCTGCCCCTCTGCCGCCCTGGCCCTGACCATCTTCCCCTGACCCTGCCTCCCTGGCCCTGACCGTCTGCCCCTGCCTCCCTGGCCCTGACCATCTGCCCCTGCCTCCCTGACCATCTGCCCCTGCCTCCCTGGCCCTGACCATCTGCCCCTGCCTCCCTGGCCCTGACCATCTACCCCTGCCCCTCTCCCGCCCAGCCCTGACCGTCTGCCCCTGCCCCTGCTTCCGTGGGCCTGACCATCTGCCCCTGCCCCTGCCTCCCTGGCCCTGACCGTCTTCCCCTGCCCCTGCCTCCCTGGCCCTGACCATCTGCCCCTGCCCTTGCCTCCCTGGCCCTGACCGTCTGCCCCTGCCCCTCTGCTGCCCTGACTGTCTGCCCCTGCTCATCCTCGTGTCTCTCCCCACTTTAATCCATACTTCATGCTGCTGCCCAGATTGTCTTTGTCCAGAAATGCTCTGGGCATGTTACTCCCCTCCTCAAAAATCTCCAGTGGCTACCAATCAATCTGCGCATCAGGCAGAAACTCCTCACCCTCGGCTTCAATCAATCAATCAGTCAATCGTATTTATCGAGCTCCTACTTTGTGCAGAGCACTGTACTAAGTGCTTGGGAAGTACAAGTTGGCAACATATAGAGACAGTCCCTACCCAACAGTGGGCTCACAGTCTAAAGAGCTACAAGGCTCTCCATCACCTTGCCCCCTCCTACCTCACCTCCCTTCTCTCCTTCTACAGCCCAGCCCGCACCCTCCGCTCCTCTGCTGCTAATCTCCTCACCGTGCCTCGTTCTCGCCTGTCCCGCCGTCGACCTCCGGCCCATGTCATCCCCGTGGCCTGGAATGCCCTCCCTCTGCCCATCAGCCAAGCTAGCTCTCTTCCTCCCTTCAAGGCCCTACTGAGAGCTCACCTCCTTCAGAAGGCCTTCCCTGACTGAGCCCCCTCCTTCCTCTCCCCCTCGTCCCCTTCACCATCCCCCCATCTTACCTCCTTCCCTTCCCCACAGCACCTGTATATATGTATATATAGAGAGAGTACATATTACTCTATTTATTTTACTTGTACATATCTATTCTATTTATTTTTTTTGGTTAATATGTTTGGTTTTGTTCTCTGTCTCCCCCTTCTAGACTGTGAGCCCACTGTTGGGTAGAGACTGTCTCTATATGTTGTCAACTTGTACTTCCCAAGCGCTTAGTACAGTGCTCTGCACACAGTAAGCGCTCAATAAATACGATTGATTGATTAATAGATTTGTTTTCTTAAATTCCGTGGGGTCAATGTTGTGTTTACCAATTCTATTGTATTTTTCCAAGCACCAAATGCTCTGCTAATAATTGATAGAGTGTTGTTCAGTGCAGAAGGGATATCTTGGGGAAATGACATTTCAAAGTTTGGCCAACAATGTTAAGATCATGTCCAGACCCATTTCCTGGAGACACCTTGGGGAACAGAGTCCTGTTTGTGCCTGAGGGGCTCGTGGGTTCACAGAGGGACCAAGCTAATAATAATGATAATTATGGTATTTAAGTTCTTACTATGTGTCAAGCACTGTTATAAGAGCTGGAGTAGATACAAGTTAGGTTGGACACAGTCCTTGTCCCACGTGGGTCTCTGTCTTAATCCCCATTTTTACAGATGAGGGAATTGTGGCCCAGTGAAGTCACGTGCCCAAGGTCACACAGCAGACATGTGGCAGAGGCAGAATTAAAACACAGGTCCTTCTGACAACCAGGCCCATGCTCTACCCACTAAGCCATGCTGCCAAGATGCAGCCATAGCATTGCCTGAAGAACAAACAATGCAAGAGGAGGGCAGCCCTGAGAGAGAGGAGGGGTCCTGTGTGACCACCACTTCCCCTTTGGTGTGGGGATTTGCTTCCAGTCACCCTGTGTGCTTGTGATCTGCAGATTTGGGATTTTACCTTTCTTCTGCCCTGCCCAAACGCTATCTCAGGGAAAAACCTCTCTGAGTGATACATGTAGAACAAATTTCAATCAGAAGCCTTGAAGCTTTTCTAGTTCATTCACCAAACAATAGCAGAGCCCCTCCTGTGGCTAATTTAGCACATGTAAATTTCCACTCTGGCAAGAAAAATTTGTGTCCCCAGCCTGGATAAATTGACCACATTCCCGTGTACAGGCGATGAATTCTCATTCGATTTCACTTCTAGCTTTTTTTTTACAATGCTGATTTTCCATCTGAGTGAAGGTTGGTTCATTCTGACTCCTTTTCCACTCAGCCAGAAATGTAAATAAGGTGAGCTCCCTCTTAACACAATCAGCCTGCGCAAAATCCCCTTTCTCACCTTGCTGTTTCTACAGGCGGTCGGCTCATCTATAAGGCACTAGAACTACCTTTGTATCTGTCTGTTGATTTAAACGGTGAAATGGCTGATATCGAATTAAGGAATCAGAGGGCAGAGTGGATTCATTTATCTTTAAACCTTTAGAGAAGCTGCATGGTTGACTGGAAAGAGCTCCAGCCTGGAGGACAGAAGACTCGGATTCTAATCCTGACTCTGCTACTTGCCTGTTGTGTGTGACTTGGGGCAGGTCACCTGACTGCTTTGTGCCTCAGTTTTCTCATCTGTAAAATGGAGACTCAATACCTGTTTTCCCTCCCCCTTAGACTCTGAGCCCAGGCAGGAGCCTGATTAACTATTGGAGCACTTAGTACAGTGCTTGTCACACTGTCATCATTTCACAAGTGTCACTATTATTACTATTATCTTTTAATTCCTATGGGAGATCTGTTTGCTGGTTGATTCAACAACACCCCAGGGCAGGCCAGAATGACTTTCCTAGGGCTTAGTCACAAGAGATACCACAGGTACCCTGCTCTGATCTGATTCCTTTCTTTGGTGGGTTAGAGAGAGAAGAAGCTGGTTTGGGACAGTGTCCTGTGGCTTGTTTCTGTAGGAGTGAAGACCTGGACTTGGCTTGAAGTGGAGAACTAAACTGGTGAATATGATTGCACAGATGGACAGTCTGGATCCTTTACATTTCATCAGTTGCAGGAGTTTTCGACTCTAGATTATCTGGATAACATGAGTAGGCTAGGGAGGGAAAAGAAAACTCCTAAATTCCATGGATGTCAGCCCAGTGTGGGCAGGGATTGTCTCTCAATCGCTGAATTGTACTTTCCAAGTGCTTAATACAGTGCTCTGCACACAGTAAGCACTTAATAAATATGATTGAATGAATGAGTCTCACCTACAAATTCATAATCTACCAAGGAAAAATGCTGGCAGAAGAGGAATAAACAAAGAAGCAGGAGGAGGTGGGAGGCATTTCTTTGAAAACTCTAAGCTTTGGATGGTGGAGAAATTCCTTTTGCATTTCACTGCTTATGAGATCATATTTCCTGGATGGTAATATCCACTGTCGTGCTTTTCCTCATGGGGATATACTCTCCTCCTTTTATTTATCAGATTCAGCCTTTGTCTGGGATTCAGGAAACCCAGATTTGTATCTCCAGAGTGATTATTTTGGGTGAATGTGGCCATTTCACTGTTGTGTCCCCGCTTATCTGTATTTCAAAATCCTTAGCACTTGCATTGTAATTATATATATGTATATAAATATACTATGTACTATATATGTATGTAGCTGTATATAGGAACATATTACATGCGCATATATGGACATAAATCTACTATACTAATTTATCCATCTTTTCACATACTTGGCACTAGCAAATGTACGGAATGATGAATAAATTAGTATAGTACAAGTTGTACCTCTGTTCTTTCTTCCACTCCCACTGTTCTTCAAACAAGGTGGAACTGTGAGAGGGCCCCATTAGACTGCAAGTCCCTTGAAGTCAGGGGCCTTGCCCCTGCTTCTCTCCCGAGTGTTTAGTACAGTGCTCTACCTGCAGTAGGTCAGCTTGTGGCTCAGGAGGCTTGGAAATCCTCGAGAAATCACAACAGTGTGGCCTAGTGGAAAGAGCCGGGCTTGGGAGTCAGAGGACCTGGGTTCTAATTCTGACTCTGCTACTTGCCTGCTATGTGATCTTGGGCAAGTCACCTCATTTCTCTGGGCCTTAGTCCCCTCATTGTAAAATGGGCATTCAATACCTGTTCTCAGTCAATCAGTCATATTTATTGAGCACCTATATGTGCAGAGCACTATTCTAGACTGTAAGCCCCGTGTGACACCTGATTATCTTGTATCTACTCTTGCTCTTATTACAGTACTTGGCATACAGTGAAGACATTATTATTATTACTTCTCATCTCAAAAATCTGTCTTCCCTCCCAAACCCTGCCCTCTCCCTGACTTTCCCATCACTGTTGACGGCACTACCATCCTTCCCGTCTCACAAGCCCGCAACCTTGGTGTCATCCTCGACTCCGCTCTCTCATTTACCCCCACATCCAAACCGTCACCAAAACCTGCCAGTCTCAGCTCCTCAACATTGCCAAGATCCGCCCTTTCCTCTCCATCCAAACCACTACCCTGCTCGTTCAAGCTCTCATCCTATCCCGTCTGGACTACCGCATCAGCCTTCTCCCTGATCTCCCATCCTCTTGTCTCTCCCCACTTCAATCCATACTTCATGCTGCTGCCCGGATTGTCTTTGTCCTGAAACACTCTGGGCTCCTCAGAACTCTCCAGTGGCTACCAGTCAATCTGTGCATCAGGCAGAAACTCCTCATCCTCGGCTTCAAGGCTCTCCATCACCTCGCTCCCTCCTACCTCACCCCCATCTCTCCTTCTACAGCCCAGCCCGCACCCTCCGCTCCTCTGCCGCTAATCTCCTCACCATGCCCTGTTCTCGCCTGTCCCGCCATCGACCCCCGGCCCACATCATCCCCCTGGCCTGGAATGCCCTCCCTCTGCCCATCCCCCAAGCTAGCTCTCTTCCTCCCTTCAAGGCCCTACTGAGAGCTCACCTCCTCCAGGAGGCCTTCCCAGACTGAGCCCCCTCCTTCCTCTCCCCCTCGTCCCACTCTCCATCCCCCCATCTTACCTCCTTCCCTTCCCCACAGCACCTGTATATATGTTTGTACATATTTATTACTCTATTTTACTTGTACATATCTATTCTATTTATTTTATTTTGTTAATATGTTTGGTTTTGTTCACAGTCTCCCCCTTCTAGACTGTGAGCCCACTCTTGGGTAGGGACTGTCTCTATATGTTGCCAACTTGTACTTCCCAAGAGCTTAGTACAGTGCTCTGCACACAGAAAGCGCTCAATAAATACGGTTGATGGATTGATTGGTCAGGCAAGGAACTTAACTTTGACCTGGAAAGTCCCTGTCAACTTATTTTGTGGAAAGGAAATACTTTTGAATAAAAGCCCAAACTCTCTACTCTTGTCCCAATTTTCCCAGATGACCAGTTTTTAGAAAAAACAACATAGGTAATCAGGCTTGAAGGGGCTTGATTATTGAAAATAATGAATTCAGCCAGATCTCTCAAATCTGCACAGAGTAAGCGTTCAATAAATATGATTGAATGAATGAAATATATTTTCCCTGAAATAAGGTCACCTGTGCTGAGCAGCAGTGGCATGGGAGAGAATTGAGGGCAGAGGCTTAAGTTTACTGCATGGAAAGAGGCAGTAAACCACTTCTGTGTTTTTACCAAGAAAACTCTGTGGATGCACTACCAGATGATTGCAGATGGAGGTGGGGCATTCTGGGAGAGATACGTCCATGGCATTGCTATGGGTCAGAGATGACTCATCAGCATAAGACAAGACAAAAAGCCCAAGTGTTTGAAGGCCTAGATAAGTGCACTTTTCTAGAGGAGGGGTCCCATTGAGCTCCTTTAATAATAATAATAATAATAATAATAATAATGATAATGATGGAATTTGTTAAGCACTTACTATGTGCAAAGCACTGTTCTAAGCGCTGGGGAGGACACAAGGTGATCAGGTTGTCCCACGAGGGGCTCACAGTCTTAATCCCCATTTTACTGATGAGGTAACTGAGGCACAGAAGCTAAGTGACTTGCCCAAGGTCACACAGCTGACAATTGGTGGAGCCGGGATTTGAACCCATGACCTCTGACTCCCAAGCTCCACTGAGCTACGCTGCTTCTCCTCCCACAGTTCCTAACTCACTTTTGAAAATCCACTTAGTGACCAGGTATCAAAGGAAGTTGCTTAGCATTCTACAAGGATGTACTCAATCCTTGAACTGTAAAGAGAATACTTTAGACTAATATGTTAGTAAGATGAACACTTATTGTGTGCAGAACTCTATACTAGTGTGGCTTAGTGGAAAGAGCATGGGCTTGGGAGTTAGAGGACGTGGTTTCTAATCCCAGCTCCACCACTTGTCTGCTATGTGACTTTGAACAAGCCACTTCACTTCTCTGAGCCTCAGTTCTCTCATCTGTAAAATGGGGATTAAGACTGTGAGCTACACGTGGGACAACCTGGTGACACTGTATCTACCCCAGTGCTTAGAACAGTGCTTGGCACATAGTAAGCACTTAACAAATTCATAATGTGTGTGTGTGTGTGTGTGTATGCACACATCATCATCATCATCATCATCAATCGTATTTATTGAGCGCTTACTATGTGCGGAGCACTGTACTAAGCGCTTGGGAAGTACAAATTGGCAACACACAGAGACAGTCCCTACCCAACAGTGGGCTCACAGTCTAAAAGGGGGAGTGTGTGTGTGTGTATATATACATACACTAAGCACTTGGAAAATACAAATGTGTAAGTAGATACCATCCCTACCCTCAAGGAGCTTACAATTCAGCCCTGGAGACAGACATTGTCAACATGGCCTAGTGGAAAAATCACAGGCCTGGGAGTCAGAACATCTTGGTTCTAATCCTGAATCTGCCACTTGCTTGCTGTGCATCCTAAGGCAAGTCCCTGAACTTCTCTGTGCCTTAGGTTTCTCAACTGAAATACAGGAATGCAATCCCTTTTCTCACTCATACTTAGACTGTGAGCCCCCTGTGGGACAGGGGCTGTTCAACCTGATTAATTGCTATCTGCCTCAGTGTTTAGAATACTGGTTGACATATAGTACGTACCAAATAGCATAGTAATAGAAGTAGGGGAAGCAGCCTAGTACAAGGCTGTATTTATGTGCTAAAATCTGCCCTTTATTCTCTGTCCAAATTGCTACCATGTTAATGCAAGCACTTATCCCACCTTGATTACTGTATCAGCCTTGTTGCTTGCCTTCCTACCTGTCTCTTCCCATTCTAGTCCATACTTCACTTTGCTGCCTGGATCATTTTTCTACAAAAACATGCAGGGCATGTCTGCCCCCCTCCTCAAGAACCTTCAGTGGTTGCCCATCCACTTCTGCATCAAAAACCAACTCCTCACCATTGGCTTCAAAGCACTTAATCCCCTTGTCCCCTCCTACCCCACCTTGCTATTCTCCTACTAAAACCCAGCCCTCACACTTTGTTCTTCTATTATTAATCTTCTCTCTGTACCTCGATCTTGCATACGTCTTGCCTTTGGCCTGGAATGCCCTTCCTCTTTGTATTCAATAGACAATTATTCTTCCCAACGTCAACCTTATTGAAAACACATCTCCTCCAAGAGGCCTTCCCTGACTAAGCCTTCTTTTCCTTTTCTTCCACTCCATTCTGGGTTGCCTTGACTTGCTCCCTTTAGTCATCCCCCTTCCCAGCCCCACAGCACTTATGTACATATCTGTAATTTTATTTATTTTTTGTTAATGTCTTTCTTCCTCTCTACACTGTAAGCTTGTTGTAGGTAAGGAATGTGCCTGCTATAGTATTTAGCACAATGCTTTATGCACAGTAAGCATTCAATAAATGTGACTGACTAACTTTTTTCCGGCTTTCTTTTTTTCCCTCCCTCTATTATATGTACACATATATGTGCTTATAACTCTTTTGTGGAAGGTATTTTCAGGAGTTTACTGTACCTTTCTTGTTAAGCAGTGTGGCTTAATGGAAAGAGCATGGGCTTGGGAGTCAGGTCCTGGGTTCAAATTCTGGCCCTGCCAATTGTCAGCTGTGTGACTTTGGGCAAGTCACTTCACTTCTCTGTGCCTCAGTTCCCTCATCTGTAAAATAGGGATTAAAACTGTGGGCCCCATGTGGGACAGCCTGATCACCTTGTATCCTCCCCAGCACTTAGAATAGTGCTTTGCACATAGTAAGTGCTTAACAAATGCCATAAAAAACCTACAGAAATCCCTCTATAAGAGGAGAATGATTCTATCTAGGAATCTCCAGCAGTTCTGGGATGGGGTGATGATGGGCCAATAAAACTTCCTTAATGATGAAGAAAAGTCAATAGTTGGGTCTCAGGATTTGGTAGGCCTCATCTAAATCATGAGCTGCAAAATGGTGGTGTTTCATTTCTTGTCTTCCTTTACTGGAAGCAGTTCATAATCTTGTTTTCTCTCAATGGAATCATGATGGCATCACCTTACCATTTATTATTATTCGGAGCTCGGAATTTCTCGTTCCAAGGGAGCTAATGTCTTACAGGGCCCTTGTAGGAGTCTTTAGATTTCAGGAGATTGAGAATAGCTTTCGTAAGGGCTCGGATACTGATTTTCATTGCATTGGTTGTCTTGGAAACTCGAGCTGGGGTATATGAACTTGATACTAAGCTCATCCCTCACTAAAGGCTGTTTTACATCCCAAATGCTTAGGGCAAAGTAGTACTCAGTAAATACTATTGATTGATTTTTTTTTTTTACGTCACTTTCATCTGCATTCTGACCCTGACTGTTACTCCTAGATGGTGACTGCCACACTACTTAACATCCTGGGAGAAGAGGAGGGGTTGGGGAAAAGGGGGAGGGGTGTGTGTGTCTTTAGGGGGGAGAGGTTTACAGAATGAGTTGATCTTCCATAGAAGACAGCACTGCTTAGAATGAGATAGTATCCTTGATAAAAGATGCTGAAGAGCCCTTTTGCCAATCTCATTGCTAAATTAACGACTCCAAGCTGGAAGGAGATAGCGCCGGGTAAAGCAGGGAGGGAGGAATGAAGATTGGAACTCTACTCTCAGGCTATGAATTGTGCCTTCTCAACTGGAGTAAAGCCTGGACTCCAACTTCAAATTGGCTCTTTCAATAACCCTGTCTAAGCTATGCTTTTGAAATCCTCTTAGCATCTAGAACAGTCCTGTGCAATAATTTAATATAATTTAATGTAATTATTAAATATGAACCAAGGATGAGGATACATTACTGAAATAGGTCCTCCTTGTCCAGGGTTTTTGCAGACCACTGGCAAAATGAAGTGGATGAAAGTCTGTCAGAACTTCCTGCTGAATTTATAGGAAATTGCTGAAGGACTAGCTAGGCATCTCAGGACAACAAAATAACCTGCACACTGATGATTTTGGTACCTCAGCAAGAGGGGTCAAATAGAGTTGGATCTCTCCCGTCTCTTCATTATGCTTCTTTTGTTTTTTTGTTTTTTTTTCCTTTTCATGTCTGACCCATGACATGGTTTGATGTAAGGTTCTTCTAGCTTAATTTGTTTCCGGTGTTTATTTGCCTCTCCATTCACCACATCTTTCCTGCCTCTTTATCACTAAACTACAGCTTCTCCAGGCTTTCTCGACTGGCAGTTAATATCTAACCCTTGTGCTTGTGTAGAGAAAATTAGAACTTCCATGCTCTGTACAAGGATGTGACTTTGCTGTGGCAGCTCTGAGCTTGCTTCAGAGTGTAGCAAAGATCTGGTTCGGAGAAGAATTATGATAATTGGGGGCCTGAGGGAGCCAGGATAACTTTGGCCAAATTGGAAATTACCTTTTGCTCGTCTGTTACTGTAATCTTTGCAACTCCAGTTACTGTAAAGTGATAGTGTTTGATTGTGTTTTACAACACTCTGTTTTGTCCGGGACTTAATCCATACAAGTCTTAAAGACATCATTACTTAACGCACTTAAATACACACTTAAAAACACACTTGGGTAATGTGGCCAGGAGCTGGTTGGAAGCTTAGCCCAAGGACAATTTACATGTAAATTTTCCCCTTTAACAGGGTGTGCCTCATCTTTTCAGTTTGAGAACTAATCGGAATTTGGTGCCGGCTTGTCATTTCAGAATTTGCATTCTTTTTAAATTGAAAGGCAATCTCTTTTTCCCATTGTTTCCCAGGTCCTTACCTTCTGTTTTCAACTATTTTTCTGCTCATTTTAAGAAAAGTTTATCTAGTCCACCTTTTCCCCCTCCTACTGCTTAGCTGTCCCTCTTGCCTCCTTTGTACATGGGTGCTTCCATGTAGACTGACTAGGTGAGTGGTAGTACTCCCTGAACACATAGAATAAGGTTGAGCAAGATAGAGAAGCAGCATGTCTTAGTGGAAAGATCACGGGATTGGAAGCCAGTGGACCTGGGCTCCAGTCCTGGCTCTGCCTAAGGTTGGGAGACCTTAGGCAAGTCACTTGACTTCCCTCTGCCTCACTTTTCTAAACTGCATAATGAGGATTAAATACCTGTCCTCCCTCCTACTTAGACTGTGTGCCCCGTGTGGGACAGGGACTGTGTCCAACCTAATTGATTTGTATCTACCACGGCATTTGAAGAAGACGACTTTCCTGGGGGACAGGTGGAGATATCGGGCAACCTAGGACAGCAAGTAAAGAAACCAATTGGGCTGGCTGTGGGCTGGGGATGTGTCCATTTTATTGTTGTGGTCTATTCTCCTAAGCACTTCATACAGTTACCTGAACACAGTGAGCACTCAATAAATACGATTGATTGTTTGCTGTGTCTGGAGTGGTACTGAGGCCCAGAGGTGGGTGAGGCTGGTGGACTATGAGGCTGAGCTTGTGCAGATATCACTTCCTTCTAGTCCAGGTGTCACCACTCCCAGAGGAGAGGAAGCAGAACAATGAGATGAGAGGGATGAAGAGATGCTCAGATCAGCCTTTTGGGAGCATGTGGGGAGAAGTGATTTTTGGAGTTGAGGAACTATTTGCCAAGCATTCCTGAAAATAATAATTGTGGTATTTAAGCACATAATAATTGTGGTATTTAAGCACTTAATTTCTTCCAGGCACACTGTGGTAGATACAAGTCTATTATGTTGGAAACAGTCCCACATGTGAGTCACAGCCCAAGGAGGAGGGAGAACAGATTTCCCATTTTACAAATGAGGAAACTGAGGCCTGGAGAATTTAAGCAACTTGCCCAAGGTCACACAGCTAACAACTGGCAGAGCCAGGATAAGAACCCAGGTCCTTTGAATCCCATTCCTGTGAACTTTTTTGGAGATGTTTGTTTGCTGTCCTTGGGGGGGAGTCATGAAAAGCAGAGAAGGCATGAGGACACAATGTGGAGCTTGGCTGAGCTGAGACACATGGGTTTTATTCATTCATTCAATCGTATTTATTGAGTGCTTACAGTGTGCAGAGCACTGTACTAAGCGCTTGGGAAATACAATACCACTGGTGGCATATTCCCTCCCCGAATACAGGGTATGTGTGTTCTAGGGCAGGAAGGGCTCCACTCTACCACAGCCACCCAAGGGATGTTGTTGTTGTTATTAGTAGTAATAATAGTAATAATGGTAATAATTATGGTACTTTTAAAGCACTATCTTGTTGGACACAGTCCCTGTCCCACACTGGGCACATAGTCTTTATCCCCATTTTACAGATGTAGTAACTGAGGCCCAGAAAAGTGAAGTGGCTTGCCCAAAGTCACACAGGAGAGAAATGGCAGAGGTAGAATTAGAATCCAGGTCCTTCTGACTCCCAATTAATGCTCTATCCACTAGGCCAGGTTACTTCTCTGTTACCAAGAGTTACTATGGCATAAACTCAATAGTTCTAGTTTTATGTCAGCTCCCAATTTAGTTTAAACTGGCTGATTTCATGATGAAGTGAATAAGTGAATCCATCTAATATAGTAACTGCTTCTCCCTTAATTTCTATGAGCAGAATTTCTGAAGGTCTGTGTCCTCAGTTGATTAAGCTGTGGTTTCCTATCAGCTATCTATGCTTGTCCACTACTTTCCTTTGAGACTGATATGGCCACGTCACCTAACATGCATTCCCTTTTTCACCGTCACTCCTACTGCAGTGTCTCTCTGCATTCCAGAACAAAATCCAAGCTCCCTTTGAAACTCTCACACTCCCTCCCTCTGAAAAGTGCCAGAAAATCAAGGCAGCTTTGACTATAAAAGCCATCTTATCCCGATGAGTTGAAAATGTTTCCTTTCCAAACTCTTCATCCCCTCCCCTTAAAAAATTTCTGTTGCAGAAACAGGAATGTGCTGATGTTAGCCTTATTTTCAGAGTCTTCTCCCCCAGCTGCAAAGACAGTCCCTCACCTTTTAAGTCCCTGTTACTCTTCTTGTTTGCACCAGAAAAGATGGTACAAAATTATAATTCTTAGAACCTTTTGGGCAGAGTTCCACTCAAGGCTGGCTTTCTGAGGTCTTAATTACATGTTACATATTCAAAGCTTTGTACAGCACAGGCATAATGTGACATTTAATAGACTCTACAGGCTAATACCACAGAAACAAGGGGTTATAGTGGAAAAAGAAGCTTTATCCTGACACAGGAAGACTTTCTGCCCAAATGTGCCTTGCCAAAGACCTCACCAAGAGTCATCCAAAAAGCTGGCCACTTTGTAAGAAGAAAATAAATAAAAGAGGGCTCTGTTCTCTCTCTCCTCCCACTACTGCTGGTAAGGCAGGTATGGGCCTTATGCTCCCCACTTCCAAGCAGGGACCCTTGTGCAGGGGTGACTTAAAAGAGCTTCCCTAAGAGGCTGGAAAGAAGAGGCCAGATAGGAGAACCAGGACTGAATTAGTTCTTCAAGGGGGTGGATGTAGATGGAGAATAGAAGGGAACCTAGAACAGAGCCTTGAGATAATCCCCCAGTTAGCGGGTTGGAGACTCTGCCACTTGTCAGCTGTGTGACTTTGGGCAAGTCACTTAATTTCTCTGTGCCTCAGTTACTTCATCTGTAAAATGGGGATGAAGACTGTGAGCCCCACGTGGGACAACCTGATTTTTGTATCTACCCCAGCACTTAGAACAGTGCTTTGCACATAGTGACCACTTAACAAATGCAATCATTATTATTATTAGGAGAAGCCCTCAAAAGAGACTGAGGAATAACAGCTAGAGAGATAGGAGGAGAACTGGGAGAGAACAGAATCAATGAAGTCAGGATTGGATAATGTTTCCAGGAGAAGGATTTGGTCCACAGTGTTGAGGAGGATTAGGATGGAGTAGAGGTCTTGGATTTGGCAAGGAGGACATCGTTGGTGACCTGTGACAGGGCAGTTTCCATAAAGTGAAGGGGACAGACGCCAGATTGGAGGGCGTCAAGGAGGGAATTGGAGGAGAGGAAATGGAAGCATTGGTGTAGACAACTGGCTCAAGGAATTTAAGGAATATCAAGAGTGAACAAGCTTCCTTCTAGAAATATGGTGGGTTTTTGCCCACCCGTCGAACACAAGTCTTACTCCAGGAAGCTGGCACTGCTGTAGTGCAGTCCCTGTTCCTCTTTCTCCTGCCACAGGGCTCCTTGGATCACTGCTCCCTTGGGAGCTGGTCAGTGGAAGCAGTAGAGGGCCAAAGAGATGCTGGGAAGGGTGCTGGGAATGGGGACACCCCCTGAATGACACTGACCCTTCCTAGCCATTTCCTCTGCAACAACATGTGTTATTCCAAGCAGCTTCCGAAGGCCACCCTTTCTAGAATCTGAAGCTTGGGGCAACAGACGTGAACTTGAGGCACAAGAAAATCTTGATTCAGTGTTAGAAATACAAACTGCACATGCATGGGTTCTTCTTGATTTAGTTGACACTGCTGTTTTCTCTTTTTAGCATTTTTTTCTGGCAACAATTATTTCAACGCATTCTCCTTGGTGAAAGTAGAGGGGGCTTGATTGTGAGAACAATTGCTCCATGTAGGGGGAAGATTAAGACTATTGATGCAGAATTGCCTCCCACACAAAGTTGAGAGATCAGAGTGTGATGTGGCCGATAGATCGGAGCTGCCACCGGATCCATGCTCCGATAAGAGGGAAAGCCATAAAGCTTTGGTTTCCCTTCCAGAAACAGATTTACATCAGGAGCCATTTCTGAGCCACTCATAAAGTTGGAGGGGAGGAGTAGAGTCTTCATCTCTCGTTTTAACAGGAGGACTCAACCCCTCCCCAACTGGGTTGGGATTCTTTGGAAGTTCCCCTTTCCATCTGTTGAGAGAGCAGCCAATGATTCGATGAATCAATCAATCATATTTATTAATAATAATAATAATGATGGCATTTATTAAGCACTTACTATGTGCAAAGCACTGTTCTAAGCGCTGGGAAGGTTACAAGTTGTCCCACGGGGGGCTCACAGTCTTAATCCCCATTTTACAGATGAGGTAACTGAGGCACAGAGAAGTTAAGTGATTTGCCCAAAGTCACACAGCTGACAATTGGCGGAGCTGACATTTGAACCCATGACCTCTGACTCCAAAGCCTGTGCTCTTTTCCACTGAGCCACGCTGCTTCTCTACTGAGCTGCTTCTCTACTGAGCTGCTTCTCTACCCTTCTCTATTGAGTGCTTACTATGTGCAGAGCACTGTACTAAGCACTGGGGGGAGTACAATATAGCAAATATTGCTCCCACAGCTTCAACTACCATCTCTCTGCAGATGATTGTGAGACTGCTCTAGACTGTGAGCCCACTGTTGGGTAGGGACCGTCTCTATATGTTGCCAACTTGTACTTCCCAAGCGCTTAGTACAGTGCTCTGCACACAGTAAATGCTCAATAAATATGATTGAATGAATGAATAATTCCCAAATCTGTGTCTCCAACCCCATCCACTCTTCTCTTCTGCAGTCTTGCATTTGCTCCTGCTTTCAAGACATCTCTAGTTGTATGTTTCGCTGGTACCCCAAATGCAACACATCTAGAACTAAACTATTCATATTCTCTCCCAAATCCTCTCTTCATGCTGACATTCCCATCACCATTGACAAAACCACCATCCTCCCTGACTCCCAAGCCCATAACCTTGGCATTATCCTTGGCTCTTCTCTCTCATTCAGCCTGCATAGTTAGTTAATCAATCATATTTACTGAGCACTTACTGTTTGCAGAACACTGTACCAAGCTCATGGGAGGGTATGATATAACAGAGTTTGTAGACATGACCACTTCCCACAATGAACTTACAATCCAGAGGGGGAGCCAGACATTAATATAAATGAATTAAATGATTTATATGTACATAAGTGCTATGGGACTGAGGGGGGGTGAATAAAGGGTGTATATCCTGAAAGTTCATTCTTTACAACTTCTCCAGAAGCTATCCCTTCCTCCCCATCCAGACTGCCACATTGATGGTCCCGGAATTTATCATATTTTCCCTTGACTTCTCCATCAGCCTCCTCACTGACCTTCTTGCCTCCTGCCTCACTCCTTTCCTGCCCATGCTTCACTCCACTGCCCAGATCATTTTTCTAAAACATAGCTCTATGCATGTCTCCCCATGCTTCAAAAGTCTCTAATGGTTGACCATTGATCTCCACACAACCAGAATCTGCTCATAATCAGTTTCAAGGCACATTATCTCTCCTCTCCCCACACCACAACTCAGCCCACACACTTTGTTCCTCTAATAACCTCCAATAACCCATCCCTTTATCTCACTCGCTCTCGCCCCCATCACATCTAACAGACCACTAGTCTCCCCAACTTCAAAGCCTTAAAATTACATCTCCTCCAGGAAGCCTTTACTATCTTATATTCCCTCCCTTGTGCATCACCTAAGGACTTGAATCTCTTTCTCCTAAGCACTTAGGAATCCACCTTCCCTTCCACAATCCTGACACTTAAGTACACATTTTTATACCACCTGTAATTAATTTTAATGTCTGTCTCCTTTACTAAATTCCAAGCTTCTTAACAGCAGGGATCATGTCTTTTTAATGCTATTATACTCTCCCAAGGACTTAGTACAGCATTCTTTACACTGTTACATGCTCAGTAAATCCATTGATTTTTCACAAGAGGATGAACCCATTGCCAATCCTAGCACTTTTAAATTTGTGCTATGCTCCCCCAAGTGCTTAGTATATTTTCCCCTCTCCTAGCTCCATAGCACTTTTGTACATTTCCACCTGTATTTTATTTTAATGTCTATTTCCCCCTCTAGTCTGTAAATTCCTTGTGGGTAGGGATGGTCTATACCTACTCCTTGGTATTTTTCTCTCTCAACCACTGAGTGTGGTGCTCTGCACACAGCAAGTGCTCAGTATATATCATCGGTTATTGATTATCATTCATTGTATATGTTCATTCAATTGTACATTCCATTTTTAAAAATCATCTTAGTTATAAATATTTGCCTCCCAAATGAGAGTATAAGCTCCTTGTGGGCAGGAAAGATGTTAGTTCTTCATTCTGTACTCCCCAAGTGCCTAGAACAGAGCACCATCCCAAATCAATCAATGGAATTTATTAAGTGCTTACTGTGTGAGGAGCATTGTACTAAGCACCTGGGAGAGGTCAGTATACCAGAGTTAGTAGACACATTCCTGCCCACAAGGAGCTTACAGTCTAGAAGGGGAGACAGACATTAATATAAGTAAATTATGGTTATGTACATAAGTACTGTGGGGATGAGGGTGGAGTTAATAAAGGGTGTGGATGTGATGCAGAAGGGAGTGGGAGAAGAGGAAATGAGGGCTTATTCGGGGAAGGCATCTTGGAGGAGATGTGATTTTAATAAGGCTTTGAAGGTGGAGAGAGTTATCGTCTGTCAGATATGAAGGGGCTGAGGGAATTCCAGAGCAGAAGCAGGATGCAGACCAGGGGTCAACAAATACAATTACTACTATCACACCCAGAGAAACAGCAGTAACAGCATTAGTCTCTTCCTATGTGTTAATGGCTTGAGTAGATACAAAATAATCAGCTCAGAGAAAGCAAGTATTTTATAGATGTGGAAACCGGGGCCCAGAAAGGTTAATTGATTAGCTCAAGGTCACACAGCCGACTAATGACAAAGCTAGGACTAGAACCCAAGGATCCAGTGATTCACCCCCAATAAGGCCCTCCCAGAATCCAGCTCACCAGTCCGGGTTTGCACTTGGAGAAGTGGAGACACTGATGAATCCGAAATTCATTCATTCATATTTATTGAGCGCTTACTGTGTGCAAAGCACTATATTAAGCACTTAGGAGAGTACAATACAACAATAACCAT
The DNA here is from genome assembly GCF_015852505.1 of Tachyglossus aculeatus. NCBI lineage: Eukaryota > Metazoa > Chordata > Mammalia > Monotremata > Tachyglossidae > Tachyglossus > Tachyglossus aculeatus. The sequence continues at coordinate 30,249,174 of NC_052073.1, read as the reverse complement.
GAAATTTGGGATGGGAAGAAGAATGAAAGCCTGGACTCCCGTTAGCCAACCCCATCACTGGCCTTTATCCCACCTCTCTTTTTTAGAAACTGCATCAGAATTCATTTACCTGAAAGTCAACTAGAGACATCCAGCATTTATGGTGATTTAATCCTTTTCTATTTAAAACCACTTTTGTGATGCTATAAAATTGTTGACAAGGCAAAATGTGTCACCCACAAACAAATTTCACACTACCATATGTAAGATCTATGTGAAATATTATGAAATTGGCCAACTTGCCTGCTAATTAGAAAATGTGGTGCGACAAAATTGTCTAAATAACTTGAAATATTAAAATGACAGAATGCTATAACTATAATTTTGAAAAGCATGAATATTGGCCAATTTGTTAATATAAATTGTTAATTTTTTTCCCCATCAGACATAACAATCTTGAAGGTGGGCTATATTAGTTATACAGTAGGATAATTATGCTGGAAATATATGTTCTTCCCCATCTGTTCTGTTTGGACTCTAGACTGTAAGCCCTCTAGACTAAGCTTGTTGTGGTCAAGGAATTTGTCTGTTATACTGTAATAATAGTAATAACATTAATGATGATGATGGTATTTGTTAAGCCTTACTAGGGGCCAAGAACTGTTCTAAGCACTGAGGTAGATACAAGGTTATCAGGTTGTCCCATGTGGGGCTCACAGTCTTAATCCCCATTTTACAGATGAGGTAACTGAGGCACCAAGGAAGTTAAGTGACTTGCCCAAAGTCACACAGCTAACAAGTGGTGGAGCCAGGATTAGAACCCACGACCTCTGACTCCCAAGCCCATGCTTCTTCCACTAAGCCACACTGCTTCTCCTGATTGCTTAGTACAGTGCTCTGCAAATAGTAAGCGCTCAATACATATGACTGATTTTTTTCCTACGACCTGTGAAGCATTCCACTCCAAAGAGTGACTATGCCTAGCTAGGATACGTAACAATAGTATATATGGAGCGTCTGTAGTGTACTGAGAATGGTAGGGGGCTTAGGGAGAATACAGCACTATTCACTCATTCAATCCTATTTATTGAGTGCTTACAGTCTGGAGCACTGTACTATGCATTTGGGAGAGTACAATACAACAATAAACACACATCCTCTGTCCACAACGAGCTTACAATCTAGAGCACTATCAGATATGGTTCCAGACTTTGAGCTGCTTATTGTGGTCTAACTGGAAAGATAAGATATCAGTTGACAATGAGACAATTTGTTAAAATATGAGGCTAGATTAAAAAAAAGGTGGATAAGTGCTTAGCATAATGCACTGTACGTCGTAAGCACTCAATGTTTATTTGACAAGTAAATCAATAACATAGAGGACCACCCAAGAGGCCTGTGGTGGTTAAAGGATTAAACAATCAATAGTATTTATTAAGTATAAGCTCTTGGGAAGATGTTATAAAGTAGGCAGATGCGATCTTTGCCTGGAGGAGTGAGGCACTAAATTATAGGTGGGATAAACAACCGAATATGACATAAGTGGTCTCAGAAGAGGGGGATCGGGTAAGTAAGGACTCAAAAGCACAGGTGATTCAGGAGGGAGGGGAAATAGGGTGGAGAGAGGAGAGTTGTATTAGGGAAGGCTTCCTGGAGGAAGCATTATTTCAGTAGGGCTTTGAAGAGAGGGAGAACAGTGGTCTGCCATATTTGAAGAGGGAGAGAGTTCCAGCAGGGCTTCTTGGAGGAGGCATTTTAAGAAGGCCTTTGGATCTTGGAAGGGTAAGGTTTAGAATCCTTGAGCAGAGGGGCTTGGGGCTTGGCACGTTATGGGGAAGAAGTTAATGGGGGGGATTCTTGGGAATGGATGCTCAGAGATTAGATGACTTCTGGGGTATGTAAGTGCCCTTTCCTGTCCATCCAAACTGCTACCACATTAATACAATCTCATCCTGCCTAGATTACTGCATCAGCCTTCTTGTTGACTCCCAACCTCCTGTCTCTCCCCACTCCAGTCCGTACTTCATGCCGCTGCCCAGATCATTTTTCTACAGAAACATTCAGGACATGTCACCCCACTCCTCAAAAATCTCCAATGGTTGCCCATCCACCTCCATACCAAACAGAAACTTCTCACCATGGACTTTAAAGCACTCCATCACCTTTCACCCTCCTACCTCACCTTCTCCTTCTACAACCCAATCCACATACTTCGCTTCTCTAGTGCTAGCCTTCTCAATGTGCCTCAATCTCACCTGTCTCGCCACTGAACCCTCTGCCTCTGACCTAGTACATCCTCCCTCCTCAAATCCGACATACAAATACTCTTCTGCTCACTTCAAAGCCTTATTGAAGGCACGTCTCCTGCAAGAAGCCTTCCCAGAATAAGCCCCACTTGTCCTCATCTCCCACTCTCTTCTGCATCACCCTGACTTGCTCCCTTTGCTCTTCTTCCCCCCTACCCCAGCCCCACAACATTTATGTACATATCTGTAATTTTATTTATTTGTATTGATGTCTTTCTCCCCACTTCTTAACTCTGAGCTCACTGTGGGCAGGGAATGTCACTCTTTATTGTTGTATTGTACTTAGTACAGTGCTTTGCACACAGTAAGCACTTAATACAATTGTTTGGTTAAGTGCGGTGAGGGAAGGGCCTGTGTATTCGGTATCTTCCTTCTATTATACTCTCCAGAGCACATAGTACAGTGCTCTGGGCCCAGGTGGCGCTCAGTACTGTTATTGCTGTTGCTGGACTCATTGAGTTCATGTGCGTAGTGAGGGAAGACAGCCTCAGAAGTGCCCTCCCTTCACTCCCATTTCAGTTGCCGGATGCCACTCCTCAATGCCACCCTTGGATTTCTGTCACAATCTGCCCTCGGTGAGAGCTGTCCTTGCATGTGAAAGAAAACCAGACCTGGTTCTCCTCTAATGGAGAGGGTGGCATTCCTCTGAAACCGTGTGCTATGGGAAGTATCCCCCACTACAACTCACGGCCGTGTGTATACATCCCCTTTCTTCAGAACCGATCCAGTTCTGAAGCCCAAACAAGCTCACTTTGTCAGAAGAATTCTGCTATTTAAGTGCTTACTGTGTGCCAAGTAACTGATCAATTGCAGTTATTGAGAGCTTACTGTGTGCAGAGCATGTACGAGGCAATTGGGAGAGCACGTTATAACTCTACTAAGCACTTGCGAAAAGAGAGGATAACCAGGTCCTACATGGGGCTCACAGTCTAAGTAGGAGAGAACACAGGTATTGAATCCCCATTTTGCAGATGATGGATCTTGGACTCAGAGAAGTGAAGTCTCTTGCCAAAGGTCACAGAGTAGACAAGTGACGGAGCCAGGATTAGAAGTAAGGTCCTCTGACTTCCAGTCCCATGCTTATTCTACTAGGCCATGCTGCACCTATAGAGAATATTCTCTATTTTCATTCCATCTGAAATATGCTGAAAAAGCACATTAGGGAAGAATGATCTTTTTAAATAGTAATAATTATGGTATTTAAACGCTTACTATGTGCCAGGCACTGGACTAAGCCCTCGATACAGGCAAATCAGGTTGGATACATTCATTCAGTCGTATTTGTTGAGTGCTTACTGTGTGCAGAGCACTGTACTAAGAGCTTGATACAGTCCTTTGTCCCACTTAGGGCTTGCAGTCTCAGTCCCCATTTTCCAGATGAGGTAACTGAGGCCCAGAGAAGTTAATTGACTTGCCCAAATTCACACAGCAGACAAGTGGTGGAGCCGGGATTAGAACCCAGGACATTCTGACTCCCTCTGCTGGCTTTCACAAGACCTTTGCTCCTCAGTGGCTTTAGAACAGCAGTGAAGGCGGTCTCAGTGGTAGTCTCATCTGGAACTGCAGCCTGAATTCATCTGCTGCTGGCCGCAGGTCACCTCAGTGAGAGAGTGTGGGTGTTTTGATGCCATCCATCGTCACTTCTGCCTAAAGAAAATTCTAAAATCCTGCTCAGGGTTGGATGTTTCTTCCCTCCCTCCCAACCCTAAATTAAATGTAAGTAAGGGCAAGGGGCTGCTCGCCATGTTCACCAAGTTCTCCGACTACATACTGTAAGCTGCCTGTGGGCAGGTAATATGTCTACCAACTCTGTTGTGTTGTACTCTCTCAAGCACTTAATACAATGCTCTGCACATCGTAGGTACTCAATAAATACAACTGATTGAGTGCATGAGCACAAGAAGCAGTGTGGCTTAGTGGATAGAGCATGAGCCTGGGAGCCAGAAGGTCATAGGTTCTAACTCCGGCTCTGCCAACTTGTCTGCTGGGTGACCTTGGGCAAGTCACTTCATTTCTCTGTGCCTCAGTTACCTCATCTGTAAAATGGGGATTAAAAGTGTGAGCCCTATGTGGAACAGAGAATACATCCAATCTGACTACCTCGTATCTGCCCCAGCGCTTAGAACCGTGCTTTGCACATAGTAAGTGCTTAACAAGTACCATAATTATTATTACTATTATTATGGGTACAGTGAGCAAGAAATTATCTGTCAGTGACACTAACGTGCAGGAATGCAGTCCCAAATGTGGGCAATTTTGTCCTTAAATAGGAAAGACAGATTTATCTATCTTTGTAGGTATCTATACATATAAATATAAATATCTCTAGCTACCTATGTGTGTGTGTGTGTGTTTGTGTGTGTGTTTACATACACACACAAATTTATATACATATAAGTAAAGGAATTAATAAGCGATAACCGTGATATCAGCCTGAGCTCAAGGGACAGATAACAGACACCGTAATAGACATTGTAGGCCACCGCTACCCTGTCATCATCACCCTCTCAGTCAACGACATAAGGTAAGAGATTCCTTGCCAGCTGCAATTTCCCAATCCTTGCCATCGATCAGTTCACCGTGACCACCATAAACACCACATTTGTCAAGAGAGAATATTTCACGTTTTCCCCACACCAATGAGGGCATGATCTATGGCTTTTGAATTTAAATGGCTGGTCAGACCTCATCAGGGCTGGATCGATAAATTTATTAGGGGGTATGGGGTGGGGTGTCCCATGCTTGTGTCATGGGTAAAATCCAAACCGCAGAGTGGATTAATCCAAGCAGCCCCACCATTGGAATACTTTTTAAAAGTGTATTCCTACCCATCAGGCTTCATTTCTTTGAAAGTCTGAGATTGGGGGATGTCCCTGGCAGTAGCAACCCTCCTAACCCATATCTGTTGGATACTCACCCCAGCTCTACAGCACTTAAATATACCTAAACACTACTATTTTCCCCCTCTGTAATTTACTTTAATGTCAGTCTCCCCTTGTACACTGCAAGCTTCTCGTGGGTGAGGACAGTATCTCCCAACTCTGTTACATTGTATTCATTCATTCATCCATCTATTAAATGGTATTTCTTGAGCACATACTGTGTGCAAAGCACTGTACTAAGCACTTGGGAGAGTACAATGTAAAAATAAAGACACATTCCCTGCCCACAATGACCTTACAGTCTAGAGGGGTAGACAGACAACAATATAAACAAATTACGGATATGTACGTAAGCGCTATAGGGCTGGGATTGGGGATGAATAGAGGGAGCAAGTCAGCGAGACACAAAAGGGAGAAGGGAAAATGAGGACTAGTCAGGGAAGACCTCTTGGAGGAGATGTGCCTTCAATAAGACTTTGAACAAGGGGGAGAGTACAGGAGTAGATACAGTATAATTAGATCAGATGCATTCCTGGCTTCACAATCAAAGGGAGAGGGAGAATGGGCATTTAAATCCCCAGTTTTTACAGATGAGGGAGCTGAGGCATGGTGATATGAAGTGACTGGACCAAGGTCTTACAAATGGCAGAGCTACAGTTAGAACCTAGGTGTCTCAACTCCAAATCCTGCGTTTTTTCCACTGTCACACTGTTTCCCATGTGACGTCACCACACAAGCCACTTTCTGGCTTGCTTTTAAATGAGATTAGTAATGAAGAGTTTAAAGAAATGTATCTGGGTTGATAGAATAATTTCTAAACCAGCCAGAACATAATCAAAGGATATGACATATCTTAGTTCCATGATGCACCGAACCGTTAGATATTTGTAGGTATTCTAAGACAGGGCCATGGGAGTGACCAACTTTATTAGATATGGCTGAACTTGAGGGTGCTCTGTAGGTTGAAGATAATGAACACCAATAAAGCACTCTGTGTTGTTTTTAATGGAATTATTTTCCAAAGAGACTCAGTCACTACCCTATAATTGGGAATAAGGAACAATTGTGAAGGCCAGGGAGCAATTATTTAGTTCAATCTCTTTCAATTAATCTGTGTTCCAGGAACAACCCAGAAGTCTGACCCAACCAATGATCATGTTTGTCTCTCCAGCTCCCGTTTAAGCCCTGAGAAATGGAAGGTTTAAATCCACTCTCGATTGGAACTAAATCAGGACTTTCTTTCTCCCTTTTGTTGTTTTAAATTACCTTCCAGCTCAACTCCAGATGGAGCAATTCAGAGTTTATGGGATATAAAAGTCATGGTCCTCGGCATGACAGTAGGTACCAGGAAGTGGCAAAAAATGAGGGATTTATCCTCTAGGAGCCTACTTGGATGGAAACGGAGACAAATCAACATGTGGATTGATGTCTCCTCCTGCCGCTGCAAGCTTATCATTCCACTTGATCGGAACAATCCTTTTATGTGCCTAGAAGCTGAAGATAAAATGTCCAGCTCTAGAATGACACAATACGGTATTAAGGAGAAAAATGAAAAAAATAATCACCCTCCACCTTCTATTTGTCTATGCATAGCCCCTTGGCCAAGGGCCCATCACTTTGGAGAGGGTGCCCAGCCTTCTAATAGTCTTAAAGTGAAGAACAGGCATCCATTTTGATCCCCAAAGCTGGATCAATTCCTTTGGAAGCAGCGTGGCCTAGAGGATAAACTGCAGGCCTGCGACTCAGAAGGGCCTCGGTTCTAATTCCGCCTCTGCCACTTGTCTGCTGTGTGACCTTGGGCAAGTAACTTTGCTTCTCTGTGCTTCAGTTACCTCATCTGTAAAATGCTGATTAAGACCGTGAACACTTTGTGGGACCGTGATTGGGCCCAACCTGATTAGCCTGTATCTACCCCAGTGCTTAGTACAGTGCCTTGCACATAGTAAGTGCTTAAATACCATTTAAAAAAACAACAAAAAATGAGATGCACCTTGGCCTAGTGGATAGTAAGTGCCTAACATACCGTTGCAAAAAAAAAAATGTCTTCACTATCTTGGTTATTGGATCTGATTCATATCTATGCCTTCGCTCTGGATATTTGAGGCCCCCCAAATGGATTACTTCTTCCACCCCAGGATCCTGCTATCAATATCAGTTCTTGGGAGCCAAACTCTCCAGCTTTGCACTGTAGACAACCCTTAATCTTGGCTTTTTTCTTCGACTCACTTCTCTCATTCAAACCATGTATTCATCCTGTCTCCAAATCCTATTGCTTTTACTTCGACATCTGTAGAATCCACTCCTCCCTCTTCATCCAAACTGTTACCCTGTTTATCCTTGGCGTACTTGACACATCTTGCATACCCTAACTTGATATCTGCATCAGCCTCCTCACTGACCTTCCTGCTTCCCGTCTCTCCCTGCTCCAGTCCATACTTCACTGTGGCCCAGATTGGTTTTCTAACCTACCATTTTGCTTATGTCTCCCCATGCTTCCAATGGTTGCCCATCCATCTCTGCATCAAACAGAAATTCCTTACCATTGACATTAGGGCAATCAGCTCATCCCTTCCTACCTAACTTTGCTCATCTTCCTTTACAACCCAACTGGCACACTTCATTCCTCCAAAAGACCTTCCCTAACTAAGCCCTCCTTTCCTCTTCTCCCCCTCCCTTCTGTGTCTCCCTGACTTGCTACCTTTATTCATCCCCACTCCCAGCCCCACAGCACTCATATACTTATCTGTAATTTATTCAAATTAATGTCTGTCTCCCCCTCTAGGTTGTAACTTCCTTGTGGGCAGGCAATGTGTCTGTTTATTGTTATATTGTACTCTTCCAAGCACTTAGTACAGTGTTCTGCACACAATAAGCACTCAATAAATACAATTGACTGATTGACCAACTGCAATATCAATCATCTCACTGTGCCTTCATCTCAACTGTCTCACCATCAGTCCCTTGTTCACTTCCTCCCTCCTACCTGGATCATTCTCCCCCTTTGCATTTGGCAGATTTGACAGTCTCCCGAGACTTATTCCTTCCTACTTGAGCTGTGAGCTCCAAGTGGGATAGGGACTATGTCCTATCTGATTATCCTGTATTTATTCCAGCCCTCAGAAAAGTGACTGTTGCCCAGTAAGCTCTGAACCAATGCCATAATTATTATTATTAGCTTCAAAACCCTATTAGAATTATCTCTCCTCCAAGAGGACTTAACTAACTCCTCATTTCCCCTATTCACCCACCCTTCTGTGTCACCTGTACTCTTGGGTGTGTATGCCTTAAACTCTCTGATACTCATCTCATGCCCAGCCCTTTAGCACTTCTTCCTGATCTCTCATTCATTCATTCAATCGTATTTATTGATTGCTTACTGGGTGCAGAGCACTGTACTAAGCACTTGGGAAGTACAAGTTGGCAACATAAAGAGATGGTCCCTACCCAACAGTGGGCTCACAGTCTAGAAGGGGGAGACAGACAACAAAACAAAACATGTGAACAGGTGTCAAGTTATCAGAATAAATCGAAATAAAGTTAGATGCACATCATTAACAAAATAAATAGTATAGTAAATACGTACAAGCTGCAGCTGAGATCATCTCATGCCTTCTTTCACTTTAACTGCTTGACTCTCAAGACACAGAACATGAGCCTGAGATTCAGAGGACCTGGGTTCTAATTCTGGGTCTGCCACTTGCCTGCTGTGTGACCTTGGGCAAGTCACTTCACTTATCTATGCCTCAGTTACTTCAGCTGTAAAATGGGGATTGATACTGTAAGCTCTATGGTGGACAGGGACTGTGTCCAACCTGACTGTCTTGTATCTACCCCAGGGCTTAGTACAGTGCCTGGAACATAGTAAGAGCTTAACAAATACCATTTAAAAAAATACACCAAATACCCTTTCTCACCTTTCCTGCATTAAGTTTAGAGCATCTCCCGTTTGTTTTCAAAGACTTTATGCACACAGCCTCCCTAATCTTATCTCTATCTTCCTCAGTCCATTCCCTCCCTGGGTTTTCTATTTTTCTATCAGCATCTAATAATAATAATAATCATGATGGTACTTGTTAAGCACTTACTATGTGCATAGCACTGTTCTAAGTGCTGGGGGGAAACAAGGTGATCAGGTTGTCCCACGTGGGGCTCACAGTCTTAATCCCCATTTTACAGATGAGGGAACTGAGGCATAGAGAAATTAAGTGACTTGCTGAAATTGTCACACAGCTGACAATTGGTGGAGCCGGGATTTGAACCCATGACCTCTGACTCCAAAGCCTGTGCTTTTTCCACTGAGCCATGCTGCTTCTTTACCGAGTACTGCCTCATTAAATTCTTTGTGAAAACTTTCCTCCCTCTTTCCTCCATTGGGAGCTACTCTCCATGGTTCTCTTTCATGGATTTCAAAGTATTTGAGGATGTCAGCCATTATGGAAAACAACAGGAATTCAGTGTAAAAACAGGTGATGTGAGATGGCTTGCTTAGTGCTCCTAGGCTATGTACTGCTGCTCTCTGTTCCACCAGAAAGAAGCTAAGCTTTGGTGGAGGGGTGGCACACGGCATGTGTGTTTTGGTGTGTGTGTGCATGCATGTGTATGCATTCTGTTGCTCAGCAGGAGAATCTTTTGGGCTGTAGGTTGTGACCTGAACTGTGCATTCTGCAATGGGCTTTTGAATCACACACCATGCATGAAGGACATGCATATGCATAGGACACACAGTGTACCACCCCTCTGCTAGACAGCAGCTTTGTTGGCCACAGGTAAGTGACCCACCCTAGGCTGGATCTCCATCAGGTTAGGCCTGCCCTGCTCACCCTCTTCTTTCTCTTTCTGTCTTCTCTTTCTCTCACCCACCTCCCCAGAGGTGAAGGTGACCAGATTCTTGACCTCTGGAAGTGGGGGCTGGGTGATGGAGAAGAGATGCATGAAGGGGAAGGCTATGCCAGAGGGTAGAGAAGAGGCACAGTAGAAAGTTCCCAATCTCAAACAGTCCCCAAATGGATATTGAAGGCACATCTCCTCCTAGAGATCTTCCCAGACTAGCCCCCACCTTATCTCGTCTCCCACTCCCTTCTGCATCACCTTAACTTGTTCCCTTTGCTCCTCCCTCCTCCCAGCCCCACAGCACTTACGTATACACCTGTAATTTTATTTATTTGTGTTCATGCCCACCTCCCCGCCTCTAGACTGTAAGCTCATAGTGAACAGAGACTGTGTTTATTGTTGTATTGTACTTTCCCAAGCACTTAGTACAGTGTTCTGCACACAGTAAGTGCTGAATAAATATCATTGAATTGAATTGAACTGTTACTGTACCAAAAGAGCTGATTACCAGAGAGTCTTTTAGTTTTCCCAGCTCTCCTCCCAGGGCCATGCTGGGAGGTCTTGGGGAACAGAGTCCAGGAAGGCTAGTGGCAAATTGAGAGGGGATTGGGGAAAGGAAGACAAGGATTCAGCACCCCCAACATCAGACACCATCTTTACAGACTCCTGAACCAATCAGGGAGCCCAAACATGGATGTACACAATGGACTTGCACCTTAGCCCCAACAAGCACTATGTGTTTAGGCCACCATTGAATTTATAAAGTGCTTTCCCCACAAAACACATCAGTATTAATCATCTCATTTCATCTTCAGAGATTCTCTGGAAGGTAGGGAGGGCAAAGCAAGTAGAATCCTTATTTTAGAGATGTGGAAACAGATACAGAGCAATTACTTGACTTGCTCTAGCTTTCACAGAAGGCCAGTGGTAGAATGGGGAATAAAACCCAGATATCCTAACTCCCAGACAAGTGCTCTTGTCTACTAATCTATCATGCCCAAAGAAACAAACATGGCAGATGAACTGTGCTAAATCACAACCCAAAATGCAGATTACAAATCCCCTTTTGTACTGAAACCAAAACCAGAACCACAGAGGATGTTAAAAAACAGGTGTATCTGCTCTAAGGAGTCTCATATTTTCCCCAAATTCCCAACTGTTCTCCACACCTAGACCTCTTAAGAGTGCAAACATAAGTTTATGTCATTTGGTTTGATTTGAATACTGTGTGAAGTTAAAGTATCTTCCAGAACACCCTGCAAATACTTGACTCTTTCTAACAGACATGCAAATTTGCTAGGAATTTAAGTGTTGGAGTCACAAACATTGGATCAAGTTTTTGGGAATAGATCACCTCTTGAGCACATAACCCCAAATTGTCCTAAAAAAAATCTGGTTTCCATTGCATCTGCATGAACTCACAGTTCTCTCAGACTTTACTTCAAATAGGGGCACTCATATTTTACTGCTGACATGGGTTTATGTACTGCTGCTTTTAAGTCTCTTGGGTGAGACCATTAGCATACCTCTAGGATGCTCTGTTATGTTTCATTATTCATGGAGAGCAGGTTACCAGCCCTCATTTTAATGAACCTTTTGTGTAACGTGCACAAATGGAGTCCAAAACAATCTCAAGCTACTGGGGACTGGGGGAGTCATAGGTGTTTGTGACCCCCTTCCTCAGAGCGAGTCAGGAAGCTGAGGGGGATGGATCAGAGAAGAAGATAAATAGAGATGGGGGGCTCTGGCTAGCCAGAGGGAGGAATCTGTGCTTAGAATTACCACATTAAGCCCCAGGTTACACAAAACTATGCACTCCACCCCACTGTGGTTTTGCTTTGGTATTTACCACATGCAGTCAATCAACTTTCAGTCAGGAAAGCAGAATTTAGGAAGTAGTGGTAATAGTAGTAGTAGTAGTTAATTGTATTTGTTAAGTGCTTAGTATTTGTGAAGCCCTGTATTAAGGTTTGTGCAATAAATCACTGAACCCCTAAATCTTTACCCGGGAATTTGCATGTGAACCTATGTGTAGAGTGCAATTTTGAAGAAGCTGTAGGGTAATTTTCAGGAGAAAGAGCATGGGTGAAAAGACATGGGCCTGGGAGTTAAAGGACCTGGGTTCTAAACCTAGCTGGTTACTTGATTCCATGCTGTGTGTTTGGACAAGTCACATACCTTCTCTGCTCCTCAGTTACCTCACCTGCAAAATGGGGTTTCAATACTTGTTCTCCCTCCTTCTTGGACTGTGAGCCCCATGTGGGACTTGATGATCTAGTATCTAACCCAGTACTTAGTACAGTACTTGACATATAGTAAACGCTTAACAAATACTATTATTGTTATTATTATCATTATTATTATCTTGTTTCTGTAATCTCTAAGCTCCTTATGGTTATTAGCTATTATATGATACTTTGTCAAGTGCTTGCAACTATTATATTGTTCTTTCCTAAGAACTTAGTACACTGCTCTGCACAGAGTAAGTGCTCAATATATACTACTAATTTATAGTTTATTTTTTTCTTCAACAAACCTGTGATTTAAACAGAGGACAGAGAAGACCCTGAATCCTAGGGTAAGAACCAGAAAATTCCCCAAAAGCATCAGAACATTGGGTTCCGTTTTAAGGAATATGCACACCCTCCTCAAGGTCTATCCAATTCTTTGGTATTTCCTGATGTCCTTCCTATCTGACAAGCCCATAACCTTGGCATCATGCTTGACTCCTCTCTGTCATTCAACCCACATATTCAATCCGTCACTAAATCCTGTTGGTCACCCCTTTTCAACATAGCTAAAATTTGCCCTTTCCCCTCCGTCCAAACTGCTACCATGTTAATACTGTCACTCATTCTATCCCACCTGGATTACTGCATCAGGCTTCTTGCTGACTTCCCAGCCTCATATCTCTCCCCATTCCAGTCCACAGTTCACTCTGCTGCCCTGATCATTTTTCTACAAAAACATTTCCCCGCTCCTCAAAGTACTCCAGGGGTTGCCCATCCACCTCTGCATCAAACAAAAACTCCTCACCATTGACTTTAAAGCATAACCTTGCCCCCTCCTACTCACCTAGCTATTCTCCTTCTACAACCCTGCTCACACATTTCACTCCTCCAGTACTAACCTTCTCACTGTACCTCGATCTCACCTACCTGCCCCTAGCCCCTGTCCTGCCTCTGGTCTGAAACACTCTCCCTCCTCAAATCTGACAGACAATTACTCTTTTCCCTTCAAAGACTTATTGAAGGCACATCTCCTCCAAGAGGCCTTCCCCCTTTCCTCCTCCCCCACTCACTTCTTTGTCTCATTGACTTGCTCACTTTGCTCTTCCCCTCTCGCAGCCCCACAGCACTTATGAACATATCTGTAATTTTATTTATTTGTATTGATGTCTGTCTCTTTCTTTCTAGACTGTAAACTCATTGAGAATAGGGAATGTGCCTGTTTATTGTTGTATTTTAAACTCCCAAGTGCTTAGTCGTGTCTCAGTGAAAAAGAGCCCGGGCTTGGGAGTCAGAGGTGGTGGGTTCTAATCCCGGCTCTGCCACTTGTCAGCTGTGTGACTTTGGGTAAGTCACTTAACTTCTCTGTGCCTCAGTTACCTCATCTGTAAAATGGGAATTAAGACTGTGAGCCCCCCATGGGACAGCCTGATCACCTTGTAACCTCCCCAGCACTTAGAACAGTGCTTTGCACATAGTAAGCACCTAACAAATCCCATTATTATTATTATTATTATTATTATTATTATTACAGCGCTCTGCATCCAGTAAGCACTCAATAAATACAATTGAAGGAATGAATGAGATGTTTTATGTTACTACTTTTCCCATATTCAATTCAGCCCCCTCTAATTGCTAGGATAGCCGGCTGGTGTGAGACCACACCGCACTGTTATATGAATCCTCTCCCCTCAATTCTGTAGGAACATTATGCTTGTGAGTTCCCAGGCTAAGCACCCAGAAAATTTAATCTCCTGATTAGAATAAGTGCAAAGAAGCTGGTTTTGTAATTTGTTTCTCTGCATCAAGGACTTTTACGGATAATAAGCCCCACAAGTGTGGAGTTTGGGTTTGCTTGTCATAACTGAGAAGAATTACAGTCCTTCATCTTCTGACTCACACCTGCCTGCAAGTGACAAGGACCACCCCCTATCTGGGGGCCGGATGGGTAGGGGGCAGGGGAGGGCACCCACTAGAAGTTGGGCAGAGCTGATCCCAGTTGTGGACCTGAGGGCCAGTGGAGAGGGAGAGGTCTTGAAGAGGGGAATTACTGACTGATCTTTTTGATTTTTATTTTTTATGATGGCATTTGTTCAGTGCTTACTGTGTGCCAGGCACTGTACTAAACACTGGGGTAGTTACAAAGTAGTCAGGTAGACAAAGTCCTTTGTTCCATATGAGGTTCACAGTCTAAGTGGGAAGGAGAATCCCCATTTTACAGATGAGGAAGCTGAGTCCCAGAGAAGTGAACTGACTTGCCCAAGGTCACACAGCAGGCACTTCATCTCCTCCAACTCCCACCTCTATAGTCTGGATTCCATCCCCTCCACTGTACTGAAATTGCCCTCTCAAAAGTCACCAGCGATCTCCTTCTTGCCAAATCTAACAGCCTCTACTCCACCTTAATCCTCTTTGACCTCTCGGCAGCCTTTGACACTGTGGACTTTCCCCTTCTCCTGGAAACACCATCTAACTTTGGTTTCTCTGACACTGTCCTCTCTGGCTACTCCTTCTAAGTCTCTTTCATGAACTCTTCCTCTTCCTTCCATCCCCATATTTTTTGGGGGTAGGAGTGGGTGGGTCACTCAAGGCTCAGATTTAGGTCTCCTATTTTCCTTCTGCACCCACTCCCTTAGAGGAGCTCATCTGTTCCCTCGACTCCAACTTCCCAAATCTACCTTGCTGTCCCTGTGATCTCACTCCTCCTCTGCAATCTTGGATTTCCTCCTGGCTTCAAGACATCTCTACTTGGATGTCCCTCCAACACCTGAAACTCCTCATGGTCAAAATTGAACTTCTCATCTTCCCTCCCAAGCATCTTCCTCCCCACAGGTTTCCCACTACTGTTGACAAGACCACTGTCCTCCCTATATCACAACCCACAACATTGACATTATCCTTGATTTGTCTCTTTCAACCCTCATATTTACTCAATCACCAAATCCTGCCAGTTCTATCTTCACAACATTGCTAGAATCTAACCCTTCCACTCCATCCAAACTGTCACCAAGCACGTCATATCTCAAATACCATCATTATTATTGTATCAAATGTTACAACAGTCCTCTCGCTTACCTCCCTGCCTCCAGCCTCTCCCTTCTTCAATCCATACTTCACTCTACCACTTAGATTGTCTTTCTAAAATATCTTTCTGCAGTTCCCCACTCCTCAGAAACTTCCAATGGTTGACAGTCCATCTCCCATCAAGCAGAAATTCCTCATTATTGGCTTTAAGGCATTCAAACAACTCACTTCCCCTCCTACCAAACCTTGTTTTTGTCCCACTGTAACACAGCTCACATGCTTTGCTCCTCCAATACCAACCAACTGTGTCTCATTCTCATCTCTCTCACCATCTCCCTCCTCCCTTCTGCCTGCTTCTTTTCCCATCCAAAAGACCACTACTCTTCAAATACCACATCTCCTTCAAGAGGCCTTCCCTAATCTCTCAACTCCCCACTTTATTTATTACCTGTTTTTATCCTGTACAATTTTTATTACCTGCCTGTAATCTGATTGTATTGTACTTGCCCTAGTGCTTGGCACCTAGTGAGTGAACAGATACCACTATTATTATTATTATTGTTATTCATTAGGTCCCACCTTCTGCATTATAACTGAACCTGAGTTCTCACCCTCAAAGGACTTAGGTTCTTCCCCATCCCTAAAGAAACTATATACATAACTGAAAACTCTGCTGCTTTCCCTACCTGTAATTTATTTTAGTGTCTCTTTCCCTCAGTAGATTGTAAGATGCTTAAGGGTATATATGGTGTCTACTAGCTCTGCTGTACTCAAGCATTTAGTACAGTTTTTCTAACAGAATAAAAGCCCAATAAATATAATTGACTGATGGAGCCAATTAACTGTAGTTCAGTGGTATTTATTATTCATTCATTCATATTTATTGAGCACGCACTTGAGTGCCTACAGTGTGCAGAGCTCTGCACTAAGCACTTGGGAGAGTATAGTACTGGAGAGAATGGTACAGTTCCTCCTGCCATCAGGACATCTCTACTTGGATGTCCTGCCATCACAACATCACCAAGATCTGCCCTTTCCTCTCCATCCAAACCGCTACCCACGTTAGTACAATCACTCATCCTATCCTGACTGGATTACTGCATCAGTCTCCTTTCTGACCGCTTAACCTCCTGCCTCTCCCCACTTCAGTCCATACTTCACTCTGCTGTCCAGATCATCATTCTACAGAAACATTCAGGGCATGTCACCCTCCTCCTCAGAACTCTCCAGTGGTAATCTATCATCCTCCTTATCAAACAAAAACTCCTCAGTATTGGCTTCAAAGCTCTCCATCAGCTTGCTCCTTCTTATCTCACCTCCCTTCTCTCCTTCTACATCCCAGCCCGTGCATTCCTCTCCTCAGGTGCTAATCTTCTCACTGAACCTCATTCTCACCTGTCTCACCGCCAACCCCTCGCCCATATCCTACCTGTGGCCTGGAACATGCTCCCTCTTCAAATCCCCCAATTACTCTTCCCCGTCTTCAAAGCCCTACTGAAGGCCCACCTCCTCCAAGAGCCTTCTCAGACAGAGCCCCCTTTTCCTCAGGTCCCCCTCCCTTCCATATCACCTCGACTCATTCTCTTTGTGCTCCCCTCCACCCCACAGCACTTATATATATAATTCTATTTATTTATATTGATGCCTGTTTACTTGTTTTGATGTCTGTCTCCCCTCTCTAGACAGTAAGCCATTGGGGGGAGGGATCATCTCTCTTTATAGCTATATTGTACTTTCCAAGTGTTTAGTACAGTGCTCTGCACACAGTAAACATTCTATACATATGATTGACTGAATTAATGAAATACCACTATTGTTATTATTATTATTAGCAACAAGGACATCTGCCTTCTGCTCTGTGACAGTGGGCTCACAGTCTAGAAGAAGCTTTACACACAGTAAGTGCTCAATAAATACAATTGAATTGAAGTCATACAACAGACAAATGACAGAGTGAGGATTAGAACCCAAGTCCTCTGACTCCCAAGCCCATTCTCTATCCACTATGTACACTGTTTTGTTAGGCCACACTGCTTCCCTCAGGACATCAGGTCCTAATGTAGCCACTCTGTCTTTAAACTAATCCAGGAAGACAGTGACTCCTCTTCCCCACCCTCGTAAAATATCCAGGAAAAAGCGTTCCTCAGACACCCTGTCACCATCCACAGTAGTGCATAGGGAATGACTGCTAGAGTGGGGGTTGTTAGGAAGAACAAGAGATGGTTAGAGTTAGAGTCCACAGAGAAGCAGCATGGCCTAGTGGCTAGAGTATGGGCTTGAAGTCAGAGGTTGTAGGTTCTAATCCCTGCTCTGTCACTTGTCTGCTATGTGACCTTGGGGAAGTCACTTAACTTCTCTGTGCCTCAGTTACCTCATTGTAAAATGGGGAATGAGACTGTGAGCCCCACGTGGGACAACCTGATTACCTTGAACAGTGCTTGGCACATAGTAAGTGCTTAACAAATTATACCATAAAAAAAATCTAAGGAGAAAAGAACAAACACACAATCAGATAGAAAAGGCAAGTGCAGGAGCATAAAGTAAAAGGGAAAACACTTAGCCATTACTTACCCATTCATTTTTAAATGATAGGGAGGATCAGTTGCAGTTTAATAAAATAATAATAATGATAAATAATAATAATAATAGTATTTGTTAAGTGATTAGTATGGACCAAGCATTGTACTAAGTGTTGAAGTAGAAACAAGGTAATCAGGTTAGATACAGTCCCTCTGCCGTGTGGGACTCACAGCTTAACTAGGAAGGAGAATCCTTATGTTACAGTTAAGGAAACTGAGTCACCAAGAACTTGAGTGACTTGCCCAAGATCACATAGCAGGCAAGTGGCATAGCTGGGAGGTCTGCCTGGCCAACTAGGAGGCAGCAGGAATGGTTGAACCCAGAGGCATCTCCCTCACTCTCCCTTGAATGAGTCAGGTTCAAGAGACATTCAAGAGACAGAAGAACTGCAGGCTGAATAAGTGTGTACTGAAACTAAGACTCCCAAGCCAGTCTCCTGGTTCCTGTTCCAGAAAGAGAACAAATAGAACTCACCTCTTGTGAATCTGCCCAGGGGTTTGGCCTCCCTTCTCATTCTCCCTGGGATTAGTTCCCTTTAGCTTCAGCATCCCCTTTTAAGAAGGGAGAGAACACAGACTCTGATGAGAGGGTCTTTATTCCCCTCCTACCAGCTTATCTGCATTGTCTGTTGGGAGCCCCTGTCATCCATCTGTGGCAAAATAGTCCACAAACCTCATTCTCTCTTTAAACCCCTCAGCTACTTCGGATGGTTTCCGATCCCGGGGAATGTTGATTGCAAGAGAAGAACTCTGCATGGACACCATGCCAACACTTTAAAGCGGTGGGATGCAATATTACCTCTCTGCCCCACTGAGCTAGCATCAAACCGAGCACAGCGGTTCCCACGAGCACGGGGAAATCTTGGCCTCCTCCCCATTGGGTACAGTTGGATGTGATTTCCTTGTTCTCGGTTGCTCCTTTTCAAAACTTGCTTTAAAACACAGGAGCAGATGGAGCTGGAATCCAGAGAGGGTCATTTCCCCCCTTGTGGGATTTTTAAGGGCCATTATTGAAGGTGGTGATGGGATGCTTGAACCCTGACAGCAGAGGAAATGTCTGACACTCATGGTAGATTAGGCTGAAATGAAAGAACTTTAGAAGAGTAATCTCTTCCCCTCAGGTGACGTTGCAGAGCATCAAGACAACCATTTCAGTTCTACCCTTTTTGCTCAGCTAGCGGGAATGTGTAGAGCAGGATTCTGATGACTCTAGCTGCAGATATTTTTGTGTCGGTCTCCCCTACTTGTTGGCAGAAGATGTGTCTCTTGTTTCTGTTCTATTTTCCCAAGTATTGGGTCCAGGACATGACACCAGTATAACCTAGTGGAAAGAGGAAGGGCCTGGGAGTCAGAGGACCTGGGTTTCTAATCCCAGATTAGCTGTTTACTTGCTGTGTGTCACAGAGCAAGTGCCTTAGCTTCTCTGTGCCTCAGTTTCCTCATCTGCAAAGTGGCGATTGCATACCTCTTCTCTCTCTTAGACTGTGATCTCCATTTGGGACAGGGACTGTGCCTGGCCTGATTATTTTGCAACTCCTCCAGTGCCTAGCACAGTGCTCAGTACATAGTAACCCACTATGTTGTACTATACTCTCACAAGTGGCTTAGTACAGTGCTCTGTATTGTACAGTAAGCACTCAATAAATACCAAAGATTGATTGATAGCAAGCATGGCATAGCGGATAGAGCATGGGCCTCAGAGTCAGAGGGTGATGGGTTCTAGTCCTAGCTCGACCACTTGTCTGCTGTGTGACCTTGTGAAAGTCACTTCACTTCTCTGTGCCTCAGTTGCTTCATTGTAAAATGGGGTTTGAGACTGTGAGTCCCGTGTGGGACTTGCTTACATCCACTCCAGCACTTAGTACAGTCCCTAGCACATAGTAAGCACTTTACAAATACTACAATTAACGTTATTATTACTTAACCAGTACCACAGTTACATATTAATAACAATCTATACCAATTTCCCCCCTCCCCGTTGCCCCCACCAAGCTCACAGTGTGGCTCAGTGGAAAGAGCCCGGGCTTGGGAGTCAGAGGTCATGGGTTCTAATCTCTGCTCCACCACTTGTCAGCTGTGTGACCTTGGGTAAATCACTTGGCTTCTCTGGGCTTCAGTTCCCTCATCTGTAAAATGGGGATTAAGACTGTGAGCCTCACGTGGGACAACCTGATTACCTTGCATTCCCCCAGTGCTTAGAACAGTGCTTGGCACACAGTAAGTGCTTAATAAATACCATCATCATCATCATCATCATCATACTCTTTTGCCTTCTTCCTGCCTTTCTCAGTCTTTAGGGGAATAGCAGAGGTGTGACAGGGCAGAGCTCTAAGGGACCAGCTCCTTTTGTTTCTGGATAAAGAGCAAGTTCACTGGATTTTCTTTTGGGTGGGAAGGGGAATCTGAGCAGCATTGCCTCCTAGGACCAATCTCACACAGTCAACTAGGGAGTCACTGGCAGTGAGCTGACGTTGTGACATTGTGTGACATTGTGGTTTTGTGAGGGTGCAACCACTGAGGGGGAGAGAGACATTGTCATATTAATAATTATGGTATTTGTTAAGCCCTTACGATGTGCCAAGCACTGAGGTAGGTATAAGGTAATCAGGTTGTCCCACATGGGGCTCAGAATCTGAATCCCCATTTTACAGATGAGATAACTGAGGCCCAGAGAAGTTAAGAGACTTCCCCAAGGTTACGCAGCCGACAAGTGGCAGAGCCAGGATTAGAGCCCAGGTCCTTCTGACCTCCAGACCATGCGATATCCACCAGGCTATGCTGCTTCTCAAATCTATTGGCCTCCTCATCCTCTCAGCCACCTTTATTCTAAGGAGCAACCCCTTCTCTTGGAAACATTATCCAACCTTGACTTAGCTCACCCTATCCTCTTCTGTCACTCTTTCTCAGCCTCTTTTCCAGACTCCTCCTCTGCTTTCCACTCTCTCTAACCCCATCTTGAAAGAAAGGACTAGGTGAAAGAGCGTGGATCTGCGAGTCAGAACATCTGGGTTCTAATCCCAGTTCTGCCACTTGTCTGCTGGGTGACCTGGAGTAAGTCACTTAACTTCTCATGCCTCAATTCTCTCATGTATAAAATGGGGATTAAGACTGTAAACCCCACGTATGACAGGGACTGTGTCCAAACCAATTATCTTGTATCTATCCCAGTGATTAGTATAGTGCCTGACACATAGTAAGTGCTTAGCAAATACCATTAAAAAAAACAAAAAACCCTTTCAGCGTGACCTAGTGGATAAAACCAGGTTCTGATCTCTGCTCTTTCAGTTGCCTGATGTGTGACTCAAGCCAAGTCATTTTACATATCTGTGCCTCAGTTTCCTCAACTGCAAAATGAGGATTCAATATCTGTTCTCCCTCTTTACTGTGAGTCTATGTGGGTCAGGAACAGTATCCTGTCTAATAATTTGTATCTACCTCAATGTTTAGAACAGTGCTTGGCAGGTAGTGAGGGCTTAATAAGTTCCATTAAAAAACTCCCAAAGCACACCATCCAATTTGTCTGATAGACTAGACATTTCAGTTGGTTTGCTAGATCTTACGAGAAGCCACTTGCTATAAGCCCCGTTTGACCTCCTGCTCTCCAAGGCAGGAGCCAGAATAAATCTTTTGGTTAAAAGTCACATTTACGTTTAGGGTAGGGAATGCTAAGTGAAGAAGTAATTATTAGATTTCCAGATTGTATTGACATTGGTCTGGGCCTCTATTAGGAGCATTTATTGTGTTATGAATCTATCTCAGAGGAATTTCTGGCTTCATGGAATGCTTCCAATATCATCTCTTAGGAGTAGGGTGGCTTTCCCCACCCCCGCTAGAAAGAATTCAACTGCGTTTAGACAAGAATATATCCTGGATCGAAGACTATTAGCAAGCAAAGAGAATTGAATACAGGCACGTAAGCAGTGAGCTCCTCTGGCTCGTTCTTAGCCCGAACCCTGGGCACTTGAGAAGAATTATTCCACAGGCACCCAGTGTGTGGGGCAAGAAAATGCCTATTGCTCCCTTCTCTTTTGTGTGGTTTCTCTCTATGCTTTCAGTGGTGGAAGGGTGCTAGAGAAAAGTTCAGGAGAAGCAGTGTAGCCTTTTGGAAAGAGCGCTGGCCTGGGAATCATAGCACCTGGTTCTAATACCAGCTCTATCTGCTGTGTGACCTTGGTTGTGACCTTTAGTTTTCTCAACTGTAATAATAATAATTATTCTGGCATTTGTCAAGTGCTTACTGTATGCCAGGCACTGTACTAAACGCTGGGGTGGATACAAGCAAATTGGGTGGGACACAGTCCCTGTCTCACATGGAGCTCACAGTCTCAATCCCCATTTTACAGATGAGGAAAATGAGGCCCAGAGAAGTGAAGTGACTTGCCCAAGATCTCGCAAGAGACAAGTGGCAGAGCCAGAAATAGAACCCGCAACCATCTGACCCCCTAGGCCCGTGCTGTATTCACTATACCATCTTGCTTCCCATCAAAAAATGGGCATAAAGAATATGAGCCCTATGTGGGACAGGGACTGTGTTCAATGCGATTCACTTGTATCTCCCCCAGCGCTTAGTACAATGCCTGGCATATAGTAAGCACTTAACAAATACCATAAAAAAGGTTCTCTCCTCCCTGGCAGTAGAAAGTTTCAGCAGGTTGGCTCTCAGAGTAGCAGTAAGACCTAGTGGACAGAGTGCAGGCCTAAGAGTTAGAAGGTTATGGGTTCTAATCTCGGCTCCATCACTTGTTTGTTTGCTGTGTGACCTCAGGCAAGTCACTTCACTGCTTTGTGCCTCAGTTACCTCATCTGTAAAATGGGGATTAAGACTGTGAACCTGATGTGGGACAGGGACTATGTGCAACCTGATTTACTTGTATTCTTCCCCCCAGTGCTTGGTACAGTCCCTGGCACAGGATAAGTGCTTTTACAATTATTATTATTGTTATTATTACTAAGTTTCTCTCCCTGTTGCTGCTGTAGAAAATGGAGAAAGCTGCTGAGATGGGAAGGGATGGAGTAGAATGGAGAAAGCTTTCTACGCTCTATTCCCACAAGCCAGTTCCCTCAGGGACCCCTGGACCCACATTGCCCACGAGGGGAGGCCATATCTGTTGATGAGAAGGCAGAGAGAGAAAGTGGGTTCTGATTATTCACCCCAAGACCCAGAGGCCGGCAATGACCTATATCAGGACACCCCCTCTCCAGTGGGGAGGGCCAAGATTCAAAGGTCATATGCCAATACCTATTTTTCAAGATCCCAAACTCCATTCTGAGGCCACTGGGGCAACCCCTTTTGCTGCTACATCATCTTAAACCTCTCTGCAGTTTTGCATTTATAGTTTGACTGCTGCCGTCTTTCTTGTCTCCTCCGGAGCCTTATCATAAATGAGAGGTCGGATCTCGAAGGGCTTATCTAGGAAGCTCTCCAAATAAGCAAGCAGGTGAGACAGGCAGATTGTGAAAATGAAGTGCATGGACAGATGTTGAGCAGCCCCTGTGATGGCGGAAAGGGGAGGAGGATTTCGTTGGAGCGAGGGCTGGCTACTAGCTCTGTTGGCCAAGCTGAGTCAGATTTCAGAGGCTGCTTCCAGCCTCTGCATCGAGGAAATAAAAATGGATTCTCCCTAAGGAGCTAAGCACCACACAACTGGCAGCTTCTCTCAGACAGAGCTGTGGAAAAAAAAAAAAAGGAACAGGTAGAAGTGATTTTCATGAGGAAATAAAATCCTACATATCTTTTCATCATTGTTATTGAACACAGAATTTATTATAATAATAATAATGGCATTTATTAAGTGCTTACTATGTGCAAAGCATTGTTCTAAGCGCTGGGGAGGTTACAAGGTGATCAGGTTGTCCCACGGGGGGCTCACAGAAGGACAGCTTTGGTTTGTGTTTGTTTCATAATAAACAGATCAGAAATATTGAGTTTGCTGGATTTTGATGCTAGGGTTAAGTCTAGGGGAACCTAGGCTTGGAACCTAGATGTCGACAACTGCATCAGAAAATCCAAGGAATTTATTGAGTGCTTATTATGAAGCACTTGGGAGAGTAAAAACCAACAGAGTTGATAGACACGTTCCCTGCCCACACTGAGCTCTGGATTTTGCCATTTGCACCCAAATTTATTCACAGAATTTCCCAGTTCAGGCAATCTTGTTGCAGAAAGATGCCAAATTCTGCCAGCTCTAGTCACTTGCTAATTCTAGGCACAGAGAACACACTTCATGCAAAGCCAAAAATCAATCAGTGGTATTTATTGAGCATTTACTGTTTGGAAAGCACCATACTAAGAGCTGGGGAGAGCACAGTATAACAGAGTTAGAAGATACGTTTCCTGCCCACAACAAGTTTACAGTCTAGAGGGGGAGACAGATGTTAATCAAACCAAATTAATTATGGATATGTAAATAAGTGCTGAGGGGATGAGGGTGGTGAAAACTGAGTGTGCTAAGGCTAAATATCTAGGGCAGAGCTATGGCTTAAAGTCAGAGTTCAGGATTCCTGGTGCCTTTGCTATAAATCCAATGAAACCAATTATTAATAAATACCTAAATGTAACGGGTTACATGTTGATTTGTATGTCAATCACTGAGGTGCTACCTGATAATCAAATAAGATCAGGGGAAACAATTTAAGAGGTAGGGAGGGCAGGTATTCAACGGATGAGAAAGTTGCAGCACACAGAGGTTGAGTCACCCAAGGTCACACAGATCTCACCCAGCATCACACAGGTCAGTAGCAGAGTTGAAATTAGAATCTGGGATTCCTGCCTCCCAATCCAGCAGGAATTCAGTGGGCAAAACACTATTGACCCAATTCAGTCCAGTTAATCATGCCAACACCAGTATGGGGAATCCATTTCCCCCACAGTCTCACCATTTCATGGCTCACCACCAAAAATCTCCCCAAATATTTTAAAGCCTAATGGAAGTTTATCTGATTTCAGTCCTCTGACATTTTCTGCCTTACCCCAGATTTCAGGAAGGGGACTCTCTTCTTTGAGAGAGCAATTCCCAGTGAGTACCCAGATGTTTCCAGACCCAGCGCTTCCTGTTGTGAATCCGCACCCCATGTTATAAATGGGACTGTACCCTTTAGGGAGCTGTAGGAAAAGTTTCAGCCAGGAGCCGGGAAGTGTCAGCGTTTCAGTCTCCGCTCCGCTCTAATTGAAATCTTCTCTGTCATTTACTCGTCAGGAATGAATCTAGCTCCTTCTCTAATGAAACACTAGACACTGCCTTGACAGTTCCAGGTGGAAAATTATTCCGCAGCTTAATCGCTCACTGTCAGAGCTAGTTCCACCCACATCAGCATCCATTAACCTTGGTTCTGCCAGTTCTTGTTTTTGTGTTGAATTTGGGGTTCCAGTCCCCTTTAGAATTTGAGTCTCAGCAGACTAGACAACTTGGCCTGGTTTTTAATATTCATGAATAACATCTAGGTGATGGCTAGCTGAATAAAGAGAAATCATGTAAACAGTTACCACCTGACACACAAATTTTGTCCTTTTACAGCACTTTTCAAAGGATCGCAAAGCACCTTCCAAGGAGTTTCTCTAACTGGATTGCAAAACAAGGGAGAAGTGACTCTCTAGGTTATAAAATTTTGCTCATGAAGTAATTTCAGCAGTCATGCCTTACTTCCATCTAGCATCCTTCTTTCAAAAATGGATGTCATTTATTTATTCATTCAATCGTATTTATTGAGCACTTACTGTGTGCATAGAACTGTACTAAGTGCTTGGGCACTGTACTAAGCGTTTGTAAAAGTATTTATCTTAATGTCTGTGTCCCCCTCTAGACTGTAAGCTCCTTTTCGGCTAGGATCATGTCTACCAAGCCTACTGTACTAAGTCATATTTATTGAGTACTTATTGTGTGCAGAGCACTGTATTAAGTGCATGAGGGAGTAGAGTTAATAGACATGTTCCCTGCCCATGACAAGCTTAGAGGGAGATACAGATATTAATATAAATTATGGATATGTACTTAAGTACTGTGGGGCCAAGGGAGGGGTAAATTACAAATGCAAATCTAAGTGCAAAGGTGAGACAGAATGGAGTGGGAGAAGAGTAAATAAGGGTTTAGTCAGGGAAGGCCTCTTGGAGGAGATGTGCTTTAAACAAGGCTTTCAAGGCGGAGAGTGTGATCATCTGTTGGTTATGAAGAGGGAGGGAGTTCTGGGCCAGAGGCCGGATGTGAGAAAGAAGTCAGCAGAGAGTTAGACGAGATCAAGGCGCAGCGAGAAGGTTGGCATTAGAGAAGCAAAGTTTACGGGCTGGATTGTAGTAGGAAATCAGGGAGGTGGGGACAAGGTGATTGAGTGCTTTAAAGCCAATGGTAAGACGTTTCTGTTTGATGTGGAGGTGGATGGGCAATCAGTGGAGCTTCTTGAGGAATGGTGAATCGTTGACTATTTTGAAGAAAAATGATCCGGGCAGCATAATCAAGTATGGCCTGAAGTGGGTAGGGGCACAAGGCAGAGAGATCGGCAAAGAGGCTTGACGCAGTAATCCAGGCGGGAAAGAATAAGTGCTTGGATTAACTTGGTAGCAGTTTGGATAGAGAGGAAAGGGTGGATTTTAACAATGCCGTGAGGATTAAATTGACAGGATTTGGTGACAGATTGAATATGTGGGTTTAATGAGAGCTATGAGTCAAGGATGACACCAAGGTTACAGGCTTGTGACCTTAGGCAAGTCACTTGCTGTGCCTCAGTTACCTCATCTGTAAAATGGGAATTGAGACTTTGAGCTCCATGAGGGACAAGGTCTGTGTCCAACCCAATTTGCTTGTATCCACTCCAGCGCTTAGTACAGTTCCTAATACATAGTAAGCACTTAACATGTGGACATGTTAAGTTTGAGGTGTCAGCAGACTATCCAAGTAGAGATGCTCTGAAGGCTGGAGGAACTGTAGTGTCCCCCTTCTAGACTGTGAGCCCATTGTTGGGTAGGGACCACCTCTATATGTTGCCGACTTGTACTTCCCAAGCGATTAGTACAGTGCTCTATAAATACGATTGAATGAATGAATATGGTACTGCACTCTCCCCAGTGTTTAGTACAGTGGTCTGCACAGAGTAAGTGCTTGGCACACAGTAAGGGCTCAATAAATACTATTGATTGAAGAATCACCCTCAAGCAGTCCAGACCCTGTGAAGAGCTTCCCTTAATCTACCTGCCTGGAAGAAGCTTGTATCACTCTGTGAGGTTTCCATTAATGCTTTCCACCCTGCCCAGATTCCTAGGGATGATATTCCAAGTGACATCTGCTCTGCAAAGCCCAGAGAAAGAAAGTGACTGATGCTTCAGTGATATTTTTTCAGTTTCATGTGGCGTAGTGGATAGAGCACAGGCCTGGGAGTCTGAAGGACCTGGGTTCTAATCCCAGCTCTGCCACTTCTCTGCTATGTGAGCTTGGGCAAGTCACTTAAATTCTCTGTGCCTCAGTTCTCTTGTTCACCTTCCAATTTAGACTGTGAGCCCCATGCGGGACAGGGACTGTGGCCAACCTGATTATCTTGTATCTACCCCAGTATTTAGAACAGTGCCTGGCACATAGTAAGAGCTTAAAAGATACCACACCATTATTACAATTATTATTATGCATAAAATGCTTTTCTCATGTCCTGGATCTGTAGAATTATCCTAATTTGGGCAGTTGTATTAATTATGGCACTCATCCAAAGTGGGACTTGGTAAGAATGATTCTCCCCATTTTGAGATGGGGAAAGAGAAGTCCATAGGGAACAGGAGAACTGGCCAAAGTTGCAAAACAGCAAATTGAATGTGTTCTCCATCAGGCCCAATGAATGCTGCCATTGCCTGAGAACTAATAAATGTGAGGACTAAGCTAAAATAAATCCTGGCTGCAAGGGCCAGTTGCTTTGTTTAGAGATAAATACAGATTAGTTTCTACTTAGATGCATTGTCAGCTGTTCAAGGATCACAGTTCTCTGCAAAGACAAATACAAAATAGAACCCGTTCAAGCTTTTGAATTTTGTTCTGTCTGTAAACTAGTTGTGGGCAGGGAACGTGTTTACCAACTCTGTTGTATTGGCCTCCCCCAAATGCTTAGAACAGTGCTCTGCATAGTTAGTGCTAAATGAATGCCACTGATATGCCTGTTTGATTGACCTAGCCAGGTTCATCTGATGCAGCCCTGTTCAAGGACCTTTTGTGTTTTTTTTTATTATTATGGTATTAAATGTTTACTATGTCCTAGGCACTGTACTAAATTCTGGGGTAGATACAAGCTAACCTTATTGGATCCAATCCCTGTCCCACATAGGGCTCGCAATCTTAATCCCCCTTTTACAGAAGAGGTGACTGAGGCAGAGAGAAGTGAAGTGATGTGCCCAAGATCACACAACAGACAAGTGGCGGAGATGGGATTGGATTCTTGATTATACCCTTCCTTTGTGTGATTATTTAGATTCTCCCATCATGGCTCACCTCAGCTTCTGTCCAGGAAAGGGCAGTGGCAGCCTGTCATATTCAAAGATGATGCAGGTGTGTTAACAGAGCCCTATGGTTCGTTGTGGAAGTATCAAAACTAGGCAAAATGTAGATAAAATGAGTGCATAATACAAACATCGTTGTACTAGACATAAAAGCCAAGAATGACAGTTCTTCCAATCAGTCATATTTACTGATCACCTACTGTGTGCAGAACAGTACTGAGAGCTTGGGAGAGTATAATATAACAGTGTTGGTAGACACAGTCCCTGCCCACAAT
Organism: Tachyglossus aculeatus; assembly: GCF_015852505.1. NCBI lineage: Eukaryota > Metazoa > Chordata > Mammalia > Monotremata > Tachyglossidae > Tachyglossus > Tachyglossus aculeatus. Next base: position 30,220,606 of record NC_052073.1, on the reverse strand, counting down.
TAGTTCACAGTCTAGATGGGGAGACATTAATATTGTGTATATATGTAAGGTCTATATAAGGACAAGGTCAAGGTCTAAATAAGAACAACCTTCTTATTCTGGGAGTAACAGACTAGTTATTTTGAGCAAAGGATATGTTTTATGAACTGCAGATCCAGACTACCTTGGCAGGACAGTCAGGGTAGCCCACACTTTGGACTAGGCGGTCTCCTTCCTGCTGAATCATTCAGTGACGTTTACGTGGAGCAAGAGAAGACAAGAGGAGAGCATTGAGTCCTATAAATATGTATATGTATGTATAATTCCAGGCTGAATTGATGGTCTGTTCTGAGAATATAGGAAAAGGTAGGTGGCAGCCAGAAGGAGAAGCAGAATGGCATAGTGGATAGAGCACCAGCCTGGGAGTCAGAAGGACTTGGGTTCTAATCTCGACTCCACCACTTTTCTGCTGTGTGGTGTTGGGCAAGTCACTTAACATCCCTGTGCCTCAGTTTTCTCAACTGTAAAATGGGGATTCAATATCTGTTCTCTTCCAACCCTCCAGTGTGAACCCTAAGTGGGTCAGGGGTTATGTCCAATCTGCTCATATTCTATCTACCCCAGTGCTTAGGACAGAATAAGCACTTAAATACCACAATCACTCTAAACATCAGGTACAGTGATTTGACCATACATACTTAAATACCTTTGGGGATGATGGCAACAACACAGTTTGGCCAGGAAGCCCAAGGGCAATGACTTGTTGGCATAGCCTGGAGAGGAGTCAGAATTACTTGATGTCAAGAATCCAGCAATATTTAAGGCCAGTATTTTCTGCAGCACTCAACTGGGAACAGGGTCATGGTCTAAATAAGGACAACATTCTGATTCTGGGAGAAACAGACTAGGTGTTTTGAGGATGGGGTATGTTTTATCAACAGAAGATCCAGACTGCCTTAGCAAGACAGTCAGGGTAGCTCACCTTCTGGCCTAGGCAGCCTCCTTCCTGCTGAACCATTCGCTGACTTTAACCTGGAGGATAAGAAGACAAGGTGGAGGGCATCGAGTCCTAGGCTGGGCCATGAGTGTTGCACAAGCCCAGCTCCAACATCAGTCAGCTGAGGGAGAATTGGGAAGGGACATTTTAGGAATCTGGAGGGCAGTGCCAACTTTAGACATTTGTCCACCCCAAGTCCCTGCCACCTCACTGGCCCCCCTGTTAGGTTGGATGACCAAGTTTGTGGGAACCCCTGGACCCCTCCCTCTAGATTGTCCCATGTGGGCAGGGAATTTGTTATATCATTATACTGGACTCTCCCAAGCACTTAGTACAGTGCTCTGCACACAATAAAAGCTTAATAAAAAAGTTTGACCGACTGATTGTCCCAGAGTGTTTTGACAGAGGTGCCTAAAATCACCCCCTTGCTCCAGAAGGATTGTGTTCCTCTCCCTGGTCTTGGTTCACACCAACATTGCTTTTTTTATTACAAAAAAATGGTATTTAAGCACTATGTGTCAAGCTTGTTATAAATCCTGGGGTAGATACAAGTTTATTAGGTCAAAGTCCCTGCCCCACATATGGCTCACGGTATAAGTAAGAAATGTAGGATTTAATTCTCATTTTACAGTGGAGGAAGCTGAGGAACAGTAAAGTGAAGTGACTTGCCCAAGGTCACACAAGAAGCCGTTGGCAGAGCTGAGATGAGAACCCAGGTCCTCTGCCAGGACCGTGCTCTTTCCACTTGGCCATTCTGCTTCCAGCCTGGTCTGGCGTTTTCACAATTTTAATTGTAGCTGCTTGGCTGCAACCCCTGAGCAGACACTCTGGCTTCCACAGAGGGAGGAGGAAGGCAGGGGAGGGGGAGTCAATTCCCCTTTCTGGGCCTCGCCGATCAAGTTGGTTGTGTGTAAAATGGGGATGAAGACTGTGAGCCCCACGTGGGACAACCTGATCACCTTGTACCCCCCCCCCCCAGCACTTAGAACAGTGTTTTACACATAGTAAGCACTTAACAAATGCCATCATCTTCTAGACTGTGAGCCTGCTGTTGGGTAGGGACCGTATCTATATGTTGCCAACTTGCAATTCCCAAGCGTTTAGTACAATGCTTCTAGACTGTGAGCCCTTCTAGACTGTGAGCGCACTGTTGGGTAGGGACCGTCTCTATATGTTGCCAACTTGTACTTCCCAAGCGCTTAGTACAGTGCTCTGCACACAGTAAGTGCTCAATAAATACGATTGAATGAATGAATGAATGGTTCAACAGCATCCTGGGCTTGACATAAGCGGTGGCACAAGGGGCCTTTTTGATCCCTTAGATTTCAGGATCCAAAACCACTCCGAGCTCCGTCTTGGGGGTGGGAAGAGAGGAGGGGACAGCTTAAAAAAAAAGCAGAGTTAATGGAGCACAAGTAATTCTGCTCTTTCTCCACACTCCAGTCCAGATCTGCAAAGTGCTGGCTTTTGCCCAGGATCTCTAAATTGGGAAACACATAAAACCAGACAATTACAATTCATTCCCCCAGCACTGGTTTCAGGACAGGCTGTGGAAGCCTGCTTTCTTATGTTCACTTAACATATTGTGAATTTACATAGTCATAAACTGCATTTTACATAAATGTCCACTTTCTTATAGAAAGCGTACAAGGGTAATTGAATCCACCAGTTAATGGAATCAAATCACTGTTCCCCAAAATAATTTCAATAAGAAGGACCCATTGTATTTGGTGGGCAGTGGGTCGCCGGGGTAGGGGGGGACGGGGGGAATCTGCTTTTTAGTGTCAAAAATCTCCATCTTGTAATTTAGGCCTGTGCTTTCTAATCATGTCCTCTCTCCTTCAAAGAGAAATGCAGCGTCTAATAAAGAGGAGGAAAAGCTAGTTCTCTGTGCATGCCCGCTAACAATCTAGGGAAACATTTTTTCTGGCTCATCCCCTCTCAAAATGAAATGGGTGGTTTCCCTTATTGTTGTTGTTAATATTATGAATATTAATGATGGGGACTTCATTGAGGATCTAGCTTGCTTGTAGAGTTAGATAAATGACACCTTGGGACTTGGCATTCTGCAGTGAGTGGCCTAACATTTCCCTGCATTAATGTGTATGCCTGCCATCAGTCAACTGGACATAATGACCCCAGTGCTCATCCAGGTTTATGGAAACTCTCTGGCTTGCACCAAAGTGAACCTGATAGAGAAGCAGTGTGGCATAGTGGACAGAGCATGGCCCTAGGAGTTAGAAGGACCTGGTTTTTAATCCCAGCCCTGCCACTTACCTGCTGTGTGACCTTGGGTAAATCACTTACCTTCTCTGTGCCTCAGTCACTTCATCTGTAAAATGGCAAATTGAGACTAAGCCCCACGTGGGACAGGGATGGTATCCAACTCGATCTGCTTGTATCCACCCCAGAGCTGAGTACAGTGTGTGGCATATAGTAAGCACTTAACAAATACCACAGTTATCATTATTATTTTTCATTCATTCAATCCTATTTATTGAGTGCTTACTGTGTGCAGAGCACTGTACTAGGTGCTTGGAAAGTACAATTGAGCAACAGAGATGATCCCTGCCCAACGATGGGTATTTTTGTCACCAGCTTAGCAGTTGTCCTTTGTTACTTGTCACAACTCCTGTGCAAGCCCATCAATCCCATCAACCCCCGGGGCACTCCTACGTACAAGGATCTCCAATGATTCAGTCAGATTGGGTTCCTTGAAGATGTAGATATCTTGTAGAGAATGTTTTCACACAGATTCACGTGTGGTTCTCCAGAGCCTGTGCCAGAAGTGGTCCCAACAGATGAATGGGGCTTCTAAAAAAGTAAAATAATGATGGTATTTGTTAAACGCTTACTATGTGCCAAGCACTGTTCTAAATGACACATTCTTTCTCATTTATTCTCCTTCCCATTCCTAGAGGCTTCCCTGCACCCTGGACTCAGTCCCCTTGTCCCTGATCTCTCCACACTACCGAGTGCCCTATTAAAAGCAAAATCTTCCAGAAGTCAGGGATTGCCAGCTTGATTATAATAATAATAATGATGGTAGTTTTTAAGCACTTACTATGTGACAGGCACTGCTCTAAGCACTGGGGTAGATACAAGATAATCAGGTTGTCCCACGTGGGGCTCACAGTCTTAATCCCCATTTTACAGATAAGGTAAGGCACAGAGAAGTTAAGGGACTTGCCCAAAGTCACACAGCAGACAAGTGGCAGAGTCAGGATTAGAACCCATGACCTTTGACTCCCAAGCCGGGGCTCTTGCCACTGATCCTCTCTTCCCACACACAGGTCAATATTGTTGATGCTGAGGAGAACAAGACCCGAAAATTTACTTTCAGGGGTCTTGCAAACATAACCACATCAGCAGCAAAACCCCTTCAGTCTGGCACTTTAGCCACATGCAACTTTATCCTCTCTAATCTTTTCAGTGCTGTTGAACTTGTTATTTCCTGCGTCAAAAGCCTCCAGTCAATATTTAATATATTTGATACATACGGTGGGTTTAATAAAAACATCCCCAGTAATGTTATTTCTTTTTTGAGATTTTTTTACGTGTTTCAGGAGCCAACATTAGATGCGGTGTGGGTAGATGTTCTGTGAGTTTCCCACATATTCTTCTGACCATAAATCTCAATTTTGAATTGCTTTTTAGAGTGTGAGCTTTCTAAAGGCAGAGTGTTTGCCAGTGTGGTCTAGTGGAAAGAGCAAGGGCCTGGAAGACAGGAGGCCTGGGTCCTAATCCTGGCTCCATCACTTGCCTGTTCATTCATTCATTCAGTTGTATTTATTGAGCACTTACTGTGTGCAGAGCACTGTTCTAAGTGCTTGGAAAACACAATTCGGCAACAAATAGAGACAGTCCCTACCAACAACGGGCTCACAGTCTAGAAATGGGTTTACAGTCTAGAAACCCCTAGCACTTAGTACAATAATAATAATAATAATAATAATAATTATATTTATTAAACACTATGTGCTTTGCACTGTACTAAGTGGTGGGGTGGATACAGATTGAGTTGGATACAGTTCCTGTCGCACAGTGGGATCACAGTTTGGGGTGGACACAGTCCTTGTCTCATGTGGGGCTCACAGTCTCATTCCTCAGTTTGCGGATGGGATAACCGAGGCCCAGAGAAGTGAAGTGACTTGCCCAAAGTCTCACAGCAGACCAGTGGTGGAGCCGGAATTAGAACTCATGACTCCCAGGCCTGTGCTTTATCCACTAGGCCATGGTGCTTCTCATCTACAGTGCCTGGCACAGAGAAAATGCTAAACAAATACCATTAACAACAACCAGTGGCAGAGGCAGAATTAGAACTCAGGTCCTATGGATCCCAGGCCCATGCTATTTCCATTAGTCCACATTGCTTCCCAGACCTCAGTTCTAATCCCAGTTCAGCTCTCTGTGTGCTGTGTGACTTTGGGCAAGACACTTTACTTCTTGGTGCCTCAGTTTCCTCATCTGTAAAATGGGGATTAAAACCTAATCCCTCCTACCTAGGCTCTGAGCCCATATGAGACAGGGACTTTGTCCAAAATCAACTTGTATCTTCCCCAGTACTTAGAACAGTATTTGGTACATACAAAGCATTTGTGTGGCTTAGTGGAAAGAGCCCAGTCTTGGAAGTCAGAGGATATGGGTTCTAATCCCAGCTCTGCCACTTGTCTGCTGTGTGACCTAGGGCAAGCCACTTATCTTCTCTGTGCCTCAGTTACCTCATCTGTAAAATGGGGATTAAGACTGTGAGCCCCACGTGGGAGAACATGATTTCCTTGTATCCACCCCAGCACTTAGAACAGTGCTTGGTGCATAGTAAGTGCCATCATTATTAGAATCCCTCATTATTATTACTTCACCATCCAAATTCCCTCCCACCCCCGCATCCATATACTCAAACCCCTTGGTCATTTGTTGAGAAGCAGCATGGCCTAATGGAAAGAGCACAGGCCTGGGAGCCAAAGAACCTGGGTTCTAATCCCAGCTCCACCGTTTACCTACTGTTCTGGCAAGTCACTTTACTTCTCTGTGCCTCAGTTACTTCATCTGTAAAATGGGGATTAAAACTGTGAGCCCCATGTGGGACATGGACTGTGTCCAACCTCGAATCTACCCCAGCACTTAGGACCGTCCCTGACACATAGTAAACCTTTATCAAAGACCGTTAAAAGAAAAAAAAGTGATTTCTCATTTGCTTTCAAAATCTATCCCATCCGTTCCTCCATCCTTATCCCTGTTCACCTTTCGTAAACACCGACACCCACTTGTGTTCCCTCCTTGACTGACATTTTCAACTGCTTTCTCTGAAGGCTCCTGTCCCCTCCAAATTCACCCACATACTTATGATTCTTAAAAAAAAACACCCTTTAAAAGAAACCCTTCTCTTGCTATCTATTCACCTGGCTATCATCCCATCTCCCACTTCTGTTCAAGGTCCTTGAGCAGGTCGTATACACCCTCTGCCTCTTCTCCAAATCCCTCCTTGACTCTCTACAGTCTAATTTTCACCCCCTTCACTCTATCAAGACTCTTTCCTTTTAGGTCACCAATGACTTCCTTATTGCCTAATCTAATGGACTCTATTCCTCCCTAATAGTAATACCAGTGATATTTGTGACATTTCTATCATGTACCAGACACTGTACTAAGCTCTGGGTTAGATCCCTTCTAGACAGTCAGCTAGTTGTGGGCTGGGAACGTGTCTGTTTACTGTTACATTGTTCTCTCCCACCAAGCGCTTAGTATAGTTCTCTGCACACAGTAAGCACTCAACATATGCAACTGAATGAATGAATACGGTATATGCAGATGGGAAACAGGCCCTATCCAACATACGGTTCTCATGTGGCTATGTGGGAGGGAGAGTAAATTTTGAAACCCCATTTTACAGATGAAGAAACTAATCCTAATCTTCCATTCACTTCTCAGCTGTTTATGATACTGTGCACCAGTTCCTTCTCATGGGGCCAGTATTTCTCGATAGGCATCGCCTTATTCATCTTCCTCAGTTTCTTTCATTGCCTCTTCTTCCACTTCTCACCCCTTACTCTAATGTTCCTCAAGGATCAGTACTATGACCCCTTTTCAATAGACCCACATTTTGGGGAGCTCATCTGCTCCCACACCTTCACCTACCACCTCTATGCTCCAAATCTACCATGTTAACTCCAACCTTTCCCTTTCTTTGCAATCTTGGATTTCCTCCTCCTTCCTACCAGTATCTCCAACTCTGTGTGTGCAAAGCTGAACTCCTCATTCTCCCCTCTACCATATCCTCTTCCCCACCCAACTCTTCCATTTCAGTTGACCCCGCCCCTATCCATCCTGTGTTTCAAATGCATAATCTTGACTTTATCTTTTTCTTTTCCTCTCTCAAATTCAATCATCTAATCCACTCTGTACCTTCTCAGGATAGCATCTGGAGAGTTTCCAGTACTTTACCAGTCTCTGCTAAGGGAGGAAGAGTCAGGCAGAGGCATTTCCATTCCTGGCTTGTGCAGTGTCTAGCAAGCGGAAGGCAATCTGCTATAAGTAAGAACTCACCTACGCTGGGCAGAAACAGCATGGGAGAGAGTCAAGGGCAGAAACTCGAGTTTACTGCATGGAAATGGTTTACTATTGCTTTATGGATACACTACCAGAACGATTGCAGATGGGTGTTCTGGGAGAGATGTGTCCATGGAGTCTCTATGGGTCGGAGACGACTCTACAGCATAAGACAATCCACTCAATTCTTCCTTCACAGCATACCCAGAATCCACCCCTTTGTCTTCAAACAGTCATACTGAGTGCTTACTATGTGCAGAGCACTATACGAGGGAGCTTACAGTCTAGAGGGGGAGACAGACATTAAGATGAACTATGGGTACGTACATAAGTGCTGTGAGTGGGGTGAATAAAGAGTGCAAATCCAATCATAACGGTGACGTAGACGGGAGAAGGAATAAGGGAATTTAGGGCTTAGTTGGGGAAACCCTTCTGGAAGACAAGTGATTTTTAAAAAGGGTATTCAAACAGTCACTTGACTTGATGTTACTACTGCATCAGCTTCCTCGCTGATCTCCCTGTCTCCAGTCTCTCGGCTCTTCAGTCCATACGTCACTCTGCTGCTTGGATCAGTTTTCTAAAATAGTTTGCCCATTTCTCCCACTCCTTAAAACCTTCAGTGATTTCTCACTCCTCTCCACTTATTGCAGAAACTCCTGTCCAGTAGCTTTAAGGCAGTCGATCGGCTCTCTCCCTTCTCCCACTCCACTCCAAATTGCACCCTCCTTTCTTTTCAATCTGACCATTTCACAGCTCCTCATTCTCATCTCTTCCATTGCTGAACTCCTGCTGACACCGTGCCCACTGCCCAAACTTACCAGCACCTTCTTATCCCACAGACAACTCTCCCCATCATCAAAGCCCTTCTGAAATGACATCTTCTCCAGTTCGTAAACCAATTTCTCCCCTCCTTTTCTTGTATCCCCCTCAACTGCCATTTCAGAATTTTCACACATATAAATACATATGTCTCAACCTACCCTTGCCCTTAGGCACATATTTTACAAACCCCATTATTTAAGCACCAACTGTTGCATCTATTCTTCTTTATTAGTGTCCGTCAGTTTCCCCCACTCTATAAGATCCTTGAAGGCAACAATCACATCTAAGAAGCAGCATGGAGTAGTGGGTAGAGAATGGGCCTGGGTCAGAGGTCATGGGTTTTAATCCCAGCTCAGCTACTTGTTTGCTGTGAGATCTTGGATAAGTCACTTCACTTCTCAGTGCCTCAGTTACCTCACCTGTAAAACGGGGATTGAGATGTGAGCCCCATGTGGGACAGGGACTGTGTCCAACCTGATTTGCTTGTATTCACCCCAGCACTTAGGACAGTGCTTGGCACACAGTAAGTGCTTAACAAATGCCACAATTATTATTATCTAACTCTACTGTGCTCTAGCAGCTTAGTACCGTGCTTTACATACACTAGATGTGTAATAAATACTAATGAATCTAGAGGGTATCATTGGGTGGGCTTCAGCCCTGCCAGAGAACCACGAGGTCCCTTCTCAGAGTGTTGCTTCTGAGCTGGGGGATTCAGCAACTGGAGTAGAGGCGGAGGGCCGGTGAATGAAATAAAAATACGAGACCTATAGGAATCTGGTGAATCAGAAAAGCAGAAAAGCCCAACAGCTGTCGTATTTCTAAGGAACTGGTGAAAGACAGGGGAACAAATTTCCTTTCAGATCCAGAATTCTGTGATGGTTTTACAGTGTTTGACCAGAATCTCACAGGCAGAGGTAAAGTGCACCAGAAAAGCTTCAGAACCCATCAGTGGTATTTATTGAGTGCTCACTATATGCGGAGCATTATACTAACCACTTGGGAGAGTGTGATATTAGAGAATTAGCAGACACATTCCCTGCGCATAACAAGTTTACAATCTAGAGGGACCAGATAAGTTGGAATAGTCTATTATTGCAGGAAACACAGGAGAATAAAGACATATAAGAACTGCCTTCCTCCCCATCTGATAACAAAAGACTAACTCTCATACTTCGGTTGACTACATTGCAAGAGCTCACTACCTTAACTTTCATTCATTCATTCAATCGTATTTATTGAGCGCTTACTGTGTGCAGAGCACTGTACTAAGTGCTTGGGAAGTACAAGTCGGCAAAATATGGAGATGGTCCCTACCCAACAACGGGCTCACAGTCTAGAAGGGGGAGACAGACAACAAAACAAAACCAAACATGTAGACAGGTGTCCAAATTGTCAGAACAAGTAGAATTAAAGCTATATGTACAACATTAACAAAATAAATAGAATAGTAAATATGTACAAGTAAAATAAATAGAGTAATAAGTCTGTACAAATATACAAGTGCTGTGGGGAGGGAAAGGAGGTAGGGAAGGGGGAATGGGGTGGAGGAGAGGGAAAAAGGGTCTCAGTCTGGAAAGGCTTCTTGGAGGAGGTGAGCTCTCAGTTGGGCTTTGAAGGGAGGAAGAGAGCTAGCTTAGCGGATGTGTGGAGGGAGGGCATTCCGGGCCAGGGGAAGGATGTGGGCCGGGGGTCATTCATTCATTCATTCATTCATCATATTGAGCGCTTACTGTGTGCAGAGCACTGTGCTAAGCGCTTGGGAACTACAAGTAATAAACAATAGAGTTTATTACTCTGTTTTACTTGTACATATTTACTATTCTATTATTATTCTATTAATATTATTATACATATTTACTATTCTATTTATTTTGTTAATACTGTGCATCTAGCTTTATTTTTATTTATCCTGATGACCTGAGACCTGTCCACATGTTTTGTTGTGTTGTCTGGCTACTCCTTCTAGACTGTGAGCCCATTGTTGGGTAGGGACAGTCTGTATGTGTTGCCAACTTGTACTTCCCAAGAGCTTAGCACAGTGCTCTGCCCAAAGTAAGCACTCAATAAATACGATTGAATGAATGAACTTTCAGAAATGAAAAACATAAGACATAAGCCATTAGGGTCCTTCAATAATAAATGTGTGTGTGTACATGTCAACAATGCACTTTGTTTCCCACAGCTTTTAAGAGCATTTTAGCACTCTGAGCAGACGAGAAGTCTGTAGGATTTTCTATATTTAAGACACAAGTCTGCATAAGGTTATCACATTGACTTCCGCAGGTGGGGGAGAAAAATATCCAAGGCACACATGAAAGATAATACATAGGGTACTTTAGGCTTGAAAAATCCTGTTAGGAAATGGCATACTGTGATTAAGAAATAAAGAAAAGTCAATTTTAAAAGTTGGGGAGTAAAAGTGTCTCATATTCAAAGTAGTCTGTTATGATGACAGAGCAATATAATGGATATGTTGAAAAGAACAGCAAGTGGTAAGTGTAGGTGTTTGAAATGGGAATTTGTATTGCAAAAGTCTAGTAGAGTAAGAAAATGAGTACATATTGAAAAAGAGAGAATCTATGAATTAAAAAAAGAATGTGTTAATTAAAACTAATTGTTATAGGGTTCAAAATAGTTCCTCTTTGGCCAGAGTTTCAGAAGTCATAAACGGGACAAACAAGTAGGGAAGAAAGGAGAAGGAAAAGTTTTACTTTTTACATTCTGCAAGCACTTGAGAACAAAGCCAGTCAACTGCTGATCATTCAAGAGCCGTTCACAGATAATGAAAACTGCCCGCACTGTTAGCAGTGATTGAATTTGCTCTAGAGTTATGTCCACCTAGAAGCTGACAAAGATCTGTTTGTCAGCGAAAACATGGATTTGAAAGTAAGACTAAATAGTATTCACTTAGTTTCTGTGGGATTTATTTCCCACCATATTGTAAGGTCCTGAAGGACAGGGATCATGTCTATCAATTCCATAGCACTGTACTCGCCCATGCATCGGGTACAGTCCTCTGAACACAGTAAGTGCTCAAAAAAGACCATTTATTATGAAAATTAAGGACTGTGGGTATTCAGGTATTGTAGTAATCAATTTTAGATAGTGGTCCCCACTGACTAAACATTTCCTTACTATGAGGGGCTTAGCATTTACTCAATAGATACAACTGCCTAAATTTGAAAATAATTGTCTGGCTCTGTAGAAGCTGAGCTATGCCAGGGTAACATATTGTCACCAGCTTTCCTTTTCATTCATTCATTCAATCGTATTTATTGAGCACTTACTGTGTGTAGAACACCGTACTAGGTTCTTGGGAAGTACAAGTCGGAAACATATAGAGATGGTCCCTACCCAACAACGGGCTCACAGTCTAGAAGGGGGAGACAGGAGAGTAGCGAGGTGAGGTAACCTGGACCCCTGAACCTCTTCCCTGGTCAGACAGCGGATTTAGGGCTGCCATTGGTAGAAGTTGTCCGTGAACCCTGAGGGGAGGAAAGGAAAGTGTCTTATTATTAAATGACTGCATGAGGGCCTGGTTACAGTCTCTGAGAGAGGCCATGGAAGAATTGAGAAGAAGCTCAGAGAAGGACAACCAAAATATCCATGGTGATGGTAAGGTTTTCATAGTGGCTAGATTGAGAAGTTGAAGGAAGAAACTTTCCCCAAATCTTTTTTTAAATGGTATTTGTTAAGCACTTAATGATTATAATAATTATGGGATTTGTTAAGCGCTTACTATATGCCAAGCACTGGACTAAGTGCTGGGGTAGATAAAAGATAATTGGCTTGGACACAGTCCCTGTCCCACATAGGACTCCTAGTCTTAATCCCCACTTTATATATGAGGGAACTGAGGCACAGAGAAGTTAGGTGACTTGCCCAATGTCACCCATCAGACCTGTAGCAGAGCTGAGATTAGAATCAGGCTGGACACAGTCCATGTCCCACACAGAATTTACAGTCTTAATCCCCATTTTACTGATGAAGTAACTGAGGCACAGAGAAGTGAAGTGACTTGCCCAAGGTCACACAGGAGGTAGGTGCAGAGCTGGGATTAGAACCCACATCCTCTGACTCCCAAACCTGGGCTCTTGCCACTAGGCCATGCTGCTTCTCCATGAGTGACTTGACTAAAGTCACATAGCAGATATGTGGTGGAGCAGAGATTAGAACCCAGGTCCTTCTGACTCCCAGGGTTTGGTCTGTCCACTAGGCCATGCTGCTTTGCTAATATTCCCACATTTTAGATCAATGTTGTCCATTCATTGATTCAATCATATTTATTGAGAGCTTACTGTGTGCAGAGCACTGTATTAAGCGCTTGGGAAGTACAAGTTGGCAACATATAGAGACGGTCCCTACCCAGCAGTGGGCTCACAGTCTAGAAGGGGGAGACAGACAACAAAACAAGACATGTAGACAGGTGTCAAAATCACCAGAACAAATAGAATGTGCATAGCTGTATGCACATAATTAACAAAATAGAATAGTAAATATGTACAAGTAAAATAAATACAGTAATCTTTACAAATATATACAAATACTGTGGGGAGGGGAAGGAGGTAGGGTAGGGGGTGGGGAGGAGGAGAGGAAAAAGGGGGCTCAGTCTGGGAAGGCCTCCTGGAGGAGGTGAGCTCTCAGTAGGGCTTTGAAGAGAGGAAGAGAGCTAGCTTGACAGATGTGCGGAGGGAGGGCATTCCAAGCCAGGGGGAGGACGTGGGCCGAGGGTTGACGGCAGGACAGGTGAGAATGAGGCACAGTGAGGAGGTTAGCGGCAGAGGAGCGGAGGGTGTGTGCTGGGCTGTAGAAGGAGAGAAGGGAGGTGAGGTAAGAAGGGGCGAGGTGATGAAGAGCCTTGAAGCCGAGAGTGAGGAGTTTTTGCTTGATTCGTAGGTTTGACAGGCAACTACTGAAGATTTTTGAGGAGGGGAGTGACATGCCCAGAGTGTTTCTGTACAAAGATAATTTGGGCAGCAGAGTGAACTATATACTGAAGCAGGGTGAGACAGGAGGTTGGGAGATCAGAGAGGAGGCTGATGCAGTAATCCAGTCGGGATAGGATGAGAGATTGAACCAACAAAGTCCAGCCAAACTGAAATCAAGCATGTTTTCACACAGCAGGGAACAAGCTCATGAGAAATCAAAGTTGGACACAGAGATCAAAGAGAGGCTCAAGGAGGGTTTGCATAAACTCATGGATGGGAGGTCCATTATGGCTCCTTAGAGAGGAAAAAAATGGGGATTTTAGAGTGTCAATTGGCTTTATGAGGACAGTTCTCTAACCACAAGGGTGGAGGCACAGGAGGACAACCAAGGCACTGTTTCTCAAAGTATCCCTTCAGGCTAATGATGAGGCAGAAAGTTTTCTTTCTTGGACCAGCTTTGCAAGGGGGTGGGATTCATCAGAACCACTTCTCCCCATTATTCCTACCAGCCTTCTTCTCCCTACACCCTATCCCCCGGGAAGCAAGATGTTTACTACAACAAAGTCTCTCAGATTCCAAATCTGTCTGCCGAAAGGTCTGCCCTCAGACTCCTACTTAAGGATTTTAGAGTCCTGAAGCTATTAACAGGTTTGATATGCACCTCATAGTGGATTAGACCAATATAAAACACTTCTCCACTTTCCCAGGAAAAAAACAAAAATACTCTATGTTCTGGGGACCATAGTTTCCACCAGGAGCTGAGATGGACAACCACTGGACTGATCCAATATCATAAGATGTTGATTTATGTGCCCCTTTCCAGGATTAATAATAATAGCAATAATGGAATTGAAGCATTTACTAGAGAAGCAGCATGTCTCAGTGGAAAGAGCACAGGCTTGGGAGTCAGAGGTCATGGGTTCTAATCCCGGCTCTGCCACATTTCTGCTGTGTGACCTTGGGCAGGTCACTTAACTTCTCTGAGCCTGTTACCTCATCTGTAAAATGGGGATTAAGACTGTGAGCCCCACGTGGGACAACCTGATCACCTTGTATCCCCTCCAGCGCTTAGAATAGTGCTTGGCACATAGTAAGCACTTAACAAATGCCATCATCATTATCATCATCATCATCATCATCATCATTTACTATGTGCCAAGTGCTGCATTACACTCTGAGGTAGATACCAGATAATCAGGTTGGACACAACTCTGGTCCCACAGTTTAAGTACAAAGGAGAATAGGAATTGAATCTCTATTCTGCAGATGAGGAAGCTGAGGGCTAGAGAAGCTAAATGACTCAGCCAAGGTCACACTGCAGGCAAATGACACAGCCAGGATTAGAAACCAGACACACTGACTCCCAGGGTTGTGTCCTTTCCACTAGGCACGTGACTTCCTAGACCATTACCACCCATGCGGTCATCTCCAGCAGGTATGAACAGCATTGTCCGGGGTAACCTCACTCCTCTCCATCAGAGATGGATGATGACTCATCCATTCTGCTAGGAGAGGAGTAATAATAACAATAATGATGGTATTTGTTAAGCAGTTATTATGTGCCTTGCACTGTTAGTGATGAGGGGAGGCGAAAAAGGATTTATGTTTATTGGTTCCCTCTCCAATTGGTTCCAATGAAGAGCAGCAATGGTTCCTAGCAGGGATTGTGCATTATTTCTATTTCAATCCTGAGGTGTTTCAAAGAGGGAGTCATTCATTTGTGGCTCCTTAAGGGAGGTGAGTCTGAGCAGCTGTTGACACAAGCCCTAGTTGTTCGGAGCTGGCAGTGGCATCTCCCCTACAAGATGGGGTCTGGTATGGCAGGCTGAGGAACCTCTAGGAAGGAGACTTGTAATCAGGAACCTCTTTCAGGGATGATAATAATAATAATATAATAATAACAATAATAATACTTTTTAAGTGCTTACTGTGTTCCAAGCACTGTTCTAAGCACTAGGGTAGATACAAATTAATCAGGTTGGACATAGTCCCTGTCCCACATGGGGCTCACTGCCTTAGTAGGAGGGAGTAGGATTTAATCCCCATTTTACAGATGGGCTAACTGAGACACAAAGCTTTTAAGTTACTTGCCCAAGGTAGCCCAGCAGACATATGGCAGAGCCAGGATTAGAACCTAGGTTGTCTTATACCAAGGCCTGTGGTCTTTCCATTAGGCCACACTGCTTCTTCAAAGATGATAAGGGATAACAATAATAATAATAATAATAATAATGGCATTTTTTAACCGCTTACTATGTACAAAGCACTGTTCTAAGCACTGGGGGGTTACAAGGTGATCAGGTTGTCCCATGGGGGGCTCACAGTCAACCCCCTTTTTACAGATGAGGGAACTGAGGCCCAGAGAAGTGAAGTGACTTGCCCAAGGTCACACAGCTGACAACTGGCAGAGCCGGGATTTGAACCCATGACCACTGACTCCAAAGCCCGGGCTCTTTCCACTGAGCCACGCTGCTTCTCTAATGGCATGCTGTAGTGGATACAGCATGGTGCTGGGAGTCAGAAGGTCATGGGTTCTAGTCCCAGCTCCACCACTTGTCTGCTGTGTGATCTTGGACAAGTCACTTCACTTCTCTGTGCCCCAGTTGCATTATCTGTAAAGTGGGGATTGAGACCATGAGCCCCATGTGGGCAGGGACTATGTCCAGCCTGATTTGCTTGTGTCCATCCCAGCATTTGGTGCAGTGTCTTGCACATAGTAAAAGCTTAACAAATACCACGATTATTGTAATTATTAAGAACTTTCTCACTTAGGGTCTGCAAGCTAAGGTGGAGCAAACTGCCCCAAGTAAAAGATGTTTTAGAACTCATATGAGCCTTAAAAAAAAGTTTTGAATCCAAGCTTTTGAGAATTGTGTTCCTGACCAGTTGGGGGTATTCTTTCTGGACTGTTTCACCCATTCCTACAGGATGATATAAAAGTCGGCGCTTCATTGAACTTTCTAATAGCCTGGACATATTTCCCTCACAACCCTGGTAGTTCCTCTCACCATGTGCTTTCTCCCTAGCAGCAGGACACAACATATTGTAAAGAGAAAATGGTGATTAGAAAGAACATTCGAGCAGAGGAAACTTGACTGGAAAAATGCTTTAGTTAAATGAAGCGATGAAGATTGTTTTTAACTTAATCTGTTAAACACACACATATCTATTTGTCCTCTTCTTTTGAAAATAAGGGAACATCTCATGTGCCAGGACAGAGCTTGAGGTGGAGACAGGGATTATTACAGTGACTGCTGCGTCCTGTTGGAATGCCTCTGAGGAAGGTCCAATATGTAGATAATCATTGGGAGACACATAACAGAATCAGATTGGACACGGTCCATCCCATAGGCTAAATTGGAGGAAGGACAGTTATTTTATCAATATCTTACAGATGAGGAAACCGAGGCTTGGAATAGTGACTTGCCCAAGAGTCTGTTCTCTTGATGTAATTATTGACTTATATGGAACACCTCCTTCACGATGTAGGGGCTCTGATGAACAGGTGGAAGATGGTTTTCTTCTCTTGCACGCCTAAAGAGAAAACAAAAGTCCTGAGCAGGTCCATTTTATCAAGACTGGATTAGCTGATTAGTTATTATCCCAGTTCCCAGGTTTACTGCATTCTTACCCAGGCTTAGACAGCTATGGTTCTGAGAAGGCTGTGGCCATGTTTGCCCAGGAATGATGGTGGTGTTATCCATTGTGAATGACAGATGAGCCTTGGTCTAGACACTTCAGGGCTGAAAATCCGTGCAGAGGAATGGATGGAAGTACTAGTGGTTTATATAAGACCACTGTACAGCATGGACCCTTCCAACCATGCTTGGGCTGTGTTTTCATTAAGTACGAAGGCAAGGAGCCATCTCATTATTCATTTATTCTTTCAATCGTATTTACTGAGTGCTCACTGTGTGCAGAGCACTGTGCTAAGCCCTTGGAAAGTACAATTCAGCAACAGAGACAATCCCTACCCAACAATGGGCTCACAGTCTAGAAGTGGGGAGACAGACATCAAAACAAGTAAACAGGCATCAATAGCATCAATATAAATAAATAGAATAATAGATATATATCATTAATATAAATAAGTAGAATTATAACTATGTACATATATACACAAGAGCTGTTGGGGGGAGAGGTGGTAGAGCAAAAGGAGTATGATGGAGAGGGGAGTGGGATCAGAGGAAAGGGGTGGCTTAATCTGGGCAGGCCTCCTGGAGGAGGTGAGCCTTCAGTAGGGCTTTGAAGGGGGGAAGTGTGATTGTTTGGCAGATTTGAGGAGGGAGGGCATTCCAGGCCAGAGGTTGGACATGGGTGAGGGGTCGACAGCGGGACAGGTGAGAACGAGGCACAGTGAGAAGGTTACATTATGAAGTGTATGCCAGTTTTAGGTATAAATCCCATTATTTGCCAAAGTGACCAGAGCACTGGTACAATGCTGTGCCATTGTTCCATATATTTACCAGCAGAGGGTGGAAAGAAAATGCGTCTAGGAGTCAGAGGACCTGGATTCTAATCCTGGCTCTGTGTGACCTTGAGCAGGTTGCTAAACTTCTCTGGGCCTCAGTTTCCTCATCTGTAAAAAGAGGGAAACAAATGGGGATTAAGATTGAGAGCACTATGTGGAACATGGACTGTGTCCAACCTGATTAGCTTGTATCTACCCCAGTGCTTAGTACAGTGCCTTGGATATAGTTAGAGCTTAACAAATACGATTAACAAATATATTTTTTTCATGTGTTAGCTATTTTCAGCTGAGTCTGTCCACTAAGCAAGATACCCTTGGGGGTGTTGAAGTCAGACACCTTCACCATGAGTGGCAGAGAACTGGCATGCACTGTTTCACTTTCGGCCATTTCACTGTCCCACCGGACGAGGTGCTGCATCATGCTTTGGGTTGGAAATGGGGGCATTTTCCAGTTTATATAAAACAGAATGAGTTATGGGTACTTTTAGTAAAGTGGGCCTATCTGGGAATGGGGCTGTTGGTTAAATAGCTTTAGGAACAGTGAATTTAATGCCTTCTGGAATATCTGCACCTTTGCCTCACAGAGATGTAAGCGCTAGACTGTAAAGTTGCCTTGGGCAGGGAATGTGTCTGTTTATTGTTATTTTGTACTCTCCCAAGCGCTTAGTACAGTGCTGTGAACACAGTAAAGTGCTCATAAACATGATTGACTGACTGCTTTGGTACCAAGCATGGTTCCTCCTTCCACTTCTCCCACTTTGTCCTGGTCGCAATACAGCCAGTGGGCAATACCAGTGTGTTCAGCACAGCTGGGCTTAACCACAGGGTAACCAAATCCTGTAGAAATATCCATGGTACCTCACAGCCTAACATGAATCCCCTTCTTCCAAGAGATGTTTGCAGCTTAACTTTCTCAGTTTGGAAAAGTTCTAGTAGATTCAGTAGACAAACTGAGAATTTTCCTTTTTTATGGCATTTCTTAAGCACTTACTGTGTGGCAAACACTGTCCTAAGTGCTGGGTTAGATACAAGTCAATTAGGTCAGACACAGTCCCTGACCCAGATTGGGCTTACAATTTAGGTAGGAGGGAGAATCAGTTTTAAGCCCCATTTTACAGTTGAGGAAGCTGAGGCACAGAGAAGTTAAGCGACTCATCCAAGGTCACACAGCAAGCAATTGGCAGAGCTGGGATTAGAAGCCAGGTCCTTTTGACACCCAGACCTGTGCACTTTACACTAGGCTATACTACTTCTGGTTCAAGCGAGCTAAACTCTGATGTGTTTTCTGAGCTCAATGGATGTGTGTGAAGGAGCAGATCAAACTCACCCAGCCACTCGAATTACTAGTATATTATTAATTTCCAGCTATCGACCAACCAAATACTGAATGCTGCTCAGATGGAGCTTTTAGAAGGGAGTATGCTGCTTTGTCATGTTGGCTAATGAAGGGGTAGAGCAAACAGCAACAGAACTGTAACTAGAGGCATGTAATTATTTCTGAAATGGAGAGCCCCAGAGATCTTTTTTTAATTTATTCTTATGACAATGGCAGTGGTTGAACTTCATTTGCTCTTCCAAGACTGAACACAGCTCAAAAGTGGGAGGGCTGCCAAAGTTTATAAGAACACAGGAGCAGTGTGGCCTAGTGGAAAGAGGATGGGGCTGGAAGTCAGGGATCTTGGTTTCGTTTGATGATATTTATTAAATCTTTACTTTGTGTCAAGCACTGTTCTGAGCACTGGGGTAGATACAAGTTAATCAGTTTGGACATAGTCCCCGCTTCACAAACAGCGATCACAGTCTAAATAAGTGGGAGAACAGGTATTTTGTCCACCTCCCCCCCCACCCCCCTTTTTAACAGTTGAGGAAACTGAGACACAGGAAAGTTAAATGCCTTGTTCAAGATCATGACTTATCCAAGGTCATGGCAGGCAAGTGGAAAAGGTAGGATTGGAACCCAGGTCCTCTGACTCCCCCAGTCCATGTTCTTTCTACTGGACCACTCTGCTTCTAATCCCATCCCTGCCCTTACCTGCTATAACCTTTAACAAGTCAAAACTTCCCTGTATCTCAGTTTCCTCACCTGTAAAATGGGGATCCAACATCTGTTCTCCCTCCCTACTATGCGCCCATGTAGGACAAGGGCTGTGTCTATCCTAATGCTCAGAACAGTGCTTGACTCATAGAAAATGCTTAACAAATGCCAAGGTAATAATAATAACACCATAAAATCCTGGAGCCTCTGCCTCCTCTAAGGACCCATTTGAAGCCACAGGAGTTGAGGATCCTTCAGTCAATCATTTTATATTGTCACTTTGGATTGCATTTTGATCTCAGGAGGAGAATACTACAGCAAATTCTCTTTCTTCAGTGGGTGTAGTATATTGGTGCAAGACTTAACAAAACCATCAATGAAGAGCATCAGCCTTTGAAACCAATTATGACCATGCAGCAGGTCTGTAGAAATATAAAGCTATGGGAAACCACCGATCGTATAGTATTTCAAATCCAAAATGATGCAGTAGACATAAGAGCTTGGTTTTCAAAATTTTTATATTTGGACCAAAACAAAAATGTTCCATATTGTCCCCCAGCATGGATGAAATAGGATTACACAGTGGCTCCCACTTCCTACCCACTCTCAGGGTTGCAACTGGAGAGTTTCCAGTACTCTACCAGTCTCAGCTATGGGAGGGAGAGTCAAGCAGAGGCATACCCATTCCATTCCTAGCTTGGCCAGTGGCTAGTGAGTGGAAGGCAATCTGTTACAAATTCAAACTTACCTTTGCTGGGCAACAGTGGCATGGGAGAGAGTAGAGGGCGGAGACTCAAGTTTACTGTGTGGAAGTATTTTTATTATTTTTACTTAGAAAACTCTCTGGATAAACTACCAGAACGACTGCAGATGGAGAGTGGGGCTTCCTGGGAGAGATGTGTCCGTGACACCGCTAAGAGCCAAAGACGACTCGACAGCATAAGACACACACCACCTTCCTCCCTGCACCAAATGGTACTCCCAACATGACTTCTAACCCACCTGATTTTGATATTCAATTTTCTCAGGGTCAAAATTCCTCCCAGGTGGCTTGGAAAAGCTCATTTAAGTAATCTCTTTTTTCTAAGGATTACTGCTTTTTACTACTTGTTTCTCTGTCCTTCACCATCCAGCTGACAAGAGACTAGAGAAAGAAACAAGAAGTACAACTCACTTTCTCCTAATTTTGCTCAAATTAAAGCACCCAAGGACCACCACTGAACCATGACTTCAGCATTATATCTCTCTCTTGCCACTTTCACATCTATGATCTTTTTTTATTATTTTTATCTCCCCTTGTGATACTTCAGCAAAGTCACAAACTCCTCCAGTACCAGGAACAAATAGCTCAAGAGCAACTGCTTGAAGGCTAATTGACATATTCAATCATTGACAAAACCCCATCAACCATTTATCTGTGACCACAGTAATTATCTTAAGTTCTAACCAATAAATAGTTTTTATTGTACACCAAGTGTAGAGCTAAGATTATTCTGTAAGAGCAAATATTACGAATCATGACTTCTGCATTGAAGGAGCTTACAGTCTAGTAAGGAAGACAAACATAAAAATGAATGGGAGAGGAGGAAGTCATAGAGTTTAAAGATATGCACCTAAAGTGCTAAAGTACTATTGATGACATTTGTATTTGTTCGTTCATTCATTCAATCATATTTATTGAGCACTAACTGTGTGCAGAGCACTGTACAAGGTGTGTGGAAAGTACAATTCGGCAACAGATGGAGACAATCCCTACCCAACAACAGGCTCACAGTCTAGAAGGAGGGAGACAGACAATAAATCAAAACAAGTAGACAAGCATCAGTAGCATCAATATAAATAAATAGAATTATAGATGTATACATATTAATAAAATAAATAGAATAATAAATATGTACATATATACAAGTGCTGTGGGGTGGGGAGGCGGGTAGAGCAGCGGGAGGGAGTAGGGGTGATGGGGAGGGGAAGAGGAGCAGAGGAAAAGTGGCTCAGTCTGGGAAGGCCTCCTGGAGGAGGTGAGCTTTCAGTAGGGCTTCGAAGGGGGGAAGTGTGCTAGTTTGCTGGATGTGAGGAGGGAGAGCATTCTAGGCCAGAGGTAGGACGTGAGTCAGGGGTTGACGGTGGGACAGGCGAGAATGAGGCACAGTGAGGAAGTTAGTGGCAGAGTAAGTTCTGCAGGCTGGGCTGTAGAAGGAGAGAAGGGAGGTGAGGTAGGAGGGGTCAAGGTGATGGAGAGCTTTGAAGCCAATAGTTTGGAGGTTTTGCTTCATATGAAGGTTGATAGGCAGCCGCTAGAGATTTTTGAGGAGGGGGCTGACATGCCCAGAGTGTTTCTGTAGAAAGATAATCTGGGCAGCAGAGTGAAGTATAGACCGAAGTAGGGAGAGACAGGAGGTTGGGAGATCAGAAAGGATGCTGATGCAGTAATCCAGTCGGGATATGATGAATACTATGATAAAATCGTACTAACAAAGTTGCGGTTTGGGTGGAGAGGAAAGGGAGGATCTTGGCAAAGGTGTGAAGGTGGGACGGGCAAGTTTTGGTGATAGATTGGATGTATGGGGTGAATGAGAGTGGTGTCAAGGATTTGTTAAGTGCTTACTATGTGCCAAGCACTGTTCTAAGCCCTGGGGTAGGTACAGGGTAATCAAGTTGTCCCACGTGGGGCTCACAGTCTTAGTCCCTATTTTACAGATGAGCTAACTGAGGCATGGAAAAGTTAAATGGCTTGCCCAAGGTCACACAGCAGACAGGTGGCGGAGCTGGGATTCGAACCCACATCCTCTGACTCCCAAGCCCATGCTCTTTCCACTAAGCCATGCTGTTTCTCTTAGCCATGCTGTTTCTCTTGCATGTGAGTATCCCTGTGCCTCAATCAGTCCTATTTATTGCAGAAGCAGTGTGGTCTAGTAGATAGAGCACGGGCCTGGGAGTCAGAGGGACCCGAGTTCTAAATCCTGGGTCCTTCCCTTGTCTGCTGTGTGACCTTGGGCGAGTCACTTAACTCGTCAGAGCCTCAGTTCCCTCATCAGTGAAATGGGGATTAAGGATGTAAGCCCCATGTGGGACATGGACTGTGTCCAACTTGATTAGTTTGTATCTACCCCAGTGCTTAGTACAGTGCCTGGTACATAGTAAGCACTTAACAAGTACCATAAAAAAGAGTGCTTAGTATGTGCAGATCACTGTATTAAGGATCTGAGAGACTAATAATAATAATGGCATTTATTAAGCATTTACTATGTGCCAAGCACTGTTCTAAGCACTGGGGAAGTTACAAGGTGATCAGGTTGTCCCACCGGGGGCTCACAGTCAATCCCCATTTTACAGATGAGGTAACTGAGGCACAGAGAAGTTAAGTGGCCTGCCCAAAGTCACACAGCTGACCGTTGGCGGTGATGGGGTTATATCTATATAACTACATCCATATAACAGAATTGGTAGACATGTTTCCTGCCCAAAATGAGTTTACACTCTAGAGGGGGAGAAATATTAATATAAATAAATTACATATGTCCACAAAGAGCTGTGGGGCTGAGGGGTGAATAATGGGTGCAAATCCAAGTGCAGGGGGGGACAGTTTGTCTTATGCTGTCGAGTTATCTCAGACTCATAACGACACCATGAGCACTTCTCTCCCAGAATGCCCCACCTCCATCAGCAATCGTTCTGGTAGTGTATCCATAGAGGTTTCTTGGTAAAAATATGGAAATGTTTTACCATTGCTTACTTACGCGCAGTAAACTTGAGTCTCCACCCTTGACTCCCTCCCACGCTGCTGCTGCCCAGCGCAGGTGAATTTTGACCTGTAGCAGGTTGCCTTCCACTCACTAGCCACAGCCCAAGCTAGGAATGGGATGGGTAGGCCTCTGCTTGACTCTCCCTCATATAGTTGAGACTGGTAGAGGACTGGAAATTGTCCTGGTGTGACCTGTGAGGGGAAAGGGAAACACAGGAGCTGGGATTTCAGAAGGGCTTTGAAGAAGGGGAGAGCAAGGGTGTTTAAGATGTGGAGTGGGAAGGAGTCAGAAAGATGTTGGCAGTTGATGAGAACAAGCTACAGTTAGCAAGATGGCTGGAGAGGAATGGAGTGTGAGCTGGGGTGTAGTTGGAGAAGAGAGTGGAAATGTAATAATGATAATTGTGGTATTTCTTAAGCACTTACTACATGCCAGGCACTGTACTAGGCACTGGGATAGATACAAGATAATCAGGTTTGACTCAGTCCCACATGGGGCTTGCAGTCTTAATCCCCATTTTACAGATGGGAAAACTGAGGGACAGAGAAGTTATGTCACTTACCCAAAATCACACAGCAGACAAGTGGTGAAGTCAGGATTGGAAACCAGGCCCATCTGAGTCCCAGGCCCCTGCTGTTTCCACTAGGCCACACTACCTCTGATTTCTGCTATAGTCTCACAAGTGTTTAATACAGCAGATGTTCAATAAATCTGAACAGTCAACCCCTAGGCATCAGGCACTTGGTTTAGGTTGATTCTTGCTCTCTCTTACAAAAGCCCTGCACTTCTGAAGCAAAAGAAGGCAGATGATCGAACAAGGGAACAGACAGTTTGGAGCAGATAGTTCCTCATTTTTCCCCTCAATTCCAATGAATGCTAGTTTGTGTCCACCTGGGAGACGTCATTATATACATTCATTATGAGAGAAGCAGCGTGGCCTGAGAGAAGCATCATGGTCTAGTGGATACAACATGGGCCCGGGGGTCAGAAGGACCTGGGTTCTAATCCCAGCTCTGCCACTTGTCTGCTGTGTGACCTTGGGCAAGTCACTTTACTTCTCCATGTCTCCATTACCTCATCTACAAAATGGGGATTAAGAATGTGAGCCCCATGTGCGACATGGACTGTGTGCAACCTGATTAGCTTGTAAGCGCTTAACAAATACCAACGTTATTGGAGGAAGTAGTGTGGCTCAGGGGAAAGATCATGGACATTGGAGTCAGAGGTCATGGGTTCAGATTCCAGCTCTGCCAATTGCCAGCTGTGTGACTTCAGGTAAGTCACTTAACTTCTCTGTGCCTCAGTTACCTCATCTGTAAAATGGGGATTAAGACTGTGATCCCCCCATGGGACAACCTGATCACTTTGTAACCTCCCCAGCACTTAGAACAGTGCTTTGCACATAGTAAGCACTTAATTAATGCTATCATTATCTACCCCAGCGCTTAGTACAATTCCTGGTATATAGTAAGCACTTAACAAATACCATAATATATATACACCACCTAACCTGTGCACCAAATCTTCTGAAACTCAGCAAGGCCAGAGTTTAATACAGCAAATTTCTTGACCTCCAGGTCATTGAAGAAAAGCTACGGAGAGGAATCAGGCCCAGAGAAAGGGGAAAAAAATAGGAAGAGGAGAAATTGAGGCCAGAGGAAGGGGGGAAGTGTGCCCAATTCAACACTACTCAAACTCCCACCTGGAGAGGTTGTCCAATTCCACACCACTGGGCATCTGTTCAGTTCCTGTTTAAGGCTAGGGAAGGACACTCAAGAGGTGTGAAGTCTTCATCGATACAATGTTGGGAAGGCCACGATAGCCTGCAACTCAGCTCTGGTAAACACTGTGCCCTACTGCTCTCTATCATCGTCCTTATCTCTGGTGTCATTTCAACTTGCCTTAGATGTCGCTCACCCCTTTTCCCTGCCTTATGCTGAGATTGTGAGTCCTTTGGGAACCATAGATTGTTGCCTAATTCTCAGCAGTGTGCTTTTCCCCTGAAATGTGCCCTGTACACAGTAGTAACTTAAAGCAGCATTACTACCCCATTGCTAAATAAACTGTAGAGATATCCTAAACTAGTCTTCATAAAGCCATTTTACTCAGCTCTCATGGCTGAAAAGTGCTTTTTAGCACTGGACCTCCCTTTTCCTAGTATCTCTTAACATGGAATCCCAAATACTGTGTTCCTGTTTAGGCAGATCGCAGTTTAATTTTAAAGGGCACAAGGTAATTTATTAGAAACACAAAGGGTTGAAGGAAATGAGTGAACAAAACACTCAAACATCCAGTGCAGAATAACTATCAAACACAGACTGTCTATCCACAAAAATTCATACAAGGTCAACTGGGGATACAAAAAAAAAAGACACCTTTCTCTGTACAAGACATTCCCTACAGTACATCTTTCCAGAACCAGCCCAAGGCTAAAATGAGGATTCTATCCCCCCTGGGCCCTTCCTTATGTAGACAGCTGTAATTATTTATATTAATGTCTATTGGTCCCTCTAGAGTATAAGTTCGTTGTGAGCAGGAAATATGTCTGTTCATTGTTATAGTGTACTCTGCATGCAGTAAGTGCTCAGTAATTACAACTGACTGACTCATACATGGGTAAAAGATGCCAAACTTCCTCAGTTTTCCCTTCTTGAACTCCTTGGGAAGATCCAGGCCCCAGCTTGAAGTTGAGTATAGGCACTGTCCTAAAATTAGTGCCTTCCTTATGAGTTGAATATTTGAGGGGGAGAATTACAAAGACCACAATCCCATTATCATAGAAGCGACTGGCCAATGCTTCATCCTCAGCCCTGATGATTTCCTAAGAAAAGTCTACATGCTTAGAGTAAGAACCACATATTTAAGGGGCCCAAGTAAACCATCCTTACATGCTCAAAGTGTTAGTTCAGAGCTAAATAATAGTTCAACGAGGAGAATTACATATTAGTTGGCTCAATTCTGTGATCGTGTTTTTGCTATATATTTTGGCTAGAAGTTTTCATCAAGGGAATGCGCTTCCAACAACACAAGTACATTTGGATTTAGCATGACATCATGTCAGAAGAAACAGTTGCAGGCATGCATGTCCATGGTGTCAGACATAAGTGAGTCCTAAAGCATGAGCTTTCTTTAAAGAGGAGTTCCATAAGTGCAATTCCTGCCCTTTGGGGACAGCTGGAGTGCTGTACAACAAAGTGATACAAACTCCCTAAGACTTTCATCACTCACACCCCAAAGAATCAAAAACTTAGTGGAGTAGTTTGCCCTTCCATGGCAAGTCAACTGAACTAGTCTTGATTCCCTAGGCTATACATAGACCAAATCCAGTGGAGAGCTGAGCTATTATTGCCTGTTACCAAGGACATTTACAGATTACAGACACCCTTAGTGATATCATTGGCAGGTTTGAGAACAGCATGACTGGGTACTAATCCCAGCTCCACCACTTGTCTTCTGCCTGGGCAAGTCATTTCATTTCATCTCCAAAATGGGGATTAAGACCATGAGGCCCAAGTGGGATGTTGTGTCCAACCTGATTAGCTTGTATCTGCCCCAGCGCTTAGATTCTGGCACAGAATAAGCGATTCACAAATACCATAAAAAAAGTCATATGAACAAGCTATGAAGTCACCTGATTGGAGGAAAGGTGTGCTTTGTAAAAACTGTGTGTTTGTGTGGGGGTGGGGGTGGAGGGGGAATCTAGCCCCAGTGCGTTATTCCAAGGTTAGAAATTGATTGGGACTTGTGGAAGGAATTGGGAAAAGTTTGTTTGATTTGGATGGGGCAGAATTTTCTGTTGGATGAGTGTTTGCCTGCTAGATTATGCTGGAAAAAATCTACTCTGGGGTATGGAACATGAATGGGGATGTTCTGTTATTAATTAATCCCAACAGTATTTATTGAGAGCTTCCTGTATGAAATGCTTGAGAGAGCACAATACAAGATTTGGTAGACATGTTCCTTGCTCACAAGGAACATCCTAGAGGCAGATACAGTAGTCATTAAAATAAATTACAAAGATAGACATAATAATTATGATATTTAAGTGCTTACTATGTGCCAAGCACTGTTGTAAGTGCTGGGGGAGTTACAAGGTAAGCAACCTGTCCCATGCGGGGCTCACAGTCTTAAATCTCCATTTTCCGGGTGAGGTAACTGAGACCCAGAGAAGTTAAGCAGCTTGCCCAAGGTCACACAGCAAAGTGATAGGCAGGATTAGAACCCAAGTCCTCTGACTCCCAAGCCTGTGCTCTTGCCACTAGGCCATGCTGCTTCTCATAATGCCATGGGGCTGAGACTGGGGTGAATAGCAAGTTCATTCGATAGAATTTATTGAGCACTTACTGTGCGCAGAGCACTGTACTATGCACTTGGGAGAATAAACTTTAACAATAAACACACTCCTTGCTCACAATGAATATACAGTCTAAATGAGGAGACAAAAGTTAATATAAATAAATGAAATTACAGATAATGTACATAAGTGCTAGGGCTGGGAGGGAGGATGAATAAAGGGAACAAGCCAGGGCAGTGCAGAAGGGAGTAGGATAAGAGGAAAGGAAGGCTTAGTCAGGGAAGGCCTCTTGGAGGAGATGTGCCCTTCAGTGATGTTTTGAAGTTGGAGGAGAGCAATTGTCTATCAGATAAGCAAGTACTTAAAGGGTACATAGGCACATAGAAAGAGGTAGGGAGTAGGGGAAATGAGGACTCAGTTGGGGAAGGCCTCTTGGAGGAGATGCAATTTTAATAAGTCTTCGAAGGTACTAAGGTCTTGGAAAAGCACAGTAGACGTAGTGGACACAATCTCTGCCCACAAGGAGTTTTCAATTCAGAGGGGGAGACAAGCATTAAAATATATTATAGACAGGGGAAATGGCAGAACCTAAGGATCTCTCTATTAAAAAGATTTGACTTGAAAAGTGGAGTCTCTGTGAGTGGTCCCTTCAGACTCTCCACAGGACACAGAGCTGGTCTACGGAGATGAGGAGAGCAATTACACTGTCCACAAGGTGTCCAGATCCCTGCCTCATCAAATAAAATGGAGCAAATATTGGGAAAATCTCATCATCCTGGGTAAATATCTTATCTTGACCATGCAGACCCTAAAGAAGGTTTTTTTTTCTTTTACTGATACCAGTGAAGTGCTTACTTTGTGCCAAGCACTGTCCTAAGCACTGAGGTAGATACAGGATAAATCCCTATCCCATATGGGGCTCACGGTCTAAGAAGGAGGATGTAGGATTTAATCCCCATTTTACCAATGAGGTAACTGAGGCACAGAGAAGTAACTTGCCCAAGATCACACAGCAAACAAGTGTTGGGACTGGGATTAGAACTCAGGTCCTCCGACTCCTGGGCCCATGCTCTTTCCACTAGGCAATACTGCTTTCCTTTGGACTGAGTGATCAGGACTGGCTGCTTACATTATGCAAATTCACCATATATTTGTTCAGTTCACAACTAGGGGCTGCCCAGGCCTGGATAAAAGTCTCTTTTCAGCTATTTCCCAGAACCAGAGAAGCAACATGGCTCAGCGTGGAAAGAGCATGGGCTTTGGAGTCAGAGGTCATGGGTTCAAATCCCGATGCCACCACCTGTCTGCTGTGACCTTGGGCAAGTCACTTAACTTCTCTGGGCCTCAGTTACCACATCTGTAAAATGGGGATGAAGACTGTGAGCCCCACGTGGGATAACCTGATCACCTTTTATCCTCCCCCAGTGCTTAGAACAGTACTTTGCACATAGTAAGCACTTAACAAACGCCATTATTATTATATTATTAACCAGTAGGAAGAACAGAAATAGTGAAGAGTCAAGAAGCAGTGTGGCTTGGTAGATAAAGCATGAGCCTGGGAGTCAGAAGGACCTAATTTCAGCTCTGCCATATGTCTGCTGTGTGTCCTTGGTCACTTAACTTTTCTGTGCCTCAGTTACCTCATCTGTAAAATGAGGATTAAGAGTGTGAGCCCCATGTGGGACAAGGACTGTGTTCAACCTAATTAATTTGTATTTACCCCATAGCTTAGAACAGTGCTTGGCACATACTAAACACTTAATAAGTATGATATTATTCCAGAAGGTAAATTTAAACTCTTTAAAAACTACAGCTCTCCCTCTAAACTGAGGAAAGAACTGAATTAAGTGATTGACTTAAAAAGGAAAAAGAGGCAATTTAGATCCATTTTTCAAACCACTATGCAGTTCTCCTTATGCCAACACAATACTTGTCAGAATCCCTCCCACTGCAAGAATAGTTGTGCCTACATAGCTCCAAGACCATTATTGTGAGGTTGATGCTAGTGAGCATGAGTGTCTCTGTTAGAATCATAACTAAAATGGAAATGCACTCTGAGACTACCACCCAGTAGTATAATGAAGTAGATTCAAACTGTCTGGTATTACCCAACTCTTCAACCTAGCCACTTCCCTTCCCGCTGCTTGGAGATAAGTTAAAGTTTTCTTCATAATCAAGGGAGGGTTTTTTTGGTGGTGGTGGGGGGGAAGCAAGGGGGAGAGAAGCGTCAGCAGGCTTCCTCTCATGAGCCTTTAATTAACTTCCCACTGTAATGACAATTGCATCCTGTAATCAAAGTAGTCATCATTAATGGGACAATTATTCCACCCCACTCATAGCTCTGGGTAATGACTCAGAAATGCAAATGAGAAACGATGAGTCTCTATGATGTGAATTCATGACAAGAAGGCAGAGAGTGCCTCTCCTGAGGACATATATTGGGACTCACTTTTCGTCATTTGTGATGCTAGGTTGTGAAATACCTGCTTGGATACTATTAGATGTTGATATCTTTCTCGCTCTCAAGAAAGGAATCCATGGATTCTATGGGTATGTTTTTAAAACAAGCATGTTGAATTCTAGCAGCTATTCTTCTATTCCTCTGGTTTTCCTCCAACTGCAATCATTCAGTAGTATTTATTGAGTCTTTATGGTGTGCAGAACAATGTACTAAGTCCTTGGGAGAGTAGAATAGAATTGCTGGGCATGACCTCTGTCCTCAAAGAGATTACGATCAATCTGGTGGCAGAAGGCAGACACTAAATTGAATCTATCCCACTGCTCTTGACTTTCAACATGACCTCCTTAGCAATGACCAGACAGGTGAAAAAAACCTAAAACATTCAAGGATCACCTATATAAGTAATTCAAACCCAAACATTATGTCCCATAAGAATCAATGTTCTTGGTTTTCACCAAAGCTGAAAAAATATGTAACTCTGCATGCTTACTTGAATGAATTGTAGCTACATTCTGTATTTGTTAAGCAGTCATGCGACCAAATGGAACTCTTTTTCATGGTACTTGTTAAACGCTTACTATATGCTAGGCACTGCAGTAAGCGCTGGGGTAGATACAAGGTAATCAGGTGGGACACATCCACATCCCACATGGGGCTCACTGACTAGATCGAATTGTACTTTCCAAGTACTTAGTACAGTGCTCTGCACAAAGTAAGTGCTCATAAATACAATTGAATGAATGAATGAATAAGTCCCCATTTTACAGATGAGGTAACTGGAGGCACAGAGAAGTCAAGTGACTTGCCCAGGGTCACACAGCAAACAAGGTCCAGAGCCAGGATTAGAACCCAGATCCTTCTGACTCCCCATCCACTTCCCTCATGATGATTTAGAACATCCTTGTGTCATTCTTGTGGTTCCAAAGCAATTCTTCCTTAAAAAATAGAATTGTACCTATTTATACTGCCTTTATAGTCTCATTGACATTTTATATTCCCCTTTATTTTCTTTACTATGCTAAATGGCACATTAAGTTAAGGGCCTCCATGACCCATAACACAGTACACATATATTAGCACAGTACATAGCAGAGTATACAATACAAAAATAATTGTGGATTCATAGGCCCGCCTTTACTGTGTTCATGTAGCCAAAATAAACTGAAGAGTAAAGGTAATTTTCTGGTTATATTCAAATTAAGAAATCCTCATGTTGAGAAAAGAGTGGGGTTTTTAGCTAGAGCTTTTTAATTTAGCTATCTACATTGTCTGATTTGAACAGATAACTGTTTGAATCACCATTCATGGAGAATACAAATGAGCATTTAATGGGAATTTTAACTGCAACCCCCAACCAATAAGAATTAATCAATTAATGTCAGCATGCATCACAACAACAACAGTATGATCTACTCAAACCTATGAAAGTTTGAAGGCCATTAGAAATAGCTTACAGTTCTCCCCTTCTCCCAGGCTTAAACAATTCAGAGTTCTTAACAAGTAGTGTTATCATTCAATGGTATTGATTGAGCACTTACTTTGTGCGGAACACTGTACTAAGCACTTAGCATCTGCTGCACTGCAGTTCCTATCATTTTTTTGCCTGGATAATTTCCAGTAGCAGCATGGCCTAGTGGAAAGAGCACAGGCATGAGGTTCAGAGGGCCAAGGTTCTAACCCCAGCTCTGCCAATTGTGTGACCCTGGATAAGTCACTTCCCTTCTCTGTGCCTCAGTTCCCTCATCCGAGAAACAGGGATTCAATACTCTTGATTATCAATAATTCAATACTTGATTATCTTGTATCTAAGCAGCATAGCTTAGTGGAAAGAGTCCGGGCTTGGGAGTCAGAGGTCGTGGGTTCTAATCCCGGCTTGCCATTTGTCAGCTCTGTGACTTTGGGCAAGCCACTTAACTTCTCTGTGCCTCAGTTACCTCATCTGTAAAATGGGGATTAAGACTATGAGCCCCACGTGGGACAACCTGGTAATCTTGTATCTATCCCAGTGCTTAGAACAGTGCTTGGCACATATAAAGCGCTTAACAAATACCATTATTATTATTACCCCAGAGCTTAGTACAATGCTTGGCATATCGTAAGCACTTAACAAATGCCACTACCATTATTATTAGAAATGGGAATCTAAGCACTGGAGACCCCTTAGTCCCAAATGTACAAAAACACAACGAGACACTCAGGAGTTTACTGGAACCCAGATGTCTTTAGCACCCATTGTCTTTCTTCTCTTCAGGGACCTAGGGTCACCTCAGTTAGGTTTTTCTTGCCCATCATTCCAAACCACTTTTCTTGTTTTACTACCACTATCACTGCTTGAGGTCTCCTCTCTTCACCGGGATCTACCGCAACTCTCCTCTGGGCTTCTGGAGACAACCAAGAGGCTGTAGGAGCCTGTGGAAGTCTGAGAGTCAAAGGGCCTGAGTTCTAGCAGCGGCTGTGCCCCTTGCCTGCTGTGTGACTGTAGGCAAATCACTTAACTTCTCTGTGCCTTATTTGCAAAGTGTTCTCCCACCTGTTCTCCCACCTTCTTCAAATGTGAGTCCCATGTGGGACCTGATTATCTTATTATTATTATTATTATTATATTTATATTATATTATATTATTATATTATATAATAATAATTATTAATAATAATAATGGTATTTGTTAAGCGCTTACTATGTGCAAAGCACTGTTCTTAGCACTGGGGAGGTTACAAGGTGATCAGGTTGTCCCACGTGGGGCTCACAGTTTTAATCCCCATTTGACAGATGAGGTACCTGAGGCACAGAGAAGCTGTGACTTGCCCAAAGTCACACAGCTGAGAGTTGTCGGAGCTGGGATTTGAACCCATGACCTCTGACTCCAAAGCCCGTGCTCTTTCCACTGAGCCACGCTGCTTCTCTAGTATGAAGTATGTGATAAAATGATACTCCAGAGCTTAGAACATAGAAAACACTTTGACAGGGAATGTGTCTATCAACTCTGATACTTTATACTCTTCCAAATGCCTAGTATAGTGCTCTGCTCACTGTAAGGCCTCTGTAAGTATGATTGATTAACAAATGTTATTATTATTATTAGTAGTAGTAGTATTAATGCAGGATGCTCAGGGAGATGTGGTCAGAGATAGTGCACTATCCTCATTTCCTGATCTAGTCAGAACGTTTAGGGATGCCCATGATCAGCAGGGCACCCGCCTGGCTTATCTACTTCAAACCTGATGAAGAGTAGGACCTAACCACACCCTCTTACCCACATCCTTAGTCACTGACATGTGTTATCCAGCAGCTGCTTGTAGGGTGGGATGGAGTCATGGAATAGAAAAACATCCTATCATTATTATTTTTATGGTACTCGTTAAGTGCTTACTATGCACCAGGCACTGTACTGAGAGTTGGGGTAGATAGAAGGTAATCAGGTTGGGCACAGTCCCTGTCCCACATGGGGTTCACAGTCTTAGTAGGAGGGAGTAGGCTTTAAACCTCATTTTACAGATAAGGAAACTGAGGCCCGGAGAAGTTAAGTTAGGACTTCTGCCCTCGAAAGGTAGATAGCTCCTTTCTGCTTCTTTTTCTCCATGACCCCCCGAGCCCCTCTGCCCATCCGCCAAGCTAGCTCTCTTCCTCCCTTCAAGGCCCTGCTGAGAGCTCACCTCCTCCAGGAGGCCTTCCCAGACTGAGCCCCTTCCTTCCTCTCCCCCTCGTCCCCCTCTCCATCCCCTCCATCTTACCTCCTTCCCTTCCCCACAGCACCTGTATATATGTATATATGTTTGTACATATTTATTACTCTATTTTACTTGTACATATCTATTCTATTTATTTTATTTTGTTAGTATGTTTGGTTTTGTTCTCTGTCTCCCCCTTTTAGACTGGGAGCCCACTGTTGGGTAGGTACTGTCTCTATATGTTGCCAATTTGTACTTCCCAAGCGCTTAGTACAGTGCTCTGCACATAGTAAGCGCTCAATAAATACGATTGATGATGATGATGATGATGATGATGATCTATCCGGGCTTGCCTTGGTTCAAAACAGCACTTCAAGCAGTAAGTAGGCCTGAAGGGAGGAAGAAGGAAGAAGGGCAGAGCTGTTTTAAAACCAAGAGTGAGTAAATCTTTCCATCTGCGAGGTTTTTTTTTTAAATTCAATAGTCAGACGAGATTACGTGATGTGGGGAGCCTACACACAAAGAATAAACATGGACAGCACAAGCATCCTTAAAAGTGCGTTATTAACTTGAAAGAGCATCCTGCATCCATCATGCTCGGTGGGGCCCACATCAATGCTTCACTAAACAGCTCAGATTATTTCCCTGTAATTGCCTTCCTGAGCTATCTAAGAGCCTCGATTCATTTCCATTAAGGCTCAGGAGAATGAGATCATTTAACTTTCTCCCCTCCCCACCCCAGCTCTCTTCCCCCATTTTGTAAATTATGCAATTATGTGCTCACTAACTGCGATTGATAAAGTTGAGCACTTGATGCGGCAATGGAGCGGTCCAGATGGGAACCTAGTGAGGGCTTTGATCTCTGGCATATGTTTTTCTGACTTTGTTCTTCAGAGACTCTATGAAGAGCAGAGAGGGAAAGGGAAAGGGGTGGATGAAGTCATCTAAGATCCTAATGTCTGTCTTCTCCTGTGGAATGTAAATTCTTTGTGGGCAGAAGTAATGCCTATGCTATTGTACTCTCCCAAGAGCTTAGTAAGGTGCTCTGTGCACAGAGAGTGCTCAATAAATACCACTGATTGATTGACTGACTGCTCTTCAGTGCGAGCAGAGCAGGTATCTGGAGGACCCTCCCAAAGCCCCATACAGCCACCTGAAGAGCTTGACATTGCCGAGTCCATGTTTGAACTTGATATTAATAATGACAGTATTTAATTATGGTATTTGTTAAGTACTTACTC
Source organism: Tachyglossus aculeatus (assembly GCF_015852505.1). Taxonomy (NCBI): domain Eukaryota; kingdom Metazoa; phylum Chordata; class Mammalia; order Monotremata; family Tachyglossidae; genus Tachyglossus; species Tachyglossus aculeatus. The sequence goes on along the minus strand of NC_052073.1, from coordinate 30,185,414 downwards.
TGTGCCAGGCACTGTACTAAGCACTGGGGTGGATACAAGCAAATTGGTTTGGACACAGTCTCTATTCCAAGTGGGGCTCACAGTCCAATTTTGCAGCTGAGATAACATTCAACTTTTCATTGAACATGGTGATTTCTGAAAGCAAATAGGCTGATTTTCAAGGAATTCAGTCTCCATTTCTGATCATGTCGACATTTTCTTTGACCTCCTCCAGGAAGCCTTCCCTGACTAATCACTTATTTCCCACACTATTTCCCCTCCTATGACATCAACTATGCACTTGAGACCATATTGCCATTCAATCAATGTTATTTATAAGTGCTTACTGTTTGCAGAGCTCTTGGGGAGTACAAGACAATAGAGTTGGTAAATACAATCCCTGCCTGCAAGGAGTTTACAATCTGGAATGGGAGACAGTCATTGAAATCATTACACATAGAGGAAATGTCAAGGTATAAGGATAGATATATAAATGCTGTGGGGATGGAAGCGGGGTGAACAAGTACTTAAAGGATAAGTAAAGTCACCCAGTGTACAGGGGACTCAGAAAGGAGAGGGAGCTGGGGAAATGTGGGCTTAGATAGGGAAGGCCTCATGGAGGAGATCTGAATTTAATAAGGTTTTGAAGGAGGGTAGAGTTGTATTCCGGTGAATACGAACGAGGAGGTAGTTCCAGGCCAGAGGGAGGATGTGGGATAAACAAGGTTGAGGTACAGTGAGTAGGTTGGCATTAGAGAAGCGAAGTTTGTGGGTTGGGTCATAGGAGGATATCAGCGAGGTGAGATAGGAGGGAGAGAGCTGATTGAGTGTCTTAAAGGAGTTTCTGTTTGATGAGCAGGCAGAACGGCAGTCACCTGAGGTTTTTGAAGACTGGGGAGACTTGAACTAAGTGTTTTTTTAGAAAAATGATTGATCAGGGAGTGAAATGAGGATTGGAGTGGGGAGAGATAGGAAGCAGGGAGGTCAGCAAGGAGGCTGATGTAGGAATGGAGGCCGGATAAGATAGGTGCTATCAGTGTGGTAACAGTTTGGATGGAGAAGAAAGGGTGGATTCTAGAGATGTTGTGAAGGTAGAACTGACATCTCCCTTTCTCTCATGGTATGTTATGTGTTTTCCCTACCTTCCTGCACTCTTTAATTCTTCAGACCAGTCAATCAATCAATCATATTTATTAAGCACTTTCTGTGTGCCTGAAACAGTAATAAGTGCTTTGGAGAGTAATAAAATAATAATAATGATGGCGTTTATTAAGCACTTACTATGTGCAAAGCACTGTTCTAGGCGCTGAGGAGGTTACAAGGTGATAAGGTTGTCCCACAGGGGGCTCACAATCTTAATCCCCATTTTAAAGATGAGGTAACTGAGCCACAGAGAAGTGAAGTGACTTGCCCAAAGTCACCCAACTGACAATTGGCAGAGCCAGGATTTGAACCCATGACCTCTGACTCCAAAGCCCATGCTCCTTCCACTGAGCCACGCTGCTTCATACAATATAATAGTACAATATAATAGAGTTGCTAGACACATTCCCTGCCCATAAGGATCTTACAGTCTAGAAGAGGACTTAGACATTAAGATATTAAATAAATTGTGATACATATATAACTGCTGAAGGACTGAGGGTGAGGTGAATAAAGGAACCAAATCCAAGTGCAAGGGCGATGCAAAGGGGAGGGAGAAGAGGAAATGAGGGCTTAGTCAGGGAAGGCTTCTCGGAGGAAACGTGATTTTAATAAAGCTTTGAAGTGGAGGAGAGTGATTCTCTGTTGGATATGAAGGAGAAGGGAATTCCAGGCCAGAGGCAGGACATGGGTGAGGAGACGGCTGTGAGATAGATGAGATCAAGGTACGGTGAGTAAATTGGCATTGAGAAGCCAAGTGTACAGGCAGGATTGAAGTAGGAATTCAGAAAGGTTATGTAGGAACAAGCAAGGTAATTATAGCCAAACCCTCAGCTAAACCCCAGTCTCACCTCCATTTCACTTATAAACATACTTTATAACAGAACACTTCCCCTACCTGTAATCTGTTTTGTCCGCCTCCTGATTGAACTCTGATTGAAGGTAGGGATTTTATCTACCTACTGTATTGTACTCTCCCAAGCACTTTGTACAGCATGGAGTAAGGGTTCTAGCAATACAATTCCAAATACTAGTCAATACCATGGATTGACTGATTTGTTTCATTTCAGAAGCTACCTTTTGATGGTTGGTTCTTTAAGTTTATTTTGTTTTCCTGCGGGATCCATGATCACATATATATTTGGATGAAATATGTTTGTCTGGACCAATTCCACAGTGAATGAATTTCCACACAGAACCCTCTGTCTTTTATAGCCAAAATGTTTCAGAGATTTCTTCCCTTGTCAGAAGGGTCGGCCACAGAGCACTTTTACTGTATTTCCGCTTTTACCATGGGCGGATTCTGAGTCTTTCTTCCTATTGCTGCTAGTGGAGCAATCGTGAGAGAATGTCAGAACCGGAACAATCGATTATCTTTTCTGAATCTTCTCCCAAACCTTTTAAGAGCCGTCTGCCAGAAAGAGTCGTGTCGAAACGTGGACCCTAGGTTCTCATCCTACTGCCTTCTGTGGGCTCTTGAACAGCAGACAATTCTGCCTGCCTGACTCTGTCTGTACCCCCAAATACCCCGGGGGCTTTAGAGAGAGGCTACCCTGACTTGGGGCTCTGGGATGACAGGCAAACACAGCCTTAGGCGACCTGTCATTGGTTGGCAGATGCCTTTGGGAGATTCAGGCTTAGTCAGGCACAATTCCTTGTTTGGAGACCCCTTAAAAAGCCCCTGGCCCTCACAGTCCCAATGGATAGGAGTGGCTCGAATCAATCCGTGCTACTTATTGACCACTTACTGCACCCCAGAGCCCCGAACTAGGCACTTGGGAGAATACATTTCCCCAAGAGACCATCATGAGGGGTTATATTGCTAGAAGCAACATGGTGTAGAGAGAAGCAGCAAGGCATAGTGGACAGAGCCTGGGGCCCGGAATCAGAAGGTCGTGGGTTCTAATCCCGGCTCCACCACTTGTCTGCTGTGTGACTTTGGAAAAGTCACCTACTTTGCTGTGCCTCAGCTATCTCATCTGTAAAATGGGGATTGAGATTGTTAGCCCCACGTGGGACAGGGACTACAATTTGCTTGTATCCAATCCAGCCCTTAGTACAGTGCCTGGCACATAGTTAGCACTTAACAAACACCACAGTTGTTTAATTAATTAAAACTTCCCAGTTCTGTGAACTCAAAATTGGCCTGTCTGGGTATCCCTTCCCCTAAGACACTAGTGAAGCCATCTCAAACCCTTTACAGTCTTGGGGCATTTTCACCAAGCTGTCACCATATTTGGCAAATCCTCAAATAAGGGGAAACATCATGGCCTAGTGGAAAGGTCACATATCTGAGAGTCACAGGACCTCGTTCTAATTCTGATCTTGGGCAACTCACTTGATTTCTCTGTGCCTCAGTTTCCTCATCTGTAAAATGGGGTTTGAATCATATTCCCTTAAGTTTAGACTGTGAGCCCCATATAGGCCAGGAACTGTGTCCAACTAGACTATCTTATATCTATCCCAGTGCTTTGTACAGTGCTGGACACAAAGCAGGCACTTAACAAGTACCATAAAAATGAAAAAAGTCCCCTTCATGGCCAACATGTTTCCATCAACCTCTCGTCCACATCCTGTCTCTGGTCTGGAAGGCCCTCCCTTTTCATATTTGACAATCATTCTCCCCACCTTCAAAGCCTCACTGAAGGCACATCTCCTCCAAGAGGCCTTTCCTGACTGACCCCTCATTTCCTCTCTTCCCAACTCCCATCTGCATCGCCCTGATTTTACTCGCTTTATTCACCCCTCCCTGCTCAGCCCCACAAACACCTATTCATAATTTATTTATTCATATTTATGTCTGTCTCCCCCTCTAGACCATGAGCTCGTTGTAAGCAGGGAATGTGTCTTAATAACTCTGTTGTATTGCACTCTCCCAAGTGCTTAGTACAGTGCTCTGCACAAAGTAAGCGCTCAATCAATAGGATTGACTGATTCATTGGCCTGTGAAGTTACCACAGTAGCAATGAATTTTCTATGTATCCTTTAGGACCCTGGCTGGGATGAGTTCTGGAATCCTGGATCGCTCCATCTGGCCACTGCTACCCTCTATAAGCTTTTTGGGGAGAGGTAGGCTCCTGGCCCACATGTATTCTGGTGTTCCAATGCCACAGCAGTGCTCTTATTGGAGGCAAAATTTGGGCAACATCTCACACAAGATTTCTGACCCAATCACAGGACCTCCCTTGCTCTAGTTATTTGCATCTGACAGAAAATAATACAGTACCTGTCCTGACTGATCAAGCTCTGAAGACAACTTCCCCATAACTTTAGCTTTTTGTAGTCAATCAAGCTTTAGTATTTACCAAGCACCTAATGTGTTCAGAGCACTGTACTTCACTCTTGAGAGTAGCTGAAGACTTTCTTGGGGGTGAGAGGCAGCCTGGCATAATGGATAGCGCATGGGCTTGGGAGTCAGCAGGGCCTGGGTTCTAATCCTACCGCTTGTATGCTCTATGACCTTTAGCAAGTAACTTCACATCTCTGGGCCTCAGGTATCTCATCTGGAAAATGGGGATTGACACTGTGAGACCCACGTGGAACCTGGACTGTGTCCAACTTGATTTGCTTGTACCTGCCCCAGTGCTTAGTACAGTGCATGACACATAATAAGGGCTTAACAAATACCACAATTATTATATAATATTCACTGCTAGAACAAAATCATGGATTGTAAACATTCTGTGAGCAGTAACTTTGTCTCTTACCTCTGTTGTCCCTCCCCAGCATCTAGTGTAGTATTCAGCACATAGGAGGGTTGATTGACTGTCCTGAAGCCTTTTCTTCATCATCAGTGGTATTCATTGAGCACTTACAGTGTGCAGAATACTGTACTAAGCTTGTGGGAGAGTACAATTACAATTCATCTTGTTGGCTTTGAAGGTGAGTAGCAAAGGAATTTAAAAGGAAAGGTGTAAATTTATTATGAGCAGAAAATAATTTTCTCACCCCCCAGAAAGTCTTCAGCTACTCTCAAGAGTGAAGTACAGTGCTCTGAACACATTAGGTGCTTGGTAAATACTAAAGCTTGATTGACTACAAAAAGCTAAAGTTATGGAGAAGTTGTCTTCAGAGCTTGATCAATGAGGACAGGTATTGTATTATTTTCTATCAAATTCGTTACAGCTTCCATTGTATTGTACTCTCCCAAATACTTAGTATAATGCTCTGCATGTAGTAAGTGCTCAGTAAATACCATTGATGGATTGATTGATTGAAGAACTCCTCTGGGATCTTGGGATGATTAGTACCTGTCAGACCTGTTTCTCACATGTCCCTGAGGAGAAGAAAACCCCTCCCTAGGAGAAGATTTCTGGGGCAGTCACTCTTGATGTTAAATAGGTGTGTTCAGATTGGCAGGAGAAGGATGGAAGGCCTGATTTTACTAGAGAGGAAATCTATTCCAAAGCAAATGCAGATATTGCAGAACTCCTGAATTTTTCAAAATCTGAGTTTGGAAGTCATCTTTTTTCTAGAGCAGCCTTACGTTGGAGAGATACTAGGTTCCGAACACAGTCACCCGGAAGAAAGACTCACACAAACACACACTAATGGAGTTAGAGATCAAGCACTTGGGCCCAGCCACCCAGGGGAGGGAGAGGAGAAGGATACATTAATGGAGAAAGATCCATGTACTGAACCCTGCCACGTAGAGTGAGAGAAGAGTGTTATACTAATGGAGAGTGATCACGTATTGAATGAAATCACCCAGGAGAAAGAACAGCTACATGCGTCAATGGAAAAGAGATGAAGTACATGAATCCATCCACCTAAGTGAGTGAGGAAAGGCACAGAAGGAAACAGACATCAAGTATATGAATATAGTTGCTTTGGAGAGGAGAGAGAGACACATCAAATAGAGTAAAACAACTACCCAGGAGAGAAGAAAGAGAGTCTAAGGAGAATTGTGTCATATATAGTGCACTGAAATCTATACTGCTGGGCCCCTACTTCTAGACTATAAACTTACTGTGAGCAGGGGACGTGTCCACTGACTCCCAAGCACTGTACAGTGCTGTACACACAATAAGCACTCAGGTAATATGATTGACTGACTGATTCTGGTTGCAAAAAATGTCCCTGTGTGGTGGCAACATGGGGCAAAGTGTATGTACCTGTGTGTATCTGTTTAATGTGCTACATGTATGTATGTGGGGAGAGGCCCTGTGAGCAGTGTTATTCATGGTGCATTATGGGCTTCCTCAGGAGGCCAAGGGGAGCAGACATTCCTACATGGTTCACTAGATTAGCCCCCAAAGACATTCTGGATCAAGCAGTATGGTACCCCACCCTTTTTATGGTATCCAGTAAGTGCTATGTGCCAGGCACTGTACTAAACGCTGGAGTATATACAAACAAATCAGGTTGGAAATCATCCATGTCCCACATGGGGCTCACAGTCTGAATCCCCATTTTACAGATGAGATAACTGAGGCACAGAGAAATGAAGTGACTGGCCCAAAGTCACACAGTAGACAAGTGGCGGAGCCAGGGTTGAAATAAAACCACACTAAGCTTTGCAACAAAACTCCCCTCTTGAGACAGGGACTGTTCCTGCTCTGATTATCTACCGTACACTTACCCTATTGTTTGGTCTTAATATGTGTCATAATTAGCCCAGCTCAAGGAAGAACTCAGTACAGTACCTGGCCTCACATCATGTTAATAATTGTGGTATTTGTTAAGTGCTTACTATGTACCAAGCACTGTTTTAAGAACTGGGGTAGACACAAGGTAATTAGGTTGGACACAGTCCCTGTCCCACATGGGGCTCACAGTCTTAATTTCCATTTTACCGATCAGATAACTGAGGCCCAGAAAAGTGAAGTGACTGGCACAAGGTCATACAGCAGACATGTGGCAGAACTACGATTAGAACCCACATCCTCTGATTCCCAAGCCTGTGCTCTTTCCACTAGGCCACATGGTGGGGCAGGGAGGTGGGGGGAGCAGAAGGGAGATGACTAAAGTGCTGGGGGTGGGCATCACAGGGTAGTAGGAGAGCCCAGAGGACTAAGCATGGCTGGGGCCTGCCACTTCCTCCCCAAACCTATCCCCACCCTGGCCAACTTTCTTTCACACCCAGAACTCCTTTCTCCTTGCAGGTCTCCTCCCTCCCACCCGACTCCCTCCCACTACTGACAAGAGTGGACATTCAGCTTCCCATCAATCAATCGATCAATGGTATCGATTGAGCATTTGCTGTGTGCCGAACCCTGTACTATGCGCTAGGCTGCAAGCTCACTGTGGGCAGGGAATGCATTTTTTTTATCTTTAAAGCATGCTCTCCCAAGTGCTTAGAACAGTGCTCTGCACACAGAAGTGCTCAATAAACATGATTGACTGACCGGCTGACTGGAAGAGTACAATGCAATCGTTTCTCACTCCCATAATGCTTCAAGCCCATCCGGCCAGGGATAAAAGCTGTTCCCGTGAGCTCTCAAATTCTTCCACCACCTCCGGAGAAAAGCTTTGTGTAACTGCTGTCGTGGCTTAGTGGAAAGAGCACGGACTTGGGAATCAGAGGTCATGGGTTCTAATCCCAACTCTGCCACTTATCAGCTGTATGACTTTGGGCAGGTCACTTAACTTCTCTGTGCCTCAGTTACCTCATCTGTAAAATGGGGATTAAGTCTGTTAGCCCTACATGGGACAACCTGATTACTTTGTATCTACCCTAGTGCTTAAAGCAGTGCTTGGCATATAGTAAGCACTTAACAAATACCATTATTATTATTATTATTATCATTGTTCCCTCCCCCCAAGTGGTCTCTGTCCCTGGTTTGCTCCCATGACCTCTCTGACTCCTCTATTACTGCTGAGACTTGAAGCCTATTTTGTCTGTTGGTGTTGTGTTTTAATATTCTATCTTATCTGTTGGGTCTGTTTCCAATTCCTCCTCCCCACTTAAACTTTTAGAGTGTGAGTCCCTTGAAGGACAGGGCTCATGTTTAATTTACACCTGTGTATTTTCTCCCAGCTCTTGGCTCAGGGCTCGTCACACCATAAGCACTTCATAAATATAATTACTATTACAACTCTAACAATAATAACTGTGGTATTTGTTAAGTACTTACCATGTGCCAGGCTTTATACTAAGTGGTGGGGTAGATACAAGATAATTGGGTTGGACACAGTCCCTGTCCCACATAGAGCTCACAGTCTTAATCTTCATTTTCTTGAGGAGGAAACTGAGGTAAAGATAAATTGAGTGGCATGCCTAAGGTCACGTAGCAGACAATGACAGAGCTGGGATTAGAACCCAGGTCATCTCTCAGGCCTGTGCTCTTTCCTCTAGGTCACACTGTTTCACTACTATTGCTACTGCTACTACTACTACTGCTGTTGGTAGAAGGAATCCCTGTCCTCAAAGAGCTTACACTGTCACTGCACAACACACCAGCCCCTTTGTCCACTCCCTGGGCATTTACCACTTTCAGCACTAGCTCTCTATGCTCCCACTTCTGGCAGCATGAAGACCCAGATCTGAAATCTCCTTCCCCATAAACTGGTGACTCCTCAGAAGCTGACATTCAATAACCTGTTCCCTCCCAATTTGTTCACATTGTCACCTTAATCCCAGACCGTCTACATAGTTCCCCTGGGGTCAGCCCCAAATCCAATCTCGTTTCTTTTCCTTCCCCTCATAGCCACCCCCACCATCCCTGTCATTTCAGGGAAGCAGTGGGGCTCAGTGGAAAGACCACAGGCCTGGGAGTCAGAAGGACATGGGTTCTAATTCCTGCTCTTCCACATGTCTGCTATGTGAGCCTGGGCAAGTCACTTAACTTTTCTGTGTCTTAACTACCTCCTCTGTAAAATGGGGATTAAGACTGTGAGCCCCGTGTGAAACAGGGACTCTGTCCAAACCAATTTGCTTGTATCCCCCCCAGCACAGACTGTGAGCCCGTTGTTAGGAAGGGACCATCTCTATATGTTGCCAACTTGTACTTCCCAAGTGCTTAGTACAGTGCTCTGCACACAGTAAGTGCTCAATAAATACAATTGAATGAATGAATGAATGAATAGTACAGCATCTGGTACACAGTAAATGCTTAGCAAAAACCACAGTTATTATTATTACTATTATTAACAACCTACATAGCTTGTATCTACCCTAGAGCCTAGTATAGTGCTTGACACATAGTAGTGTTTAAAATGTATCATAAAAAAAGGATCAGAGGGGGTTTGAAAGGTGAGTGCAGAACCAAATCAAGCAGCAAGGAACAGACTCCAAATATATCCGACAGAATGTATGGTGTGTTGTTTCTTATTGTTAGTCTCAGGATTTCAAACTTAAACGTGGGATTCATTCCCGACATATGTCAATTTAAAATTCCCTGTGAACTTTGAGTGTCCCATTAGTTCTCCTCCCAGCAGACTCATTCATTCATTCAATCATATTTATTGAGTGCTTACTGTGTGCAGAGCACTGTACTAAGCTCTTGGGAAGTACAAGTTGGTGACATATAGAGACAGTCCCTACCCAACAACTGGCTCAGAGTCTAGAAGGGGGAGACAGACAACAAAACAAAACATGTGGACAGGTGTCGTCATCAGAACAAATAGAATTAAAGCTAAATGCACGTCATTAACAAAATAAATAGAATAGTAAATATGTAGAAGTAAAATAAATAGAGTAATAAATCTGTACAAACATTTATACAGGTGCAGGAAATGAGAGTACAAACAGCTTACTCTAAGCCCTTTACTTCAGCATCCTAACCTGTTTCTACCCATCCTCCACCACAGCCCTTTTACTTGGTTGAAACTGGGGCCTAAGAAAATACGGATGAGAAGCAGGGCCATACAGTCCTGAGAACAGTCACCCCTCTCTGCACACAGACCTCTCTTCAAAATCCCCGCAGCCCAATCCCAGCCCACAGCCCCCAATACCCACCCAGTCCATCGTGCCCTCTTCACAGCCACGACCACCAAGTGGGTGGTGATTTGGAGATAATGCTAGGTGGCACCCACAGGGCACTAAAAAAGAACCCACCAGGTCTATTTGCATTAATTAGCTTGTCAATATGCATTTCCACATCTCCAGAAGTGAAAGGCCAACGCATTAAAAACGCACAGTGCCATATTTAACTGTCAGCTTTTCATTAGGATTAATTAGTTAATGTTTGTAAAGCGCTTTGGAGACAAGCGAGGCTACAAAAGTGCTAATTTATTGTTAATCATTACTGAAATTTGTTTTCTCTTAGGGGCTTTGCCAAAGCAAGGAGGATACCTCTTTGATTGTGAGGATCCACCGGAGGCCCACCACAAAGGCCCCCTTACTTGGGTAGGGAAGCCGTGTAGCCTAGTGGTTACAGCATGGGCCTGGAAGTCAAAGGACTGAAACGAAATTTAAAGGAGCTCTGTACATGCCCCTGGTTTGGGGATCTTTTTCACTATCAGAAGGGGATGTAAGCTCCCGGAGGACAGAAATCATATCTACCAACTCTATCGTATTGTACTCTCTTAAGCCCTTACTATGCTTAGCAAATACCACAGTTATTATTATTACTATTATTAACAACCTAAATAGCTTGTATTTCCCCTAGAACTTAGTATAGAGGAGCAGCGTGGCTCAGTGGAAAAAGCACAGGCTCTCCCCCTCCCCATCCCCCCCGCCTTACATCCTTCCCCTCCCCACAGCACCTGTATATATGTATATATGTTTGTAAATATTTATTACTCTATTTATTTTACTTGTACATATTTACTATTCTATTTATTTTATTTTGTTAATATGTTTTGTTTTGTTGTCTGTCTCCCCCTTCTAGACTGTGAGCCGGCTGTTGGGTAGGGAGCGTCTCTATATGTTGCCAACTTGTACTTCCCAAGCACTTAGTACAGTGCTCTGCACACAGTAAGCACTCAATAAATACGATTGAATGAATGAATGAATGAGTCAGAGGTCATGGGTTCAAATCCCGGCTCCACCAATTGTCAGCTGTGTGACTTTGGGCAAGTCACTTAACTCCTCTGCGCCTCAGTTAACTCATCTACAAAATGTGGATTAAGACTGTGAGCCCTCCATGGGACAACCTGATCACCTTGTAACCTCCCCAGTGCTTAGAACAGTGCTTTGCACATAGTAAGTGCTTAATAAATGCCATCATTATTAGTATTATTATTATTACCACAGTGCTCTGCACACAACAAGTGCTCAATAAATAGCATTGATGGATTAAATGCTCCAGCTGGAGAGGGCATTTCCACACCCCAAAGTGACCCTCTTTCTGGGGGTCAGCTGGTGTTGCTCAGAGGGAGGATCTCGTTGTAAACTTTTTATTCTGGCTCATTCGACTGCTCCAGATACTACCTTGCTCGGAGAGGAAGCTCAGTCAGTACTGCTAAGTGAGGGACTGAGGGGAGGGGGCATTTCTGCCCTCTACATAGCAAACTCAGGCAGAAGGGCATTGCTGCAGTCCCTTTATGGGCCTCTCCCAAGAGCCTATGCAGGCAAAGTCTGGCTACTAGTAAATATAGGGAGCTCCTTCCCTTCGAAGTGTGGTGAATTCCTAATTGCACATTCCTGTTTCCTCCTTTCCCTTCCTCCCTCTAATACACAAACACATCCTTAATAAGTCTGTACTAGTGCCCGCACCAGCACTCTGGACGGGAATTAAGGGATGGAATGCAAATTAAGCCACGTAGGCCAATTACATGGTTGGGCCATGCAGTAGACATGGCTAGATTCACGAATCAGACCACAGTTTATGGTCTGGAACCGCAATATGGCTAGCGAGGCAGACATTCATTCATTCAATCGCACATATCCTGCTTTATCTTTCTCCACACCACTTTTTCAAATGAGAAAAGGCTCAATATTCACTTTGTAGCAGCTGCTGCTGCTTAATTTTTACATAGAGTGCTCTGGAAGATGAAGGGACTGACAGCTGCTAACCACTCCTCTTGGCTAATACGGTGGCTTGGGAAGAGGAGGTTTTCTTTTCTGGGTTACTTTGCAGCTATTGAGGAAATGTGTTCAATCCTTCACTGTCTCATCCAGTTCCTCAGTCTTTAGTAAACTCCAAACATTTGCACTTGACCCCCATACTATGCTTAGAACAGAGCTCTGCACAGTAAGCGCCCTATAGATACCTTTGGTGATGATGATATTTAGGCCTCTAAGCTCAGTACAATTTTTAATAGTATTTGTTAAACACTTATTACATGTCAAATACCATTCTAAACACCAGAGTGCAAGTTGATTAGGTTGGCCACAGTCCCTGTTCTTCATGGGGTTCACAGCCTAAGTAAGAGGGTCAACAGGAGAACTGAGGCATGGAGGAAAGTGACTTGTCCAAGGTTCCACAAGCAATTAGCAGAGGCCCGATTAGAACACTGTCCTCTGACTCCAAGATCTGTGTTCTGTCTCCTAGGCCATCCTGCTTCTTAAGGTTTTACCAAATGTTTAACAGTTTGAGCAGACAGTTTCTCCACATCATTGCATCTTAATTTTCCTTTTTTTTTTCCAGGAGCATCCACATTTCCTTAAAATAGCACACATCTAATGTCCCATTAGATTTTAAGATTTCCAAGGGCAGAGACCGTATCCCCACTTCTATTTTAGGCCACCAAATCATTAGAAAGAGGCTCTGCACTTAGTAGTATATCAAAAAATACTGTTGATTTTCCTTGTGATGATGATGATGGTTCTGCCCAGTTTTCAACTACCTGTATTAGGATCAGGAATAGTACTGATCACTGAAATTCACCAAAATTAAATATAAGATTCAAGATTTTCCCTTATGCATTTTTTCTCAGAGTTTTATAGTGATGGTCTAACTGACCATCTGTGCCAATTCTGTACCTCATCTGCCTGCCCTTCCCCAGCTTCTCTGCTGAGCTGGTTCTAAAGGACAGGGGCATACATGGCCAAAATGTGGGCAGCAAGAGAGTGAAGAAAGAGGAGCAAAACGTCTGAACAATCTAGGGTCTGAATAAACAACCCTGATTAATTCACAGCTGACAGAACTTACGTATTGCTGGTCATGGGTGTATCAAACCAAGAGGGTCCCAGAGGGTATTTTCTGGCCATTTCCAGTTTGATTTCAGCTGGCAGAAGGGAGCGGACAGTTTCTCCAGAATACAGGGAAAGAGTGGGAGTGTGCCCTTTCTCTCATCTCATTTGGAGAAGCTTTCCCTGCCTTCACATACATTTTCATCTATGTATAGGCTACTTTAGTGGGAGATTTCTGAGTTGTGACAATGGGGCACAGTCCCCAAGAAGTCCATGGCCAGAAAAAAGCTACTGTTAGGAGGACAGAATACACTATTAATCAATCAATCAGTTAATCACATTATTGAGAGCTTACTGTATGTGAAGCACTGTACTAAGCACTTGGGTGAATGCAATATAACAGAGTTGGTAGATATGTTCCCTGGCCACAATCTTGTCTTCTCTTATGTCATTGCATCGTTTCCAACCCGTAGCAACACCACAGACACATCTATCCCAGAATGCCTTGCTCTCCATCTGCAATCATTCTGGTGGTGTATCTATAGAGTTTTCTTGGTAAAAATATGGAAGTGATTTACCTTCTGTGCAGTAAACTTGAGTCTGCACCCTCAACTCTCTCCCATGCTGCTGCTGCCCAGCATGGGTGAGTTTTGACTTGTGGCAGATTGTCTTTCTCTCACTAGCCACTGGCCAAGCTAGGAATGGAATGGTTATGCCTCTGCTTGACTCTCCCTCCCATAGTTGAGACTGGGAGAGTACTGGAGACTCTCCAAGTGCGACCCTGAGGGGCTGATCACAATGAGCTGGCAATGTAGAAAATTCTGGTTATTCCCCCCAGGTAACATGGCAAAAACACATGGATTCTGCCTTAAAATAAGAGGTCCTTAGAGCACTCTATCAATCAATCAATCAATCGTATTTATTGAGCGCTTACTGTGTGCAGAGCACTGTACTAAGGGCTTGGGAAGTACAAGTTGGCAACATATAGAGACAGTCCCTACCCAACAGTGGGCTCACAGTCTAAAAGGGGGAGACAGAGAACAAAACCAAACATACTAACAAACTAAAATAAATAGAATAGATATGTACAAGTAAAATAAATAAATAAATAGAGTAATAAATATGTACAAACATCTATACATATATACAGGTGCTGTGGGGAAGGGAAGGAGGTAAGATGAGGGGGATGGAGAGGGGGACAAGGGGGAGAGGAAGGAAGGGGCTCAGTCTGGGAAGGCCTCCTGGAGGAGGTGAGCTCTCAGTAGAGCCTTGAAGGGAGGAAGAGAGCTAGTTTGGTGGATGGGCAGAGGGAGGGCATTCCAGGCCTGGGGGATGACCTGGGCCAGGGGTCGATGGCGGGACAGGCGAGAACGAGGCATGGTGAGGAGATTAGTGGCAGAGGAGCGGAAGGTGCGGGTGGGCTGTAGAAGGAGAGAAGGGAGGTGAGGTAGGAGGGGGCGAGGTGATGGAGAGCCTTGGAACCCAGGGTGAGGAGTTTCTGCCTGATGCGCAGATTGATTGGTAGCCACTGGAGATTTTTGAGGAAGGGAGTAACATTCCCAGAGCGTTTCTGGACAAAGACAATCCAGGCAGCAGCATGAAGTATGGATTGAAGTGGGGAGAGACATGAGGATGGAAGATCAGAGAGACGGCTGACACAGTAGTCCAGACGGGATAGTATGAGAGCTTGAACCAGCAGGGTAGCAGTTTGGATGGAGAGGAAAGGGCGGAACTTGGCAATGTTGCGGAGCTGAGACCGGCAGGTTTTGGTGACGGCTTGGATGTGAGGGGTGAATGAGAGAGCGGAGTCGTGGATGACACCAAGGTTGCGGATTTGTGAGACGGGAAGGATGGTAGTGCCGTCAACAGAGATGGGAAAGTCAGGGACAGGGCAGAGTTTGAGAGGGAAGACAAGGAGTTCAG
The DNA here is from genome assembly GCF_015852505.1 of Tachyglossus aculeatus. Classification (NCBI taxonomy): domain Eukaryota; kingdom Metazoa; phylum Chordata; class Mammalia; order Monotremata; family Tachyglossidae; genus Tachyglossus; species Tachyglossus aculeatus. The sequence goes on along the minus strand of NC_052073.1, from coordinate 30,170,410 downwards.
TCTTGGACATGTTGAGTTTGAGGTGGCAGGCAGACATCCAGATGGAGATGTCCTGAAGGCAGGAGGAGATGCGAGCCTGGAGAGAGGGGGAGAGAGCGGGGGCAGAGATGTAGATCTGGGTGTCATCAGCGTAGAGATGATAGTTGAAGCCGTGGGAGCGAATGAGGTCACCAAGGGAGTGCATGTAGATCGAGAACAGAAGGGGACCAAGCACTGAACCTTGGGGAACCCCCACAGTAAGGGGATGGGAGGGGGAGGAGGTGCCTGCAAAAGAGACTGAGAGTGAACGACCGGAGAGATAAGAGGAGAACCAGGAGAGGATGGAGTCTGTGAAGCCAAGGTCGGATAGCGTGTTGAGAAGAAGGGGGTGGTCCACAGTGTCGAAGGCAGCTGAGAGGTCGAGGAGGATTAGGATAGAGTATGAGCCGTTGGATTTGGCAAGCAGGAGGTCATTGGTGACCTTTGAGAGGGCAGTTTCAGTGGAATGTAGGGGACGGAAGCCAGACTAGAGGGGGTCGAGGAGAGAGTTGGTGTTGAGGAGTTCGAGGCAGCGCGTGTAGACGACTCGTTCGAGGAGTTGGAAAGGAATGGTAAGAGGGATATGGGGTGATAACTAGAAGGTGAGGTGGGGTCAAGAGAGGGTTTTTTTTAGGATGGGAGAGACATGAGCATGTTTGAAGGCAGAGGGGAAGGAACCAGTGGAGAGTGAGCGGTTGAAGATGGAAGTTAAGGAGGGGAGAAGGGACGGAGCGAGAAATTTCATGAGATGAGAGGGAATGGGGTCAGAAGCACAGGTGGCTGGAGTAGCACTTGAGAGGAGGGAGGAGAGCTCCTCTGAGGATACTGCTGGGAAGGATGGGAGAGTAGCAGAGAGTGTTGAGAGCCGGGGGGTTGGAGAAAGAGGGGGAGTGACTTTGGGGAGGTCGGACCTGATGGATTTAATTTTGTTAATGAAGTAGGAGGCCAGATCGTTGGGGGGAGGGAAGGAGGAGGGGGAGGAACCAGGGGCCTGAGAAGGGAGTTGAATGTACGGAAAAGCTGGCAGGGATGATGGGCATGGGTGTTAATAAGGGAGGAGAAATAGTTTTGTCTGGCAGAGGAGAGGGCTGAGTTAAGGCAGGAAAGGATAAACTTGAAGTGAACGAGGTTGGCATGGTGTTTAGACTTTCGCCAGCAGCGTTGGGCAGCTCGAGCATAAGAGCGAAGGAGGCGGACAGTGGCAGTGATCCAGGGCTGTGGGTTAGTGGTACAAGAGCGGCGAAGGGAAAGGGGAGCAAGTGAGTCTAGCTGAGTAGAAAGGGTAGAGTTGAGAGCAGTAATCTGATCATCAAGACTGGGTAGAGAGGAGAGGGAGGCGAGGTGGAGTGTGAGGCATTCAGAAAGATGGATGGGGTCAAGAGAGCAGAGATCTCTGTGAGGGAGTAATACGGATTTACAGGGGAAAGGAGTGAGAGTGAGGAGGCAGGTGAGAAGATTATGATCAGAGAGAGGGATTTCAGAGTTGGTGAGGGTGGACACAGTGCAGCGATAGGAGATGATGAGGTCGAGAGTATGACCAAGTTGGTGAGTGGGTGAGGTGGGGTGGAGCAAGAGGTTGGCAGCATCGAGGAGCAATAGAAGGCAGACGGCAGAGGAGTCATCAGGGATATCCATGTGGATGTTGAAGTCTCCGAGGATCAGAGTGGGCATGGAAAAGGAGAGAAGGGAGGTGAGGAAGGGCTACCTAGAGTTCTCCCCAACCAGTACCACTTTTATAGCACAGTTATGGCTTACCTGCTGCTTCCCATAATCCTACTTCTCTGGGCTCCATCTTCCTAGATGTAAATAGGATGGGGAGATCCAAGGGCACTAAATCACCAAGCTTCCTCTCCCATCATCCCCCGGGTGGTCAGCCAGTCAGTTGGTCAGTCAGTTGTATTTATTGAGAGCTTACTGTGTGCAGAGCACTGTACTAAGCACCTGGGAGAGCACAATAAAACAATATTGGAGAGACATTCCCTGTCCACAATGAGCTTACAGTTTAGAGGGGGAGACCAACATCAATATAAATAAATAATTTACAGATGTATTCTTAAGTGCCATGGGGCTGGGTTGTGGGATGAATAAAGGGAGCAGGTCAGGGTGATGCAGCAGGGAGTGAGATAAGAGAAAGGAGGGCTTAGGATAAGTTTTTGGATCAGTGTAGTAGCGGTTTGTATGGAGAGGAAAGCAGTATGACCTAGTGGAAAGAGCATGGACCTAGGAGTCAGAGGACCTGGATTCTAAATCCAGGCTCCGCCACTTGTCTGCTTTGTGACCTTGGGTAAGTCGCTTCACTTCTCTATGCCTCAGTTACCTCATCTGTAATAATAATAATAATAATAATGGCATTTATTAAGCACTTACTATGTGCAAAGCACTGTTCTAAGCACTGGGGAGGTTACAAGGTGATCAGGTTGTCCCACGTGGGGCTAGCAGTCTTCATCCCCATTTGACAGATGAGGTAACTGAGGCACAGAGAAGTGAAGTGACTTGCCCAAAGTCACACAGCTGACAAGTGGTGGAGCCAGGATTCGAACCCATGACCTCTGACTCCAAAGCCCATGCTCTTTCCGCTGAGCCACGCTGCTTCTCTAAAGTGGAAATTAAGACTGTGAGCCCCATGAGGGTCATGGGAATGTGTCCAACCTGATTAACTTGTATCTATCCTAGTACTCTAAATCCTGGCCCCACCACTTGTCTGCTGTGTGACCTGGGGTAAGTCGCTTCACTTCTCTATGCCGCAGTTATCTAATCCGTAAAGTGGGAATTAAGACCGTAAGACCCATGAGGGACATGACCTGTGTCCAATCTGATTAACTTGTATCTACCCTAGTGCTTAGTACAGTGCCTGGCACATAGTAAGTACATAACAAATACCATTAAAAAAGGGTGTATTTTAGTGAGGTGAAGGTAGAACCTGCAGGACTGACAGATTGTGTATGTGGGTTCACTGAGAGAGATGCATCAAAGATAATGCCAAGGTAAGTGCTTAGTACAGTGCTCTGCACACAGTAAGTGGTCAATAAATATGATTGAATGAATGAATTGACTAGTTAGACAGGGAGGTTGGTGGTGGGTTTGGGTGGGAAGATGAGGAGTTCTGTTTTGGACTTGTTGAGTTTGAGGTGTTGGTGGGACATCTGAATAGAGATGTCCTGAAGGCTGGAGGAAATACAGGACTGCAGAGAAGGAGGAAGATCAGGACCGGAGATATGGACTTGGGAATCATCTGCATAGAGATGATAGTTGAAGGCAAAGGAGCAAATGAGTTCTCCAAGAGAGTAGATATGATCCTTTTCTGTCATGGGAAGTGAGTGTTCATATGAGACAGGCAGCACCCAAAACACTCCTTTTCTTATTTCCAGCAGATCCAGTCTTGACGGCTTCCTATGTGTCCTCATCTTGGCTCCTACCTCCTGAGGGGACAGGTTTTGACTAGGCCAATTCATTTCACACCAGTGAAAAGGAGGTTATTGCTGCTGCACAAACCTTCTTTGTGTGAGGTTTTATTTAGTCGAATATATTGACCAGATTTTATGCATTAAAATTGCCGGAAAGCTTTGTTTGTCATTTGTACTTAGAGCTGTAGTACATAAACAAGACAGACAACATACTGGGGTTAGAATACCAGTCACTATGTGCTCAGCCTAATGAAAACTGGCACATTCGCCAGAGGATGATCATGAACAATTAAACATAATCACTGATAGTGAAAAGTAAAAATTCCAACAGAGAACAATTTGTCTAAGTGCAGTTCCAACCCTGGTAGTCAGGGGAAAAGGAATAAGATAGGGGAGGAGGAACTGAACTCTGAGACCCTGTTTTCAAACCTGTATCACTGTATTTTTCAGTTCAGAATTAATACTTTCTGGTGTTCCCCAGAGGGAATTGGAAAAATACTGTGTGTTTCTACAGTCAGCCAATAGTTGGTATTGGGTACCCACTGAACTGCTGGGGGGTTATAGCATGGCATATTAGAAGCAGCATGGCTATGGGAAGCAGCATGGCATAATGGGTAGAGCATAGAACAGTGCTTTGCCCATAGTAAATGCTTAATAAATGCCATCATTATTATTATTATTATGTGCCTGGGAGTCAGAGGTCACGAGTTCCAATTCCAATTCCATCACTTGTCTGCTGTGTGACCTTGGGCAAGTCACTTCACTTCTCTGTGCCTCAGTTCCCTCATCTGTAAAATGGGAATTAAGACTGTGAGTCCTATGTGGAGCAGGGACTTTATGCAACCTGATTATCTTCTATCTACCCCAGCACTTAGGATAGTGTCTGGCACATAGTAAGCACTTAACAAATACCATGATGATAATGATGATGATGATAATAATAATAATAATGATAATAATAATAATAATAATTACCACTGCTTGCTGGTACTACTATCATTATTTTTCTGGATATCTATTGGGTCTGTCTGCACCTAAGGATTCCCTTAGTGGATCTTTGGTCAGAATTCTTCACCTAGAAGGCGTAGGCAAGTATTTGCCTACTAAGTGGAACCCAAGTCTACAAAACCGCAGATTCATGCTTGTTTCACTGTACCAACAGCAGGATTGGATGAGTAAACCAATATCAATAAATCAATCAATATGAAATATATCTCATGGACAGGGAAGGTGCTTGCCAAACTCTATTGCACTGTACTTTGCACATAGTAACCAGTCAATAAGTAACACTGATTGATCAATAGAAACAGATGAATGAGGGCTGACTTGGTTGAGAGATTGGATTGAACAGTGGGGGATTCATCAGGGATAAACTCATGGAGTTGATAGCTTTTCATAAGGTTTGAAGGAGCATAAAACTGTAAAACATACTTAAGACAATAAGAATTTGCAGAGACATTCATACGCACTGAATCAATCCTGGAATACTTGGTTCCTGGAATACTTGGGGATATGAGGGAAATAACTGGGAAGATGTCCTGGATTTCTTCATCAGCCCACAAATTTCTTTCACATGTAATACCTCCCACCATTCTTGAGATCTGAGGAGGGGAAGATATTATAATCTTCTTCAATAGATAGAAAAACAGAGATTCTACAAGGTCAAAACACTTGCCCAAGGTCTCAGTGACTCAGGTACCTTTACCTACAGACCAGTGCACTTCCCATTAAACCATGCTGGGTGCTTGAGTGTTATGCAGGTAAAAATATCATCAGATTTAAAAAGGGCTTAGATAAATTCCTGCTGGATTTCCAGAGAGAAAGGTAGGGAGTAAAAAAGGGAAAAATCTGAGCTGCCAGCCGTCAGTTCCTCACAACAAAGTCCACCATCATATCGCACCTTCAAACATCCTACTGTTAGTGTCAGATGGAAAATACTGGATGAATCATTATTTTGATTGAGTCAGAATGGTTTTACTTATGTTATTCTGAAGATCTGAGAGGCAGTGGAAGAAGCTGGTTAGGGGGTACAAGCCAGGGGATTTGGTGGAAAGCTTACCTCCAAGCAAAATCTCCCAGATCTAAAATTCAGACATTTCATTTTCAAAGTGGGTCCTAGTGGATAGAGCACAGGCCTGGGAGACAGAAGACCTGGATTCTAATCCCAGGTCCGCATGGATTCTAATCCCAAGGTCTGCTGTTGGACCGTGGGCAAATCACTTAAAATGGGAATGAAAGCTGTGAGCCCCATGTGGGACATGGACTGTGTCCAACCTGATCATCTTGTATCTACGCCAATCTTTACTACAGTTTGGCACATAGTAAGATCTTAACGAATACCATTACAAAAAAGTAAATATCCTGTAAACCGATTTCATTCATTCCGTTGTATTTATTGAGTGCTTACTGCGTGCAGAGCTCTGCACTAAGCACTTGGGAGTATACAATAAAGCAATAAACAGTCACATTCCCTGCCCACAATGAGCTTACAGTCTAATATAAATATGGGAAAAAAGGAGGAGCCATCAAGCCAAATGGGTGCTCTTGACAGAAGTGGCAACTTGTGTCCCCAAGGTAAATTCTCTGGGCTTGTGGGAGCTGATGCAAATTTTGCACTCCTGGTTATCTACTGGCTAATACACTTGCCAGGCTAGAAGCAAACATAGATGCCTTCCCTCTAGTAGAAGGACCTTATCTGAAATCCTTTGTTCCTGAAGCTGCTGTTGCTCTCTCTTCAGCACACCCACTCCTGTGGAGGTAGGAAGAACAATCGGAGGTGACCCCCTGTCTTCTTGAAAGAGACTGTGGGTACAGAAATATTCTGCTCATCCCAAATAACAAATGGTCTGGCATCTCCACCTCAGAGCTGACTCAGTCATACATCTCTTTTAATAAGGAAAAGCTGGGTCAAATCTCAGAAACTGAGGAATTTAGTCCCTGTTCTTTGGGTTGTTGCATTTTTTTTTTGATCAGTAAATCCTCTTCCCACCCATAAATAAGGCATAATTTGACAAGGAGAGCTTGGTGGAGAAGGGAGCGAAGACCTGAGTAATGGAGCTTTCAATGTTTCTGTAAATTAGGAACACCCGAGTTGCTGTTGACCAAGTCGCCTTTATCACTTTGCTTTCTCGCACGACGCCAGCACTGTGCAATAAAGCTTCCTGTCCATTGCCTCCCTAATCATGTGAAACATAAATCCCTGAAGCTCAGTGACTGCTTGCAGTTGAGCAAGGATCATCAGGGATGTTTATTTTCACATTTTTAGCCATAATGAAATTAAAGGTGGTCCTTAGAATATACTTGTTCAAAATTGAAACTGAAATGCTCCCAATTCACTCCTATAGAGGACTGCCATTGTGACTTTTCACATGCCTCCATATTAGATAGGATTTGTGTTTTGGGGTAGAGGTGAGGGTTTTAAGGATTGATTATTATTATCATCAACGCTTTTTTGATTTTTTTATTATTTTTTGATTATTATTATTAACCCTAGTATTTGTTGAACACTCATGGTATTAACTTCCAATTTCTGATTTCCAAAAATTAGACTTGGTACTGTACTTGAGTGCTTGGTTAAAGGTGGGAGGGGAAGCAAATGGAATGATGCCCATGAAATGGAAATTCTACGAAGTTGTGTCTGGTTCCAAATGCAGACCCAAGGGAGCCTAAATTAAATGAAACTTGATTGTCCCTTGTCCAGACAAGATAGAGGGACAACACCCGTGGAATCTCTGTCCTGGATTTATAACAATAATGATGGTATTTGTTAAGTGCTTACAATGTGCCAAGCACTGTTCTAAGCACTGAGGGAGATACAAGGTTATCAGGTACTCAAGTGCTATTGGTGTTGGGGTGGGGCTGGGGAAAGGGTGACTATTCAAGTGCTTAGGAGATGAGGACTCAAATCTATAGATGACTTGAAAGGGTTGAAGTGGCAGTAGGGAGAAAAATAGCATGAGAAAATGAGAGATTAATCAATGTAATAATAATCATAATACTCTAACAGGCATTTATTAAATACTTACTATGTGTTAGGCAGTGGGATAGGTAAAAAATGTTCAAATTTTAATATTTTTTGTCCCACCCAGGAGCTCACAATCTGAGAGGGAGGGTGAATAATGAATTAATGAATCAATCAACCATATTTACTGAACACTTACTGTTTGCAGAGGCCTTTATTAAGTGCTTGGGAAAGTACAATATAACAGAGTTGGTAAACACATACAATGCACGCCATAAGCTTACAGTCTAGAGAGAGAGACAGACAGACATTAACATGAATAAATCAATTATGGATATGTATTTAAATGCTGTGGAGCTGAGGGAGAGGTGAATAAAGAGTGCAAATCCAAGGGCAAATGCAACAGAAAAGGGGTGATAAAAGAGGAAATGCGGACTTAGGGGATGCCTCTTGGAGGAGACGTGCGTTTAATAAGATTTCGAAGGCGGGGAGAGTGATCGTCAGTTGTCTATGAAGAGGAATGGCATTCCAGGCCAGAGACAGGAAATGGGCAAGGGGTCAGTGGTGAGATACATGAGATTGTGGTACAGTTGACACTAGAGGAGTGTAGTGTGCAGACTGGTTTGTAGGAGAAAATCAGACAAGTAAAGTAGGAGGGGGCAAGGTGACTGAGTGCTTTGGACTGTAAACTTGTTAATAGTAATATTATTATTAGTAGTAATAATAAAAATTGTGGTATTTAAGTGCTTACTATGTGACAGCACTGTACTAAGTGCTGGGGTAGATACAAGTTAATTGGGTTGGACACAGTCCCTATCCCACATAGGGCTCACAGTCATAATCTCCATTTTACAGATGGTAACTGAGGGACAGAGAAGTGAAGTGACTTTCCCAAGATCACACAGCAGACAAGTGGCAGAGGCAGAATTAGAATCCAGGTCCTTCTGCCTCCCAGGCCCATGCTATATCTGTGCTGCTTCTTATTATGGGCAGGGAACATGTCTGCTACTTCTTTTGTATTATACTCTCGCAAGCACTTAGTACAATGCTCTTCACATAGTAAGCACTTGATAAATAAGATTGACTGATTGATTAGAGCCGAGGAAAAGGGGTTTCTGTTCGATACAGAGGTGGATGGGCAGCCACTGGTGGTTTTTAAGGAGTGGGGAAACATGGATGGAACGGCTTTTAGAAAAATTATTCGAGGAGCCCAATGAAGTATGGACTGAAGTGGGGAGAGACAGGAGTCAGGAGGTCAGTAAGGAGGCTTTTGCAGTAATCAAGGTGGAATTGCTTGAGTGCTTGGATTAACATGGGTGGAGACAAAAGGGAGGACTTTAGAGATGTTGTGAAGGTTGAACAGGCAGGATTGGGGGTCAGTTTGAATGTGTGGATTGAATGAGAGAGATGAGTCGAGGATAATGCCAAGGTTACAGGTTTGTGAGACAGAGGATGGTAGTGCTACATGCACTGGGATTTGAACCCACGGCCTCTGACTCCAAAGCCCGGGCTCTTTCCACTGAGCCACGCTGCTTCCCGTAATGTAATGGCTCGTCGTGGGTTATCTGATGAAAGCCCGGCTCCGCCCCCTCACAATAATAATAATAATAATAATAATAATAATGGTATTGAAGCGCTTACTATGTGCAAATCACTGTTCTAAGCGCTACGGGGATACAAGGTGATCAGCTTACCTGTATATATGTATTTTGCCCCCTGTTGGGTAGGGACTGTCTTTATATGTTGCCAACTTGTACTTCCCAAGCGCTTAGTACAGTGCTCTGCACACAGTGAGCGCTCAATAAATATGATTGAATGAATGAATGAATGACTTATTTGTACATATTCATTCTATTTATTTTATTTTGTTAATATGTTTTGTTCTCTGTCTCCCCCTTCTAGACTGTGAGCCCACTGTTGGGTAGGGACCGTCTCTACATGTTGCCAACTTGTACTTCCCAAGCACTTAGTACAGTGCTCTGCACGCAGTAAGCGCTCAATAAATACGATTGAATGAATGAATGAAATACAGTTTCAAGAAAGTCATGGGAAGGACGGGCTCTGGGTGGGAAGATAGAAGTTCTGTTTTGGACATGTTAAATCTGAGGTGTCAGCGGGATAACCAAACAGAGATGTCCTGAAGGCAGGAGGAAATGCGAGACTGCAGAGAAGGAGAGAGATCAGTGCTGGAGATTTAGATTTGGAAATCATCTGCCTACATATGGCATTTGAAGGCACAGGAGCAAATGAGTTTTCCAAGGGAATGGGTGCAGATGGAGAACAGAAAGGGACCCAGAACTGTACCTTGAGGTATTCTCACATTTAGGGGATGGAAGGCAGAAGAAGATCCTGCTAAAAGGACTGAGAAAGAGCAGCAGCTAGAGAGATTAGCAGGAGAATCAGGAGAGATCAGTGTCAGTGAACCCAAAGTTGGATAATATTTTCAGGAGTAGGTGGTGGTTGGCAGTGTCGAAGGCAGCTAAGGGGTGGAGGAAGATTAGGATGGAGTAGAGCCTGTTGGATTTGGCAACAAAGAGATTATCACCTTTGAGAGGGCTGTTTCTGTCAAGCGAGATGAAAGCCAGATTGGAGGGGTTCAAGGAGAGAGTTGGAAGAGAGAAACTTGAGCCAGCAAGTATAGACAACTCGCTCAAGTAATATGGAGATTAATGGTAGGAGGGCAATGGGGCGATAACTGGAGGGAGCCGTGGGATCAAGGGAGGGCATTTTTGGGATTGGGCAGGCATGAGCATGTTGGAAAGCAGTGGGGAAAAACCACTGGAGAGTCAACAGTTGAAAATGGCAGTCAGGGAAGAAGAGACGGGGGAAAGTACTATAATAAGAGTAAGCACTGAAAGAAGAACCAACCACTGTAACTAAGCATTGGGGTTGATCTAATCTAAGCAGATGGGCTAGGGTCCCTTCCCTACATGGGGCTTACAGTCTAAGAGGCAGAACTGGCATTTCGTTCCCAATTTACAGATGAGTGAACTGAGCCCAAAAGGCTTAAGCGGCTTAGTCCTTCAAAGCTACAGAGATACCCAGAGTTTGAACACTGTCAAAGAACTTGATGGTAAAGAGACTTTATGCATTGAAAAGTTGTTTATTGCAGTAATTACCTGCTCAGTGATTAGAGTAGGCTGTAATGCATTCATTATGCCTGACCTGTCATCTTCACTAGGGGAAGAGAAGCCTTTTTCCCCACCCCATAGGCACTTACTTTGTGTACAAATGGGTTTCCTGGATATTTTATCATGACCTGAGGACTAGAAGAGAACCATCTGGAAATTAATTATATGCAATCCTTCATCAAAGGAAAGCAAGCCAAAATATGGTCCTCGAGGAGGGTGTGTTTCCAGAACATATCACCCAACATGGATTTTTTTAAAAATGGTATTTGTTAAAAAGTAGCATAACCTAATGGATAGAGTATGGGCCTGGGATTCAGAGGACCTGGGTTCTAATCCTGGTTCCTCCCTTGCCTGCTGTGTGTCCTTGAGCAAGTTGCTTAACTTCTCCATGTCTCAGTTAAGAATAATAATAATAATAATAATGACATTTATTAAGTGCTTACTATGTGCAAAGCACTGTTCTAAGTGCTGGAGAAGTTACAAGGTGATAAGGTTGTCCCACGGGGGACTCACAGTCTTAATCCCCATTCTACAGATGAGGTAACTGAGGCACAGAGAAGTTAAGTGACAGCTCCAAGTCACACAGCTGACAATTGGCAGAGCCAGGATTTGAACCCATGAACTCTGACTCCAAAACCTGTGCTCTTTCCACTGAGCCACACTGCTTCTCCATCTGAGAAATGGTGATAAAGGCTGTGAGCCCCTGTGGGACATGGTCCTTGTCCAACCTGAGCAGCTTGTATCTACCCCAGCACTTAGAACAGTCCCTGGCACATAGTAAGTGCATAACAAACACCATAAAAAAGCATTTACTATGTGTCAGGCACTGAACTAAATGCTGGGTAATATACAAGATAATCAGGTTGGACAGAGCCCATATCCCACATGGGATTCACAGTAGTAATCTCCATTTTACAGATGTAGTAAGCGATGCACAGAGAAGTGAAGTGAATTGCTAAAAGGTTACACATCAGACTAGTGTCAGATGGAGGATTAGAACTCAGGTCCTTCTGACTCCCAGGATTATGCTCTATCCTCTAAGCCATGCTGCTTTTCTTTGTGTTTGGGTTGTGTTGTGTGCGCGTTGGCATCAACTGGGCAAAAGTTTAAGAAACCAACTGTTTTGCCCCATTTGGATTCAGAAGTCACATGGCAGAGTCAGGGGCTGTGTCCACACAAGTAATGGGAAGCAAGGAGGCAAGCAGCTCTGGTGAATTTGATCAATAATAATAATAATAATGGTACTTGTTAAGTGCTTACTATGTGGCAAGAACTGTTCTAAGCACTGGGGTAGATACAAGGTAATCACATTGTCCCCTGTGGGGCTCAGAGTCTTCATCACCATTTTACAGATGAGGTAACTGAAGCACAGAAAAGTGAAGTGACTCATCCAAAGTTACACAGTTGACAAGCAGCAGAGTCAGGATTAGAACCCACTACCTCTGGCTCCCAAGCCGATGCCCTTTCCACTAAGTCACGCTGCTTCTCAATCAAAACTGACAATCAGTATCAGTATTGACAGCTGGATATGAGAGCCAAATTTAGGCCTCCACTGTGTACGCCACTTTGCCTGTGGAAATGCACTTACTAAATTCTTCCAGCCACACTGGCATGGGAGAGGCAGAGGACCCAAAATGGATCCATCCTTAATGGATGGTCTCCTGCACTCCTTGTGTAAGAATAAACTAGTGGATAGAAAATAACTGCCTTCTCAATTGGTGAACCACAGGCATAGCAATTACCTACCTCTCTTGTAGGAGCAGTCAGTCATGATCAACTAGTGTCCAGGTCGCTAGGAGCTTATGGAAAGAGCTCACCTCTGGAAAGGATGATTAATTATCTGCACCTCCAGAAAGTTCTTAGCTATGGGGAGGCTTTACAAAGACTGTCTTACACACCAGACCCCCTAACTCTATTAAAACTTTGCAGATACATTCCAAGTATCTCTCAGTCCACAGAAGTATGAGCAACCATTTCACCCTTACCAGTGGGAGCAGGAGCAGAGAGTAGGCAACATGGAGCCTCCGTAACACTAGAAACAACTGCACAGTATCCCAACACTGGGCCTGTCTCCATCTTCTAGACTGTAAGCCCAGTGTGGGCACGGATTGTCTCTCTACTGCTGAATTGTACTTTTAGTACAGTGCTCTGCACCCAGTAAATACTCAAAAAAAATGATTGGATTGAATTGAATCTACCCCCATCTCTGTCCCCTGCCCCTGTACTACTAGTCAAGTATCTTCTCCAGCAGAGCAGAGAGGGGACAGAAGCTACCTTCCCTACCTTCTCACTATTTTGCCAGTTTTTCTCTTTTCCCATGGGTCTGCCCTAACAGTAATTTGTTAAGCAATCCTAGTGATGTACTAATATAATAATAATTGTGGCATTTGTTAAGCACTTACTATGTGCCAGGAAATGTTCTAAATGCTGGGGTAGATACAAGCTAATTGGGTTGGACATAGTCCCTGTCCCACATAGGGCTCTCAGTCTTAATCCTATTTTGCAGATGAAGGAACTGAGTCACATAAAAGTGAAGTGATTTGCCCAAGGTCACACAGCCGACAAGTGGCAGAGGTGGGATTAGAACCCATGACATTCTGACTCCCAGGCTCTTGCTCTATGCCACGATCCTTCTACTAAGTGCTGGGGTAATGATAATAATAATTGCATTATTTGCTAAGCACTGACTGTGTGCTAGGCACTGTACTAAGCACTGGTTGGATTAAAGCAAATCGGTTTGGGCACATCCCACCCTTTTTAGATGGGGAGGCCCCTTGAGGAGTGGGGTTCAGTTTTGAATGAATATTAATATTGCATCCAAAGGCTGTGAGGACCAGTGAGTTGAAGGATAGTATTCGTTCCTTGAATTGCTTTTTTTCTCAATTTTAATTTCAATTCTTATTCACATCCTGATCTCTTGTAAGGTTAGCTTAATTTCTTTCCACACCTACCAATGCACTTGGGGTAATTTCCCCAAATATTCCATTATTTCTCTCCATTTCTGATATTAGAGAAAGTTATGATACAATCTCCCTCCATGTTTTGTCTTAGAACAGGGATAGAAGGCTTAATTACCATTCTTTTGATAATGCAAACCTGGATGTTCCTGCACATATGTGATGGATACTGAACACAGGAAGTACTAGAATATGAGGTTGCCTCAAAAAAGCATTTTTCCAAAAGGCAGCCTTAGTTTTATACCATCTGTATTTCTCTCTACTGTTCTTTCATTCAATCTATCAGTGGTATTCATTGAGCACTAACTGTGTGCAGAGCACTGTACTAAGCCCCTAGGAGAGTACAACAGAGTTGGTCGACACATTCTCTGCCCACAACTGGCTTACAGAGGCAGCAGAGCACAGGGCTGGGAGTCAGGAGACCTGGGTTCTAAAACCAGCACAGCCACATGACTGCTGTGTGACTGAGGGCAAGTCACCTAACTTCTCTGTGCCTCAGCTCCCTCCTCTGTACAATGGGAATTAAATTTCTGTTCTCCCTCCTCCTTACATTGTGAGTCTCAAATGGGACAGAGACTGTGCCTGATCTAATTATCTTGCATCCCAGTGCTTGGCACAGAATACTTAACAGATACCTCAATTTTTATTCTTATTCCCAGTTCCATGCTGGATCAGAGGAATGGTCCAACCTTCCCAATATTTTGTCTGCATAGTAGCACCAAACAGTAGTTGGAGGAGCAGAATAACAGTTATCCTTCCTGGTTAGAGATGTACCTTCCAAAAAGCCCTAATATTTTCCTCCCTACCAATGGCTTCAAAGCACTCAGCTCTCACTTCACCGATCTCCTGCTACAGCCCAGCCCGCACACTTTGCTCCTCTAGCTCCAGCTTGCTTACTGCATTCTGGTCTTGTCTACCTCACTACCAACCCTATTCCCACATCCTCCTTCTGACCTGGAAATTCCTCCCCTTCCATATATGCCAGACCATCACTCTCTGCACCTTTGAAGAATTTTTAAAGTCACATCTTCTCCAAGAGGTCTTCCCTGATTAAGTCCTCCTTTCCCCGGCTCCCTCTCCCTTCTGCATCATCTGTGCACTTGAATCTGTCACCTTTGGTCAATTGATAGTTGCCCCACCCTCAACCCCACAGCACCTATGTACATATCTTTAAATTATAAATTAAAATGATTTATTTTTATTAATGTCTGTCTCCCCTCTAGACACTAAATTTGTTGTGGGCAAGGAATGTATCTGCCAACTCAGTTGTATTGTACTCTCCCAAGCACTTAGTACAGTGCTCAGCACATAGTAAGCGTTCAATTAATATTACTGATTGATAAATCTCTCTGAGCCTTGCTAATTAGAGAAGCAGCGTGGCTCAGTGGAAAGAGTACGGGCTTTGGAGTCAGAGGTCATGGGTTCAAATCCCTGCTCTGCCAATGGTCAGCTGTGTGACTTTGGGCAAGTCACTTAACTTCTCTGTGCCTCAGTTACCTCATCTATAAAATGGGGATTAAGACTGTGAGCCCCCCTGTGGGACAACCTGATCACCTTGTAACCTCCCCAGCACTTAGAACAGTGCTTTGCACATAGTAAGCACTTAATAAATGCCATTATTATTATTATTATTATTGTTAACTTTGTCAGGCTCTTAGTACAGTGCTCTGAACACAGTAGGAGCTCAAGAAATACCACTCATTGGTTGATTTTCCCCTTTTATAATCCCAAATCCTTCTCCTGCCCTGTAATTTCCCCAAGGCCATTCTGAAGCTATTCATATTACATCCCTCCTTTCCTCAAATATTAAACTTTCCCCACCCGATGGGTGACAACTTGGTCCAAAAAAGAAAACACACCTTGGCCGGACCCAGAAGCTTGAGTTTTTAGAGCTGGTTCATAGTTTTAAAGAATTTGGAGGACTTTTGTGGTTGCCAGGGTTTTTTTTTTCTTGTATGTTTTCTAATTTGAGCCTCAATTTCCTTCCTAATGGTGCAATTAGGATCACCGAAGCTCAAGTGAAAATTGGAACGTGTCTTGTTAGATGCAACTGGAAACAAAACATCAGAGGGGTACAAAAAAGGGAGAGAATGCTTGACACATAACTATAATAGTTGGAGTGGAACTGCACTAACCTAAGTGGAATGGCACCTTGGGAAATCTAGCTGAATTGAATCAAAACCGAGGTGAACCCCCCGCCCAAGCAGATGGCAAGTTGTCTGGCTGACAAGCTTAAAGCAACGTAGTACTTCAGTTCTGCAGAGTCCAACATTAACTCTATAAGGTGCTATTATTAGGGAAATGAGAGCAGTTGTAAGTGTCTCTTAATGCTAGTGGGGAAGCAAGGAGTGCTAAATTAGGGAAAGTGTAATACAAAGGGAGGACTTCAGCACCATCAAATTATTCTTGGCCACCGAGGTCTGCTCATTTCAATTATCACTTGTGCAGTGGAGTCCCCTATAGTTTGCCATTAGCTCACAACATGATCCCTTACATACATGCACAAAGGTCTGGGCTGACTAGTTCAGTTGCCTTTGGTATAATGAAGCCTTTTTCTCTTTCTAAGCCACACATTAGTGTGGCTTTAAAAAAAGAGCTTCAAAATACTACACTTACGGCCAAATTGCTAGGAACCAGCCGAGTTGGCAGAAAGTTGAAAACTTGCAAAAAGTCACCTTCTATGTCTGCTTGAGCACTGGGGCCATGCAAATTTTTAGAATTATCCATGGTAGCAGACAGGTTGAAATGGGAAAACCTGCAATCAATGTTAGTCCCCACTCAGAAATTAAATGAAATGCCACTGGATGTTTTTTGGTTCAAAGGTATTTGGAAAAGTAGGGATTTTTATTCTGTCCCCATGTCCATGAACTGATCACCTCAGCCATACTAGTCAAGGTCTCCTGACTGGTACAAATGATGTACATCATAAGGATTTTGACTGAAATTGGAGAGTAGGTGTCCATCTTCAAAAGGGGTATGAAAAAGGAAATCAGCTACTAGCAACTTTAGTCAGGTCTATGCTAGCCAATCCAAGCTTTGAGGAGAGTTCAACAGAATCAAGATATGTTCTCTATTCTCAAGAAGTTTTCAGTCTAACATGAGAGGCAGCAGCAAGAAGACATAAAGGACTATTAAATATGGGCACCCTTAAAACCCATCATTTTCAACCATATGTGTATAGAGAACAGTTCCAAGAAATGTCCATATACATTGGGAGTACCACTTAGTTTTTTGTGTTTTGTTCTGAATTATACGGATACTTTATCCAACCATGTGAGGTCTCTCCTACACCTATCATGGCATTTCCTGTAGACTGTATGCTCCTTTTTTTAAAATGGTATTTAAGTGCTTATTATGGGCCAGGCACTGTACTAAGAGCGTGGGGTGGATACAAGCTAATCAAGTTGGACACAGCCCTCCTTGTAGGCAGGGATCACATCTATCAACCTTGTTGTACTGAACTTTCCCAAGTATTTAGTACTGTGCTGAGCTCAAAAATATCATTAATCAATTGAATCCAGGCACAAAACTACACTTCAGATGTGTAGGATAGCTGCCATCCTCTTTTAACCAGGGCGCCCAAGTATGGAAACCTGCCACCTGTCGCCCAAATAAAATTCACTGCTTTCCCATTCCTCTTTGGCAAATTGCAGACTTTGTTTCAAATTTTCCTGGAGAGGAGTGGATGTGGGTGATCTGAAAAGCTGGTCCCAACTTTCTGAAGAGTTTCAGCTTTTCCTCCATGGGGCTCATTTTAAAGGAATCCTGTCTTTCAGAATTGATGCATTTCTTTGAGCAGCCTATCTGTTATGGGGGTTGGCAATCTTGCCGGTTGACACAAAAAAACCACTGCAGCAAGGATAGGAGACAGGGACAAGGACAGTTATTTTCAACCACTGAAAGTTGGAGAGCCATTGTCTGCTCCTTTGGCAGCTCTGGGATTATATTTATTCTTCTCCAATCATTCGCTTTGATCTCCTCTTGCCGATTTCCAAAAGGGCAGTCAGTGTTCCCTGAGCTACTTTGGAAGTTTCTGAGAGAGGAAGAACACACGGGCAAAGTAAGCAGTGTGGCCTGGTGGAAAGAGCACTGCCCTGAGAGCCAGAGGACCTGCCACTTACATGCTGTGTGACCTTGAATAATCACTTAACTCTTCTGTGCCTCAGTTCCTTCATCTAAGTCTAAATAGACTTAGATGGGATTCAACATGTGTTCTCCCTCCTGCTTAGCTCGTGAGCCCAATGAGGGGCCTGATTATCTTATATCTACCCAAGCACTTACTACAGTATTTGACACATAGTAAGTACTTAACAAATATTATTATTATTATAATATGCATTGGCCAGGCTTCCACTTCTGGACGCCTCACCTCTTGATGGGACTCCTCCCTCCCACAATTCTAAATTAGGTACATTAACCCTTTTAGATCCTAAGGCTCTTGCAGTGAAGTAGCTTGGGAAGAAGTGTGACATAGAGGGATGAGCGAAGTCCTGAATGTCAGAGGACCTGGGTTATAATCCCCCGTCTGCTGCTTGCCTCCTTGTGTGACTTTGGGGAAATCACTTCTTTTCTTTGTCCTTCAGTTTCCTCATCTGTAAAATGGGAATTCAACACTTGTTCTCCCTCTTAATTAAACTGTGAGCTCAATATGGGACAGGGACTACTGTGTCCAACCTGATCAATCAATCAATCAGTGGTATTTATTAAGCACTTACTAAGTGAGGGACACTGTACTAAGTGCTAGGCAGTGTATAACACAACAAAATTAGCAGATCTGTTTCCTGTCCATAAGGAACTTACAGTTTGGAGGATTATCTTGTATCTACCCCAGAGGTGCATGTGTCATCACATACGTGATGCCAAGCTCATAGCTTATTGTGCACATGGTTTTAGAAGCCATCCAGAGCCCAGTGAGGATGGTTGGAAGACATGTACAAGAAGCACCAGGGCTCAGTGGAAGGAGCATGGGCTTGGGAGTCAGAGGTCATGGGTTCTAATCCTGGCTCCACCACATGTCTGCTGTGTGACCTTGGGCAAGTCATTTAACTTCTCTGAGCCTCAGTTACCTCATCTGTAAAATGGGGATTAAGACTGTGAGCCCCATGTGGGACAACCTGATCACCTTGTATCCCCCCCAGCGCTTAGAACAGTGCTTTTCACGTAATAAGCACTTAACAAATGCCATCATTATGTACAGAAACATAAATGCTCTGGGCATGTCACTCCCCTCCTCAAAAATCTCCAGTGGTTGCCTATCAACCTTTGAATCAAGCAAAAACTCCTCACTCTCAGCTTCAAGGCTCTCCATCACCTCATCCCCTCCTACCTCACCCACTTTGTCTCCTTCTATAGCCCAGCCCACACCCTCCGCTCCTCTGCCTCTAACCTCTTCACTGTGCCTCGTTCTTGCCTATCCAGCTGTCGACCCCTGGCCCACCTCCTTCCAGGATTCCTGGAATACTCTCCCTCCACACATCCACCAAGCTAGCTCTCTTTCTCCCTTCAGGGTCCTGCTGGGAGCTCACCTCCTCCAGGAGGCCTTCCCAGACTGAGCCTCCCCTTTTCCTCTCCTCCTCCTCCTCCCCTCCCCATCACCCCCTCCCTCCCTCTGCCCTACCCCCTTCCCCTCCCCACAGCACTTGTATATATTTGTACATATTTGTTACTCTATTTTATTTGTACATATTTACTCTATTTTATTAATGATGTGTATATAGCTATAACTCTATTTATTCTGATGGTATTGACACCTGTCTACTTGTTTTGCTTTGTTGTTTGTCTCCCCCTTCTAGACTGTGAGCCCATTGTTGGGTAGGGACCATCTCTATATGTTGCCAGTTTGTACTTCCCAAGTGCTTAGTACAGTGCTCTGCCCACAGTAAGTACTCAATAAATACGATTGAATGAATAAATGAATGAATAAATGAATGCATGAAATGTGCTTCTTGGGGAACAACCAGAATCTTGCTGGTTGATTCTTGGGACTCCTCTGACCCAGAAAGGAGCTGCTAGGAAAAAGGGAGACTCAAGTCATTGACCATCCAAGACTGGGGTAATTGGGGGCTGGGGGGTTGGGTGCCTCTAAGTAGCCCCATTGGACAGTTGGTCATAATAGGGTGAGCCTTCCAGTTGGGACATTTCTCAATCAATCAGTCAATCAGTGGTATTTATTGTAGTAAGTGCTTGGGATACTTCTAGAGAGTTGGTAGACCTGATCCTACCCTCAGAGACCTTACTCTTGGGCCAGCTTGTGGTGTTCCATAGTCTATCTACAGACTACATGATCCCATGTGTCTCTGCAGCTATTAGTGAACACCCCCGCCCCCAAAAAAATAGCAAATATCAATCAATGGTACTTACTGATTGCTTACTATGTGCCTAGTAATAATAATATTGATGGTATTTGTTAAGCGCTTACTAGGTGCCAAGCACTGTACTAAGTGCTGGGGTGGATACAAGCAAATTAAGTTGGACACAGTCCCTGTCCCATGTGGGGCTCACAGCCTCAATCCTCATTTTACAGATGAGGTAACTGAGGCACAGGGAAATGAAGTGATTTGCTCAAGGTCACACAGAAGAAAAGTGGCAGAGTAGGGATTAGAACCCTGGTCTTTCTGAATCCCAGGTCCTTACTGTATCACTACTGTACAAAATGCTTGAGAGAGTACAATATAAATGTTTCCTGCCCAAAATGTCTCTGTTCTGGGTTGGAATCAAGGCAGTGGTTCTAGAAAGCCTGGTGGGGGCCAGGGACTGCATCCATGACTAATTCTCTCTGCCATATTTTTTTTCCCAGCATTTAGTTCATGCCTTGCATGTAGTAGACACCTAACAAGTACTACTACTACACCTGCTTATGATTTACCTCAATGTTTTCCTCGGTGTAGCTAATGAAAGTGGTCCTTTGCCGTGGTTTAATCCTTACATAATGAAAATGAAAGAATAGTAACACATCCTTTAGCTGTTTTTCATTTGCAAAAATAACACCTTCACAAATGCCCCTGAACAGCTGTGAACAAATCTTCCTGCTCTGGTCCTACATCATCCCCCGGGCCTGGAATGCCCTCCCTCTGCCCATCCGCCAGGCTAGCTCTCTTCCTCCCTTCAAGGCCCTACTGAGAGCTCACCTCCTCCAGGAGGCCTTCCCAGACTGAGCCCCTTCCTTCCTGTCCCCCTCTCCATCCCCCCATCTTACCTCCTTCCCTTCCCCACAGCACCTGTATATATGTATATATGTTTGTACATATTTATTACTCTATTTATTTTACTTGTATATATCTATTCTATTTATTTTATTTTGTTAGTATGTTTGGTTTTGTTCTCTGTCTCCCCCTTTTAGACTGTGAGTGTTCTCGATCTACACGCACTCCCTTAGTGATCTCATTCACTCCCACGGCTTCAACTATCATCTCTATGCTGATGACACCCAGATCTGCATCTCTGCCCCTGCTCTCTCCCCCTCTCTCCAGGCTCGCATCTCCTCCTGCCTTCAGGACATCTCCATCTGGATGTCTGCCCGCCACCTAAAGCTCAACATGTCGAAGACATGTTGTCTTCCCTCCCAAACCTTGCCCTCTCTCTGACTTTCCCATCTCTGTTGACGGCACTACCATCCTTCCCGTTTCACAAGCCCGCAACCTTGGTGTCATCCTCGACTCCGCTCTCTCATTCACCCCTCACATCCAAGCCGTCACCAAAACCTGCCGGTCTCAGCTCCGCAACATTGCCAAGATCCGCCCTTTCCTCTCCATCCATACTGCTACCCTGCTCGTTCAAGCTCTCATCCTATCCCGTCTGGACTACTGCATCAGCCTTCTCTCTAATCTCCCATCCTCGTGTCTCTCCCCACTTCAATCCATACTTCATGCTGCTGCCCGGATTATCTTTGTCCAGAAATGCTCTGGGCATATTACTCCCCTCCTCAAAAATCTCCAGTGGCTACCAATCAATCTGCGCATCAGGCAGAAACTCCTCACCCTGGGCTTCAAGGCTCTCCATCACCTCACCCCCTCCTACCTCACCTCCCTTCTCTCCTTCTACAGCCCAGCACACACCCTCCGCTCCTCCGCCGCTAATCTCCTCACCGTGCCTCGTTCTCGCCTGTCCCGCCTTCGACCCCTGGCCCACGTCATTCCCCGGGCCTGGAATGCCCTCCCTCTGCCCATCTGCCAAGCTAGCTCTCTTCCTTCCTTCAAGGCCCTACTGAGAGCTCACCTCCTCCAGGAGGCCTTCCCAGACTGAGCCCCTTTCTTCCTCTCCCCCTCGTCCCCCTCTCCATCCCCCCATCTTACCTCCTTCCCTTCCCCACAGCACCTGTATATATGTATATATGTTTGTACATATTTATTACACTATTTACTTATCTATTTATTTTACTTGTACATATCTGTTCTATTTTATTTTGTTAGTATGTTTGGTTTTGTTCTCTGTCTCCCCCTTTTAGACTGTGAGCCCACTGTTGGGTAGGGACTGTCTCTATATGTTGCCAAATTGTACTTCCCAAGCGCTTAGTACAGTGCTCTGCACACAGTAAGCGCTCAATAAATACGATTGATGATGATGATGATGATTACAACTATGACCTTCCTTTATTTTTTCTATCCCCTTCCTAGTGTCAAGTCTAACAAGAAAATCAAATTGCAACAACACAGCACCAGGATATTTTTTATTGCAATATTAATACAGCTCTGTATTGGTAAGGACAGTGTCTATTGCCCTAAAAGCAGGCTCAACCTCATCACCGAAAGGTGGGAGAGATAGCTAGTTATAATCCTAGTGTTAGGGTTAGGGTTATTGGTCATTGGTGGGCTTGGTGTTCCTTCACACCAACAACAGGATCCAATCAAGTATGGCTTCAATTTTCTTAACTGACAACGCGTTGTGGCTGAAACTGACCACAGGGAAAGTGAGTGGCTGAAGCGTGATTTTGGGGAAACAAAGTAGATTGAAAACAAAATGAAGTAAGGGTAGTTAAGAGTTGATTTCCACACCAGTGATGCCCAACTTTCCATTGGCTCTTTCATTCACTGGGACTCATCGAACCAATTATTTGGTCCAACAAACAAAATTGTTAATGATTTTGCTTTAGAATTATATGATCATTAGTCACTTTGCCTTAGAATTCTAAAATGGTTAGTGATTTTTGCCTTAGAATTATATATGCATTAGGCTTAAATGTCCATTCATGATCACTTTAGAATGGACACGACCCAATAGCTTAGGGTGTTTGAGTGAGAATGAATGTGGAAAGTTAACTGGAAGGGAAAGTTACTAAAGCTGTCTGAAACAGAAAAAAACAAAACAACCCCCTGTGTAGCAGAAAATGTGGAATAGTAAGGAACTTCTGAGAGAAACAGAATAGGAGGGCTCTTACATCCTTACCTTTTTGACCAGGTTTCTATTTCAGAATATTTCACCCAAACAGTTAAGAAATGAAACAAAACAAAACAAAACAAAACCTTTTGATAAAGGCCTTTTGTCTTGTCATGCTGTGGAATGATCTCCGACCATAGCAACGCCATGGACACATCTCTCCCAGAACTCCCTACCTCCAACTGCAATCGTTCTGGTAGTGTATCCATAGAGTTTTCTTGGTAAAATTACAGAAGTGGTTTACTGTTGTCTCCTTCCATGCAGGTAACATGAGTCTCCACCCCTGACTCACTCCCATGCCACTGCTGCTCAGAGCAGGTGAGTTTTGACTTGTAGCAGATTGCCTTCCACTTGCCAGCCACTGCCCAAGCTAGGAATGGAATGGATATTGCCTCTGCTTGACTCTCCCTCCCATAGTCGAGACTGCTGGAGTACTGGAAACTCTTCAGGTGTGACACTAAGAGGGGAAAAGTCCTTTAGAAAATCTATATATATTATAGTTACTGATTTATCTTTATCCCTGGCTTCTTAACCACTTCAAAGAGAGATCAATAAGAGAAGGAGGACAGGATCTCCCAGCATGGCTCAGTGGACAGAGCACGGGCTTGGGAGTCAGAGGTCATTGGTTCCAATCCCGGCTCCGCCACTTGTCAGCTGTGTGACCTTGGGCAAGCCACTTAACTTCTCTGTGCCTCAGTTACCTCATCTGTAAAATGGGGATTAAGACTGTGAGCCCCTCGTGGGACAACTTCATCACCTTGTATTCCCCAGCACTTAGAACAGTGCTTTGCACATAGTAAGCACTTAACAAATACCATCATCATTATTATTATTATTATTACAAAAGCCATGTTGTCTTTCCCTCAGCAAGTTGGGGTTTCTTAAGTGTTTTTGGATTCTGACCATAATTACTGATTTCACTAGTTTGCCAGGTGTAAATCTACTGGTCGGCTGTATCCTTCCTTCACCCCACTGGTAAATAATAATAATTGTGCTCTTTGTTAAGCATGTGCTATGTTCAAAATACTGAAGTAAGCACTAAGAAAGATACAAGATAATCTGATTGGATGCAGTTCCTTTTCCATAAGGCAGTTCACAGTCTAGGTAGGACTGAGTAGGATTTAATCCCCATTTTACAGATGAGAGAACAGAGGCCCAGAAAAGCTAAACGACTAGCCCTAGGTCACATAGCAGGCAAGTGGCAAAGCTGCAAACTAGAACTCAGAACAAGAACAGAATGAAGTGGGTGAGGAAAAAATAAAGCCAAATTCAGTCATGCTTGTTGCTAGCTGTCAGAGAACCAGAAATCAATACAAAACACCTGCCAGCCAGCTCATCTATGAAAGGCTACCTACCGTATTGTCCAAGACTCCTTGCCAAGCATTATTTCTGCTGGACTTTTTTGGATTGCTCTCTGGAAGAAAAGATCCAGGACTCCCATTTTTGCAAATAGAAATCTGAGTGTTCTCTTCCTCAGGCTTTGTAATTCATCATCAAAGAATATACCATAGTTAACAAACCTATGTAAGCCCCTATGAGCTAACTAAATGCCAATTAATTAGCTCAAGGCCAGTGAGACTCTCTGGGTATGAATGGAAATTTTCTGTACATTTCATAAATAGGAGGTGAAAGAGAGAAATGTGAAATCTCTAGGACTCAAACAATTCTGAATCAACACTCCCGGAGAAAACAAGTAAGAAAGACTGGCACAAAACAGAAGGATTTTACTGCAGAGTCTAATTTCTTTTAATTATTTAAGCAACATACCTTAAATTTGATGGGATAAGCCATTAGTTAAACCTTATATCCTTTTTCTGTTGTGCGTGTGTTTTACTGGCTGTATTAAAGTGAACCCTCTGCTCCATTTTAATAAAATATTTTTGGAAAATCAATGGCCTGAGAGGCTTACCCAGAAAAATAGCAACAGTGAGGAAGGGGAACAGATATTAAAGCTAAAGGAAAGACTGAGGGGAGAAGTAGAGACAGCAGAAGAGAGGGAAGATTTGAGAAGCAGCATGCCTTATTGGAAAGAACACAGACCTGGGAGTCAGAGGGCCCGGGTTCTAACCTCAGCTCTTCCAATTACCTGCTTTGTGACCTTGGTCACTTAACTTCTCAGTGCCTCAGTTTCCTCATCTGTAAGATGGGGGATTGTATACCTGTTCTCCCTCCTACTTGGACTGTGAGCCCCACGTATTACAGGGACCATGTCCCACCTAATTGACTTCTGTCTAACAATAATAATAATAATAATGATGATGGCATTTGTTAAGTGCTCATTATGTGCAAAACACTGTTCCAAGCACTGGGGAGGATGCAAGGTGATCAGGTTGTCCCACATGGGGCTCACAGTCTTCATCCCCATTTTACAGATAAGGGAACTGAGGCTCAGAGAAGTTAAGTTACTTGCCCAAGGTCACACAGCAGACATGTGGTGGAGCCGGGATTGGAACTCATGACCTCTGACTCCCAAGCCCGTGCTCTTTCCACTGAGCCACAGTGCTTGATACACAGTAAGCACTCAACAAGTACCTTAAAAAAATGAACCCAGGTCCTCTGATTCCCAGGCTTCTGCTCTATCCATTAGGCCAAAGTGCTTCTCAAAATCTTTGAAAGTGGGGAGACTTGGGTTCAGTGTTCTCTTTGTCATCATTACGGGGACCAGGGGATTGGTTGGCCAATTTTGGATGAGAAAGGAGAGTGCTGGGAAACGTGAATGAGAGTGACATAACATTCACGAGGCTTAGAACATCTGCGTGAGCCCATAAGACATGTCTATAAATGCAATCTTATGCATAGTATTACTTATAAACTGGTTTTATGTTTCTTTATATATAACATCTATCACCTATTTCTCTAACTTGAACTATGTGAAAGCATTTTGATCTCCAGACTGTAAGCTCATTGTGGGCAGGGAATGTGTCTGTTAATTGTTATATTGTACTCTCAGAAGTGCTTAGGACAGGTATTTGCACATAGTAAGCACTCAATTAATGCGATTGAATGAAATGAATGAGTACCCATGGCTTGGAAAAAGCCATTAAAAACAAGTTCTTTTTTTTTCCTTTTTTCTGAGAGTTGCTTCTTAGCACTATTTGCCATAAACCAGGATATGGGCTTTAATCTGCTCTTACACTGATTAAATTTTTGTTCTAAGACCCATGCCTTTTCTCCCCTTCTACATTCCCACCTGCCTGCCAGCATCCAGCTCAAAACTTGTCAAATAAAGGAAAGAATGTCAACCAAACTAGGGATTTCTCCTGGATACAAGCCATATAATCAGACTCTTTGGCATGAAATTAAAAGAAAACTATATTTCATTAGAAGGGTGCAATTCTGTCCCACCTGCTCATGTGAACTGAGTCCAGTTCTGCAGTGATGGAGGCCCTGGGCAACTAGATAATCTTAAAATTATAGGGAGACTTGCTCCGTTCCTCCTCCTCACAACTCTCAATCAATCAATAATATTTACTGAACACCCACAGAGTCCACCCACAGTGAACATCCACACTATACTAAGGACTTGGGCAAATGCAATAGAGTAACTAGGCAGTGATCCCTGCCCTAGAGTAATTTAGAATCTAACTGGTGGTAGCCAAGGTGAGATGAATGTCTGGTGGGCTCAGGACAGAAGAACATTTCCTCCCTCCCTACCGCTCTGAAGTACATACCTGAGCTTGTACAAAGGATAGATTGTAAGGTTGTTATATGCTGAGAACATCTGCTAATTCTGTTGTATTGTACTCGCTTAAGCACTTGGTACAGTGTCCTGCACAAAGTGCCCAGTAAATACCACTGATTGATTGATTGCTTGATACAGTCCAATATTGTTGGTAGACTTGTTCCCTGTCCACAAGGAGCAATATGAAATAAAAAAAAAGAATGTCTGAATTGGACTTGTGACTCACCCATATATGTCAATACTGAACTGAGGTATTCTTTGTCCTAGAAATAATTTCAAATGGCCCCTTCCTTCATTCTCAGAGGACTGGATTTGACAATTAGAATCCAAGGGGGAGCATGATGATATGATTCAGTGCTATGGGTTAGGCATGAAATTCTGTTTCCTGCAAGAGAAGAACTGGAAAATGGAGGAGAGAAAATAAAATCCCTCAGCCAAAAACTTTCCCCCTGCCACCCTCCTACTGATCCCACCATGGTCAAGGAAGCAGCATAAGGTCTGTCTCCTTGAGAGGGTGTCCTACCCAGAGTGGCTTCATCGGATGAAGGAAAGGGAGGTTAGCAAATGCTAATCCCAGAAAACGAGATTGGTGGCCATTTTCCTTGCACTCCAGGCCAGCCTTTTAGCCTCTGGAGCACAGTGGTGCTAACAGCCTTGGGCTTCCAGGCTTGTGTTTCTTCCCTGCCATTTTGCTTTCCAGGAAATCTACAGGGGCTTTGGGAAGCCACACATCTCCTCCAAATGGACCTCAAAATAAATTAAGAGGGTTACACAAAGCAAAGTTTACTTTGACTTTCCCAACCCTAAAAGGAAAAAATAAAAACAACAACAACAGCATCCTATGTCTTTCCATTCCCCCCAAGAGGAGGTCTGGAGAAAAGCACTTCCTTGAAAATCATCCAAAAA
The DNA here is from genome assembly GCF_015852505.1 of Tachyglossus aculeatus. Lineage (NCBI taxonomy): Eukaryota > Metazoa > Chordata > Mammalia > Monotremata > Tachyglossidae > Tachyglossus > Tachyglossus aculeatus. The sequence goes on along the minus strand of NC_052073.1, from coordinate 30,142,979 downwards.
TTTCAGTAGCTTCTCTCTCCATGATCTCCCTCCTGTCTTTCCCACATCCCCCATCTCTGCTTCCTGCTCCCTTTCCCTCTCCTTTTCACTCACTGACAAATCCTGCTTAATCCATGGATTTGTATCAGTTGCTGACTAGATTGGGAAGTTTGGCTAAATCTAATCCTCCAGCTTCTGGAGAGAAATGGCTTATTTAAATATTTAGCTACACTTTGTCAACATCAGAGGGGCAGAGGCTGATGGATGACAGTAATTATGCCGGGTGCATCTCCATTAACACACTGCTGTCTCCAGGTATGATGTCTGCCTCTCACAGGCTTGTTTAATGATCAGGATGGGACAAGAATTTTAATGACCCTGGACCTACTATAGTGGCCTAACCTTTTTTTGTGTCAAAGCTCAGCTTTCAGGGACAAAGAAATCTGATGGAATGGGCGGTTCACCAGGAGAGCGCTCTCAGATATTGTTGTACAGTGGTCCACACTCAAGTCTATCCCATAAAAATAATAGTAATAATAATAACTATTGTTCAGCGCTTACTGTATGCAATTACTGGGGTAGATACAAGATACAAGATAATCAGGCCAGACACAGTTCTTGTCTCATTTGGGGCTTAACAGAATTGGTAGGCATATCCCTGCCCACAATGAGTTTATAGCTCCTGTTTCAGTTCTCTTAGTCTAAAGTGTGTCAAACCCAGGGGCACAAAGTAGGGAAGTTCATTCATTCATTCAGTCAGTCATTCAATCATATTTATTGAGCGCTTACTGCGTGCAGAGCACTGTACTAAGCACTTGAGAAGTACAAGTTGGCAACATATAGAGACGGTCCCTACCCAACAGCGGCTGATGCAGGAAGCAAGGATAGTGTTTATTTACTCTAGTGTACTCTCTTAAGTACTTGTGCTCAGCACACAATACATGCTCAAAAATACCACTGATTGATTGATTGCTCTGCCTCTTAGGGAGCAGCTTAAGTGTGGTGGACAATCCTTGGTCATGTATGTGTATATATATATACACTTGTCTTAGGGTTCAAAGATGATGTACTGTTAGATTTTTATCTCTGTATGTGTGTGTGTCTGACAAAAACAATTTTTTCTCTCCATTTGCAAGATAAAGCTGACAGCGGTCCAGGAATTCTGCTACTTTGACAGTATGCTCCCCAATAAATCAAGGATTGACAAAGGGGGAGAAAATCAAATTGACAAATCTAGTATTTCTTTTCAAAAACTGATTGAGTGGAGCCAATTTGGCATAAAGCTTCAGACCAAATTGAGGATGTATGGAGCAATTCTAATCAGATGTGGCATCTACAGTCAGTCTGGGAGCAGTTTTGTGAGGCAACCATATAAGCCATATCTGAGTTCTAGAGCAGTTTCACTACCACACTCATGTGCCATGCTTAGCTTTAAATGATGAAACATGACCACAGACAGTGAGGTACTGGAATGGAGCCACGTTCACCAGTATCAAAGCAATACCCATCACATCAATCGTCTCTAGGTGAGACATAACAGGAGGATGGATGACAGCAGCATGTCTGATTAGCTGCTCTATGGGAAGCTAAAAAGAGGAAATTATAAAGAGGAAGTACAGAAACCGGATTTTAAGCACTTACTAAAGCAAAACCACAAAAGATAGGGTGGGGTAGTCTGGATGGTTGAAAGATAGTAATAGAAATAATCTAGGGTATGACAATTAGAAATGAGGTGACTATTCTAAAACAGAGCCTTAAGGAAGATCAAGACACCAGGAGGGAAAAACAAATATGGCAGCGGGCACTGGGGATTTCCTAAATGCACCAATTTGGAAAAGAGCAATCTTTACCTACCAACAGTTTGGAAGGGAATATAGGTAACTTATTTCTCCTTCTACCTTTCTTCCTTCTCCTCCTCTTCCTCCTCCTCCTTCTCCTTCCTCTTCTTCTTCTTCTTCCTCTCCTCCTTCTCCTCCTCCTCCTTCCCCTCCTCCCTCTCCTTCTCCTCCTCCTTCTCCTCTTTCTCCTTCCTCTACTTCATAATAATAATAATAACAATAATAATAATAATAACTGTGATGAAGTGTTTTCTATGTGCCAAGCATTGTGCTGTGTGCTGGGATAGTTATGAGAAAATCAGATTGAACACAGTCCCTGTCCCACATGGGGTTCACAGTCTAAGGGTGGAGGAGAGAAGGTATTTAATCTCCATTTACAGCTGAGGAAACTGAGACACAGAGAGGTTAAATGACTTATCCAAGGTCAAACTGCAGGCAAGTGGCCAAGATAGGGTTAGAAAACAGGTCCTGTGACTCCCAGATTCACCCTGATTAAAAAAAAAAGGCTCATTATTAGAAATTTCATTTTTGAATTCAAAAGATATCTATCTTGGGCTTTAAACTTTTTTGCATGCAGCGCTGTAGTGCTAGCTGAATATCTTTAATTGGCCTTAATGCAATCATCTCTCCCCTTCCTATTTCACCTTGCTGATTTCCTACCCACCACTCACACTTCAGTCCTTCAACCTCAATCTCATCAATCTCGCCACTGACCCCTTACCCACATCTTTCCTCTGGACTCCAACTCCCTCCCCCTTCATATAAAAAAGACCATCACTATCGTCACCTTCAAAGCCTTATAATAAACTCACATCTCCTCCAAGAGGCCTTCCCTGACTAACCCCTAATTTTCCCTACTCTCTCTCTTTCTACATGGGCTATGCACTTGGATCTATGCACTTTAGGCACTTGATATTCATCTCACTCTCAGCCAAACAGCACTTTTATACATATTCATAAATTGTTTTAATGCCTGTCTCCACCTTTAGATTGTAAATTCTTGGTGGGCCGGACACGTAACTACCAAATCTGTTGTACTGTACTGTTCCAAGCATGTAATACTGAATAGAGTAAGTGCTCAATAAATACTTTTCATTGATTGACTAATGCTGTTTAGATGTATGTTCCCTCAATAAATAGTTTCATGCAGGGAACCAATGTGGCCTAGTAGAGAGAGCACGAGCCTGAGTGTCAGAAGGACCTGGGCTCTAATCCCAGCTCTGCCACTTGTCTGCTCTGTGTGACCTTTGGCAAGTCACTTAACTTCTCTGTGCTTCAGTTACCTCATCAGTAAAATGAGAATTAAAACAGTGAGCACCATGTGGGACAGGAACTGTGTCCAATCTACGTAGCTCATATCTACTACAATACTTAGTACAGTGCCACACAATAAGTGCTTTAACAAACACCATGAATAATATGCTGCCTATCTATTAGGAAACCATTTTGCTTAAAGTCAGGTAACATTCTGGGATAATGTTGTTTCATTATTGCCACCTGTGTGACTTCAATCTAAGCAGCATTTCCACTTCACTGTGGTGGGTACTGTTACCATATGCCAATAAACTACAAGTATTTCCTAAATATTTCAAATATGTGATAAAATCTCCCAGCAACACAAGTCAGAATAGCCCAGAAAGGGGAGTTGAAGTGTGTAGCAGAAACACTGGCAATAAAAAAAAATAATAAAGATTAACTTGAATAGTAAATTAAATGTTTTCCCGTTTCTGACCCCATTTCCTCCTCCAAAATTCACAATCATTATTAGTGTATTACAGTAAATTCTTGATTTAAACTTATTTGAAATGTATCCTGAATACACCCTTAATGTCTTTGGTGCAAAAATATTCCCAGAAATCGAACTCCCCCTTGCTTACATTAATTTTCATGAGGAAATTGGATATGTTTAGCATCATTTCACGGAAATTTTTAAGGACATTAAACATCAGTCATTATTGCATATTCCCAGAATTATGACAGTTCTTTGCCCAAGTCAAGTGCTCAATAAAAGCAATCGGTGGCCACAACCATAATAGTTGTGATGATGATGATCCTGACATCTGTTACAGTGTACTCTCCCAAGGGCTTAGTACAGTGCTCTGCGCATAGTAAACACTCCATAATTATGATTGACTGTTTTTAAAGGCCAGGGATTATGCCTTCATTTCTGCTTTATACATTCCCAAGCACACTGGTCAGGGCCTTACACGTAATGTTTGCTCAGTAACTAACTGTCATGACAATGATGGTGATGACTGGGTGATGATCTAGGAAGCAATTCTGCCTCTCCCCTCTCAGTCAGTAGGAGGTAGAGCCTCTGGCAGGCTTGGACAGCCCACATAATAACAACTGTGGTTTTTGTTAAGTGATTACTATGTTCCAAGCACTGTACTAAGTGCGGAGGTGCATGCGCTATAAACAGGTTAGACAAACCCCGTAACAGGGTGTCAGGGCATTGTGTGAAAGGGCAGGAGGCTGGAAAAGTTTGAAAAGCCCAACAGGCAGCTGTGTTGGGAGGATGGCCCAAGGGTTCGGAAAGAAGGACCCAGATTTTAGCTTATTGGCTGGTTGCTTTTATCATTCTGAATGTGATCTAGAAATGTAGGCTTTGAGAAAAAATTTGGGATAGCTGTGAACTGTGGAATGGCACAGTTATATTATTCCCTTTCTGAATGATTATTTCTTCTTCATGAGGCATCATGCGAGCCTTATGCCAATGAAAGCAGCATGACCAAGTGGAAAGAGCGTGGGCCTGGGAGTCAGAAGGACCTAAGTTCTAATCCTGACTCTGCCACTTGTCCACTGTGTGTTCTTGGGCAAGTCACTTAACTTCTCTGATCCTCAGTTACTTCATCTGTAAAATGGGGATTAAGACTGTAAACCCTATGTGGAACATGGACTGTGTCCAACTTGATTAGCTTGTATTTACCCCCGTGCTTAGTACAGTGTCTGGCACATAGTAAGCCCTTAACAAATTCCACTGAAAAAAAAGGTGTTTGTCTTCTGACTGGCATGTTTCTCTGCTGCACAAATAGTGGGTGATCTCAGCCCTGTGGGGAGAGTGACCTGCATTCAGTTTTATTTGATGAATTAAGTGTTCTCTTAGTTCACATAATGGCTTCTTTGGGGCACTGAGGAGGGGAAGCCTCTGGAACCAGTTGTCCCGGAGCTTCTCTTCCCACTCCCTGAAGGTGGATTGAATGCAGATAGCATCACAGGGGAAATTATCCTGAAGATTTCATTTAAATTCCTGTGGTATCTCTGCCCAAATCCAACACCTCACTTTTCACTTTGGGGTAATGGGCCTGGGGGAAGTGGTGGCCAGAATACTGAATGTTTCAGTTCTCTGGGGAGCTTGGGATGGGGATGGGAAGGGGGCTCCAAATCAGGGCTGCTGGAGAGCTTTGGCAGAACACTCTGAGTTGACTGCAATGGAAGCAGTATGGCCTAATGTGAGATGCAGCATGGCTTAATGGAAAGAGCAGGGGCTTGGGAGTCAGAGGTTGTGAGTTCTAATTCCAGCTCCACCACTTGTTAGCTGTGTGACTTTGGGCAAGTCACTTCACTTCTCTGTGCCTCAGTTACCTCATCTGTAAAATGGGGATTGAGTCTGTGAGCCCTACGTGGGACAACCTGATTACCTTGTATCTACTCCAGCGCTTAGAACAGTGCTTGGCACATAGCAAACACTTAACAAATACCATCATCATCATTATTATTAATGGATAGAGCCTGGGCATAGGAGTCAGGTTACCTGGGTTCTAATTTGCGTTCTGCCACTTGCCTGCTGTGTGACCTTGGACAAGTCACTTAACTTCTCATTCAGTCAGTCAGTCAGTCAATCAGTAAATCAATCATATTTAGACTGTGAGCTCATTATGGGCAGGGATTGCCTCTCTTTATTGTTGTACTGTACTTTCCCAAGCGCTTAGTACAATGTTCTGCACACAGTAAGCACTCAATAAATATGATTGAAGTGAACTGAATTATATTGAGTGCTTACTATATGCAGACCACTGTACTAACTGCTTGGGAGAGTACAATATAACAATATAACAGATGCATTCCCTACCCTCAACAAGTTTAAAGTCTAAATGGGGACCAGACATTAATAAAAATAAGTAAATTATAGATATGTGCAAAAGTGTGTGTCTCAGTTTTCTCAAACATGAAATGGGGATTCAGTATGCATCTTCCTTCCTACTTAGATTGTGAACCTCATGTGGGACAGGGACTGTCTGACCTGATGGATTTATATCTACCCCAATGCTTAGAACAGTGCTCGACAGTTCATAAGCGCTTAGCAAATACTGTGAAAAAGAGTCTTGTCAGACCTTTCTTTTTAAGAAACCATCGAATCAACTTTCTAGTGGAGGGTGTCTTTGTACAATTGTGTATGTGGGTGTGCATTGCCCTTGACATTTGAAGGAGGGGGCTCTCGTGGTGACTACAGATATGGCTGAAATTAGATGCACAGAAATTAGGTCAAGAGAGGGTGGGGAGGAGAGCAGAGAGAGATGGAGGAAAAGAGGGTTAATAAAGGAAAGATACAGAAGGGAGAGGATTAAAGAGAAAGAAAGAGAAGGTGGAAGCAGAAAGATCATCATCATCATCAATCATATTTATTGAGCGCTTACTGTGTGCAGAGCACTGTACTAAGCACTTGGGAAGTACAAATTGGCAACATATAGAGACAGTCCCTACCCAACAGTGGGCTCACAGTCTAAAAGATGAAGGAGAAGGATGAAGAAAGAGGAGAAAAAGAAGGAAGGAGAGAGGGGGCAAGGTACTTAGCTTCTGCTGGTCCGGCCTCCTGGGTAGACCTGACAATCATGTGATGGTTGGGTCAGAACTCAGCCCATTCAGTTGACAGTGTCCCGGGATGCCCCTGATGCCACCCTCAGTGGCAAAATGGGCTCTTGTTGCCCAGATGGCCCAGCCCAGGAAAGTTCAGTACAATGGCTGCCTCTACTCCATCAATCAATGGTATTTATTGAATGCTAACTGTGTGCAGAGCACTGTACTAATTGTATAGTGCTCACAGTCTTAATCCCCATTTTACAGATGAGGTAACTGAGACACAGAGAAGTGACTTGCCCAAAGTCACACAGCAGACAAGTGGCAGAGTCAGGATTAGAATGGAGACCCTTCCCCACACACCATGTCCCGCTCTCCTGCCGTCTTTTCCCCATCTTCCATGCTGTATACAAACTACTGTTCATGTAAATCTAGGGAGCACTTGGCTCCTGGCTGATTTAATAGGCCTACAGTCCAATTGTTAAGCCTCACACATGACACCTAAGGAACTCTACAGCCCTGCTCCGGGGTTAATTAATATTGTAAGTGGTCTTTGATTAAGTTTGTCGTAGTGGAACCAGACAAGATTGGAAGACTGGGACTTTGAGCTCCCCGAAACCCTTGGAAAAGAGGTTGTAATTTCCATGGGTCCCTTACCTGGCTCAATAAATATAAATAAAAATGAAATAAATAACAGCATGAGTTGTTTTTCCTAGCGAATCAGAATCTGCAGTAATAATTCTACACAACAGCCAGCAAATTCGAGAGGCAAATTGGCTTCTTGAACAATCTTAAATAAATTCCCCAAGATAATTACAGAACAGAGAAAATGCCATAAATTTGATTTAATTGACACCAGAAAAATGAAAGAGAGAAGGAGATATTTTTCCTTCAAGTGGGGATTCAGAAAACAGAGAGGATTGTGGATGTCTTAAAAGTGGGTGTTGTGTAGAGCTCCATTTTGCTTTGTGAATTCCTGAGCGAGGGATTGGTGTTGGAGACTGGAATTGTCTTAGAATGTAAGGTAAACTCACAGCAGAGTACGGGAACTTGAGAATAGCAATTCTCAAACTGGGGCTTGGACCTCCCAAGGAAAAAGATTGGAGAGGTAGAATTGGGCACTGTCTTGTAACCTCCTTAAGGGAAGTGTCAACCCTATAGCTATAACTCTCCTCATTTTGCACCCACTCCCTCTTTATTTTTCTACCTTCTACTCAGTCTCTACAGAAAACAGACTGTAGTTCAGTTGAGAATTTGATAATTTTGGAATTGGAGGAATAAAAGAATAGATATTCTTAATGCTCCCCATTTCCATTTTGGGTAACAATAATAGTAATAGTCAGTCAATCATATTTATTGAGCACTTACTGTATGCAGAACACTGTACTAAGCTCTTGGGAGAGTACACCATCACAACAAACAGACATATCACCTACCCATAGTGAGCTTACAGCCTAGAGGACAAGCATATATCCACATTAATAATAATAATCACCATATGTGTTAAGCACTTATTACCAATCAACTACACGATGGTATTTATTGAGGGCTTACTGTGTGCCAAGCACAGAACTAAGTGCTTGGTAAAGTACAATACCACAGAGTTGGTAGATGTGATCCCAGTCCACAAAGAATTTATAGTCTATCTGGGGAGATAGGCATTAAAATAAATTATGGATAGGGGAAATGGTAGGGTGTGGTACTGTACAATGAGCACGGTGGTAAGCACTGAGGTAGATAAAGTACAATCAGATTAGGCAAAGTCCCTGTCCGACATGGGGCTTTCAGTCTAAAGGAGGGGTATTCTGTCCCATTTTACAGATGAGAAAACTGAAGTGCAAAGAAGTTAGGAATCTGCTCAAGGTCACTCAGCAGCAAAGAGGCAGAGCTATGGACGGATGAGGAGATCATAGTTCAGAGAGGGGAGAAAAGGAGAAGCTCCTTTGAGAATGTAAGTGCCTTGTGGGCAGGGATCACATTTACCAACTCTATTGTACTGTACTTACCCAAGCATTAAGTTTAGTACAGTGCTCTGCACACAGTAAGCGCTCAATAAATACGATTGAATAAATTAAGTTCAGTGCTCAGCACCCAGTAAGCTCTCAAAACATTCCACTGATTGACTGAGAGGGCAAAGTCTAGAATGAGAGCAGGAAGAAACCATCAGGCTTTCCTGTCGAGTATGCGATATCATTCAAATCTTTTCTTACTTTTCTGGCTCCCCTGGAGATTGTAAGTTCCCTGAGAGTAAGGCTGTTGCCTACAATACTGTATTGTACTTTCCCAAGTGATTAGTATAATGCTGTGTACACAGTAAGTGCTCAATTGGTCGTTTGGTTGAGATTGTTCATCAAGCTGGATGAGGAGCTACCTGTCAAAGGGATAGCGGGATCAATCAATGGTATTTATTGAGCACTTATTCGGCGCATTCATCCATTCATTCAATCGTATTTATTGAGTGCTTACTGTGTGCAGAGCACTGTACCAAGTGCTTGGGAAGTACAAATCAGCAACTGCGCTAGCACCTTGGTGAGGACAATGTACAAGAGTTGGTAGACTCATTCCCTGCCTATAAAAAGATTACAGATTAGAAGCCTGACCCTCCTCCCCCATCCCTCTAATTCAGCAAATCAGGTTTGTAAAATACTCCTTCTACTTGTCTGTCAGTTACGGATCTGAGTGTTGAATTGGCTATACAGATAGCTTCTCCTGTCTAGCAGGAGAGGGAATTGGGAGGATAATTAACACTGCAAATCACTAAGGTATTCTTCCCTGCCTGTACTCACCCTAAGCAGTCAAGCATATTTTCAAGACATCTTATCCCCAACTTGCCACTTGGAACTCTCTCTCAAACCCATTGACCCTCCTTGAGGAGCCTGGCATCACGGTCAGAAATCAGAGGTGAAGGGGATCACAGCAGAGGGAAATTAGCTGGAGTAAAATGGGCCAGAATTCCCCTACCCTGAACAGTGCCATCTGTCTGCATGTGGGTTGAGACCTCATGGAAGCTGAGTGAAAACGTCATTTTCTGAGTACTCTCTGTGAAATGAGTGATTCTATTTTATTTGTTTTTCTCTTCAGATTTTAAAACTCTACAGTTTTAAACAACATTTGAGAAGAGTTTCCTGGAAATGTGCCTTTCCCTTCATATCCTCTTAGCTGGTCTTCAGGGGTTTGTCAGGTCCCAACCATCCAAGGAGGCCATAAATTTGTGTGTTTCCCAGTGGGACTGTTGCTTGCAGGTTCAGAGAAACAAACAGTCCTTGAAATTATGCTGTGCAAAGAAACCTGCCAAGTTAAAAGACCCTGAAGAAGGATACTACCATTAACACTTCCATTTTAATCCTTAAAAACCTGGTGAAATCTATCTGGAAACAGAAAGATCACTACCTCTGGGGACATTATTATTATTATTTATGGCACTCACCAAGTGCTTATTTTGAGCAAAGCACTTACTAAGTGCTGGGGAAAGGTACAAGGACACTGAAAAAAAAAACAGTCCCTAACCTACAGGGAGCTCACAATCTAAAATTATGGGGCAAGAGGGTGCCAGATACACATGAAAAGAATAACATGAATGAGCAAAAGCAACAACTAAACAAAGCAAAGACCAAAAAAAACTAAGGACAGCAGCTAAGTTCCGTTACAGAATGAGTGTTCAGTTTGAGAAGTAGTTTAGAAAGAGCATGGACCAGGGTTCTAATCCTGGTTCCACCACTTGCCTGCTTGGAGACCGTGGGCAAGCCAGTTAACTTCTCTGGGCCTCATCCTCATCTGTAAAATGGGGATTCAATACCTGTTCTCCCTCCCCCTTGGTTGGTGAGCCCCTTATGAACACTGACTGTGACCTTTCCTGATTATCTCGTATCTACCCCGGTGCTTGGTGCAATGCTTGGCACATCTCAAGGTCTTAACAAATACCATAGCTATTACAATTATTTTTCCTTCCCCAGACTGGTTTCAGACAGAGAGGGAAGCAGGAGTGCATAGCCATAAAGGGTTGCAGGGATGATGGCAGGTTTTGAGAACTGGGAAGTGCTCAGATTTACGTTGGATGAGTCAGAAGCCCCACTAGATTGTCAAGTTCCTCAAGGGCAGGGATTGTGTCTGGCAACTGTATTAATATAATTAACTGTATTAATATATTATTATTATTTCGGTATTTGTTTAAAGCTTACTATGTGCCAAGCACTGTTCAAAGCACTGGGGTAGGTCCAAGGTAGTTAGGTTATTCCACGTGGGGCTCACAGTCTTAATCCCCATTTTACAGCTGAGGTAACTGAGGCACAGAGAAGTTAAGTGGCTTGCCCAAGGTCTCACAGCAGACAAGTGGCAGAGCTGGGATTAGAACTCACATCCTCTGACTCCCAAGCCTGTGCTGTTATCACTAAGCCATGCTGCTTCTCTCCCAAGTTCTTAGTACAGTGCTCAATAAATATCATTGATTGATTGATTGACTGTTGTTAGAGCCACCTGGAAGGAAATGGCAGTTGGCTCTGGAAGAAGTTGATGAAGGTTTGGGATCCACTTGGAGGAATGCTGTAAATTTGGGGGTTCAGGCAACTTCCACGTGCCATTGTATGGGTGGGGGCAGTGAAATGTGTGAAGTGCCTTTCTTTTCACTGCAAGGCTGAAGCCAATCCCAACCTTTTCGAAGAGTCAACAGGGTGGGTGTTAGGCTGAAGTGGATGAGAGGGAATGAGCATTCTCAAACATCCCTGGCCATAGGAGCAGGCGGGTCTGTTTCTTCAAAATGTACCCAGGGGGATAGCTTTAAATTGAATGGGGATTTGGGGACACTTAAGCCCTGTGTGAGGCTACCTCTCAAAGCAGTTTTTCCTATTTGATTCATGTCAAGTAGTCATACATACTTAAATTACACACACATGCACATCACACACCTTTCCGGGTTCCCCAAGTGGGTTTGAAAAGCTTGTCAGTTAGTCTCTTCGATCCCTGAAAACTCTCTGTGATGCCATTTGGCAGGGGGATGAGGGATTTTGAACAGCCTCCAGGATTCTAACTACTGGCCTCTGTTTATTAAAAGAGCAGCTCCTTCTCCTTTCAGACATGTGCAGTTCTTCCTCAAATCTGGTCTGCCACAATCTAACCTTTCGTTCTCAGCAAAGAACTCTGTGTAGCTATAAAGCAAAATGTCACTTCATACAATGCTGCTGCACACCTTGTAATTGCTTCTGCCTCAGCTTTCCCTTCCCACCTGGCTCAGAGAGGCCCTTTCACTCTAAGAGATATAACCCAAGTATCAATAAATCAAAATGTCACCATTGATAAAATGCACACATGTAAGTGGAGTTCTTTCTTTGAGTCTCCTTGGTGCTGTTTCCCTGGGGTTGTATAAAAGGTATTGGGAACAGCTGCTGCTCATTTTGCTTACCTTTGCGTTGAAAGATTAACTCCCCGGGCCTTAAAAGAATTGCTATTGGGTACCAGGAAAAGGAAAAAGGGTTACAAAACACCTCTTGAAACATGAGCCCAAAAATACCTTTTGTGTGCACTTAGCTGGGAGTTCGTTGTTAACAAATCACTCATTTTTTCCTCTTTTTTTTTATCAACAAGATTTATAATACAAAGGCCAGGCAACTTTTCCTCATGTTTTTGTTGCTGGTGAAGCAGAATTAATGGACCTCCGCCATGTTTATCCATCATTAATCATTCCAAATCAACCCTGAGTCAGTTGGCTCTATTCTCTAGTGAATCGATGTCTACAGGTTACAAATAAAAACACTGTCATATTTATTGGACTTGCATTTGAGGTGGAAGGAGGAGAAGAGGTGTTGACTCCACACATTATTATTCAGAACATATTGGGCTCTCCCCACCCCCCACCCACCCCGGCCCCTCTCCAGACCTTCCTGAAAGTGAATAAGAACCACACTCACTGAACCTATTAGCACTACAGGTCACTAAATGCTTTGTACATGGCTGGAAAACATGACTGGATCTCCTTTAATACAGCTTTCTTTAAATTCAATTGGTTTGTCAAAAGCATATTAATCCATGCATGACCTTGCCTTTCTTTTCTGCTTCTGCAATTACTCTGCCCTTCATATGCTTTCTGGCTTCGCTTTTAAACTCAGTTCAATTGCTATTCAGGGGTCAGAAGAGGATATGTGGCACTTCAGTCAACCTTATTTGGAGAACATTTTTGGAAATGTTTTCTACTCCTTTTAGCTCAGCTTTTTTCCTATTTTATAGTTTCCAATTCCTTTTCCTCATTCCCCCACCCTGCCATTTCCCTCTACCCTTTCTTCTCAGCCCGATTTCCTTTCCATTTCATCTTTTCTTTCTTTCCTTTCGTGTACTGCATGTTTTTGCCGGAATTCTTTTGTATCTGGTTCTGAAAACCAAATCATGATGCTGTGCATTCTGGGTAATTGTGTTGGCCCATATACTTTTTGGTATTATTCTGCTTTTAAGAAGGAGGTATTACTGCTTTTAAAGCAATTTGCATAGAAATGCTAACATTTGCATTCAAATATACTTATCTCCATTCCAAAACACAGATTGAGGTGTGTTAAAGGGAGGGTTACCATTGTGCTGAAGTGTTTAATATATGCCAAACATAAACATTCAGGAAGGGTCAGTGCTGTTAGTAGATTGCCCCCGTTTAGTAATCGTCATGTAACAGAAGGAAGTGTAACTCAGCAAAAATCGAAGCAGAGCTTATCATCTTGGGTTTTAAATTAAATTGAATTACTTGCTAGCACATGTTAAAGGGTCCTTTTTCCAGAAGGAAGAATATCAAATTATAAAATCATCATGTAAGCTGGCCAGGTCAGTGGGGACAATTTTTTTTTTCCTTTTTTCATCCACGGAGATTGAATTTGGGCTGGTTGAGAAAGGATTTATCCTTCTATCCTTCTATGCCAAGGCAATCACCACCATCACAGATAGAAAAATCTCCTGAGGCCTTAAATAGGCCAGGGGTCAAGCTTAGATGCATACCATTTAGGGAGAAGATAGTGGTACCTTGACCCCTGACAGTGATAAGATGGAGTTGTCTTCCTGATGGTAGTAATGGCATTTATAGAGCACACACTGGATGAGAAGCAGTGCAGCTCAGAGAAAAGAGCATGGGCTTGGGAGTCAGAGGTCATGGGTTCTAATTCCGACCCCAACATTTGCCTGCTGTGTGACTTTGGGCAAGTCACTTAACTTCTCTGTGCCACAGTTCCCTCATCTGGAAAATGGGGAGTAAGACTGTGAGCCCCATGTGGGACAACCTGATTACAGTGTATTCCCCCCATTGCTTAGAACAGTGCTTGGCACATAGTAAGCTCTTAACAAATGCCATTATTATTATTATTATTATTACAATGCCCTGTTGTAATAAGTACTTTGGAAAACATGAGTGAAGCATAGGTGTGAGTCCCTGTCCTGAAGCAGCTTACCTTCTATCAGGGAAGACAGCCATACAGATATTTACAAAGAGGAGAATTAGAATAATTAACTAAATATACAGTTGAATAAACATAAAAATAAGTGCTAAAGTTAATTATGATGACGGCATTCGTTAAGCACTTACTATGTGCCAAGCATTGCACTAGTGCTGGGATGGGAATAATGATAATGATAATTGTGGTATTTGTTGAGCACTTACTGTGTGCCAGGCTCTGTTCTAAGTGCTGGGGTAGATAGAAGATAATCAGGTTGGATACAGTCCCTGCTCCACATAGGGCTCACAGTCTTATTCCCATTTTACAGATGGGGGAGCTGAGGATCAGAGAAGTTAAGTGGTTTTCCCAAGGCCACACAGCATACACAGGTGGGAATTAAACACAATCCCTGTCCCTTTGTGGGCTCACAGTCTGAAAAGAAAAAGGGGGGAGTGGAGACTGGTGACAGACACTTAAGGTGAGATGAGACAAATGGCTAAGGCAACGTAAAGATAACAACCCAAGAGCAGTATGGTATTCTAAATAGAGAGGAGCAGAATTTCAGGCTCTTCATGGCCCGAGATGTGGAGTATAATGAATGTGCCAAGAGATTGTCATCATTATTTTAATGTCATCTTTTGGCTTTAACAAGTTCTCCCTTTGGAAAGAAACACAAATTGTGCCAGTGATAACACTTCACAAGTTATTTAAAATCCATCAGCCTCTCCAGCATGTATCCAGGCTGTAATTTCACTGTGGGCAGGGAATGTGTTTACCAACTCTGCTGTATTGTGCTCTCCCAAGTGCTTAGTACAGTGCTCTGCACACAGTCAGCACTTAATAAATACCATTGATTAATTTATGCTTATACCTATTCATAGCACGTGTGCATATGTTTTTAAGCAACCACCCATTAAATCATTGATTACTATTACTCTGTTAAAAACTTTTATGTCTGTTTCCCCCATTTGAATGTAAACTCCTAGAAGTGGGGGAATGTGTCACTTTCTTGTTTTCTACTTCCTAGGTACTTACTACAGTGCCCCACTCAGAGGGGATGCTTAATAAATACTTCGATTATGACTACCCTTATTTATCTCCCAAGAAACAGATTTTCCTTTGAAGAAAATCTTTTTAAGCTGTAGTTACATTTAGATCATTATGGAAAACAGGGGCTGCTCAGTCTCTATACATAGACCGTGAAATGCAGTATTGTTTCTCTTAGAGATGAGAAGAGACCATCCCTGGTAAAAACCTCAGCCTGCATGCAGGAAAGAGTAAGACAGAGGGAGCCAAGGTTCTCTCATTGAACATTTGGAAACATTGTAGTCACTTCACTGGAGCTCCATCCGAATGCCTTTTCCCGGCCCGGCACTTTTCATGCAAAATGCTCAAGCAGAAAGGACAAAAATGTCAGAGAATGAGGGGGCGACTGTTATGTGTGGTCTATTAAACAACTGAAGCGTGAGTGGTGAGATATTCTCTTCTATGTTGCCATGGAATACTGCGCATTAGAAAGATGCAATTACTATTGACATCGCTAGAATGAGTACATAAATGCTCAAAAATCAGGATGGTGGGCTAGGGAGAGAAGGGGAGAGGGGAAAGCTTGAAACATTGTTTTAAACACACACACAAAAAAAATCAGTGATGGATGATCCCCTACTTCTGAAAAACCTGAGCCTTTCAACAGAGAGTAATTTCTGATCTGGAGAGAAAGAGTGAGAGTCGTGGGGAAAGGACGAGGTGGATCGGAGTAAATTACAAAACTGTCCTTTTTGGACAGAAAGGTAGTCATTTGGAACTCACAGGTTTCCTCACGTCAGCAAAAATCTGAGCAGCACAACCGAAGGAGAATGAGAATAATTGCCATACTCTGTATTTACACAATGCTCTGGATTTAAGGAGCTGCAAAGTCGTGATGGATATCATCTCATTAAGCTTCTTCCTGGAGTAAATGACAGGGGGCTATTATTCCAAGTTACTCAAGGAGCAATTGAAGCCCATGAGAGTGACTTGCAAAAGGTAACCGAATCAACTGGATGATAGGAAGATTGCCCAAGAGTTTATTCAGCTAGAATTGTCTTTGCCAGTAGCTTTTTTTTTTGCAATGGTATTTGTTAAGCACTTACTATGGGCCAGGCCCTATTCTAAGTGCTGGGGTAGATACAAGCTAATCAGTTTGGACACAGTCCATGTCCCTCATGGGGCTCACAGTCTTGAGGTGATTGAGGCACAGAAAAGTTAAATGGCTTTTTTTTTTTTCCAATAGTATTTGTTAAGCTCTTTACCAAGTGCCAGGCACTGTACTAAGCACTTTGGTAGGTACAAGTTAATTAACTTGTACAATGTGCCTGTCCCACCTAAGGCTCACAGCCTTAATCATCATTTTACAGATGAGATACCCGAGGCATTGAGAAGTGAATGATTTACTCAAGGTCACCCAGAAGACAAGTGAAGAAGCCAGGATTAGAATCTAGGGCCTTCTGACTCAATATCCTCACGTCTGACCCACTATCCCCTAGGCCATGCTGCTTCGCTGAGTGAGTTTTGCACTCAGTAAGTGCTCAATAAATACTCCCAACCGGTTCGATGTATGTTCCTTTAATTTACTTAAAGGTTTTATCTATTTTCACAGTTTTTATAACTATCATATGTGTGTATTTATGTATGCTTCTTTTTCCCCTTAGACTGTAAGCTTAACAAGGGAAGGAACTGGGCTTTAACTTCTGCTTATCCCTAACTGCTCTGCACAAAATAAGTACTCAAATACCATTGACCACTGATTGTTTAGACACCCAGTACAGTGCCTCACACGGAGGAGATGTTCAGTACATAATGATAATGATGATGACGATACTCCATTCTCGTGATTTCTCCCAGTCCCAGATTAGAACAACTGTGCTAAATTATTGGGAATGTACATTGCAGTAGACATGATCCCTCTCCTAAACGGGTTTATAATCTAGTGATAGGAGTGTAAAACATGGTTTAGTTGAAAGAACACTGGCCTGGGAGTAAAAGGACCTGGGTAATAATCTGGCCTCAGTTACCTCATCCGTAAAAAGGGGGGTTAAGACTGTGAGTCACACATGGGACATGTACTGTGTCCAACCTGATTAACTTGTATCTACCCGAATGCCTGCCCCAGAATAAGTGCTTAACAAATACCATAAAAAGCCCAATCCCAACATTTAAAGATTCACAGAATCCCAGTCATGTGGAATGAGTAGCCAGGGTATAGAGGAGCTCTGAGAGATTGCCCTGTTACCCTGGAGTTCAGAAATGGCTGAACGTGTCTGCTGTGTGACCTCAGACAAATCACTGAACATCTCTGTCCCTCAGTTACCTCATCTGCAAAATGGGGATTAATATTGTGAACCCCATGTGGGTTGCAGACTATGTCAAACCTGATCTACCTTCTCAACCAAGTGTTGAATGAGCCTGAGGGATCTGTCCTTAGGGGCTGGTTTCCAATGAAGAAGACTATGCTAGTAATCCCTTTACACTCCCAAGCCACTTGCTTGAAGGTGGCCATATAAAGAAGAATCACAGAATAAGAGAAAATGTTGCTAACCAGGGGCTTAGTGATATCTAAGTGAGAAACGGCATGGCCTGGTGGATAGAGTCTGGGACTGGGAATCAAAAATACCTGGATTCTAATTCTGCCTCTGCCACTTGTTTGCTATGTGACCTTGGGGAAGTCACTTTACTTCTCTGTGCCTCAGTTTCCTCATCTGTAAAATGGGGATTAATACTGTGGGACAGGGACCTTATACCTAACTCCAGTGCTTAGTACAGTGTCTGGCACATAGTAAATGCTTAACAAATACCACATTTATTATTATTATTATTATTACCTGCCTACCTAGCGGGCACATGTACAGTTTGAGCTACACCTTACTGGGCTCCAAGACTAGCTAAACCCCCATGATATCTAAACTCTCCATGGAATATTTCATGTGAGGCTCTACTCTCCTTCCATCTGAGTGCAGTGACAAGGCTGCTCCTATACTAATTGACTCAGGAAGCTCAGGATTCAAAGGACTTTGGGAAAATCTAAATTGAACTCTACAAAGGTTGGAAGAAGGGGGAACTCCAAAAAGATTGGTAGGAGGTGGAGCTCCACAAAGTTTGGGAGAAGATGGAGTTCCGTAAAATTTGGAGAAGCTGGAGTTCCACAAAAGTTGAGAGATTATGGAGCTCCACAGAAGTTTAGAGACTATGGAGCTTCACAAAATTTGGGAGAAGAGGGAACTCTATAAAGTTTGGGAAAAGATGCAGCTCTACAAAGGACAAGAGAAGGTGGAGTTTCACACAGATTGCTAGAACATAGAACTCCTTTATTGTTGGTAGAATATGGAGTTTCACAAAGGTTGGGAGAAGGAGGAATACCATAAAGTTTGGGAGAAGATGATGATGGTACTTGTTATGTGCCAGGAACTGCACTAAGCTCTGGGGTGGGGCTCACAGTCTCAATCCCCATTTTTCAGATGAGGTAACTGAGGCACAAAGAAGTGAACTGACTTTCCCAAGGTCACACAGCAGACAAGTGGTGGATTCAGGATTAGAATGCATGACCTTCTGACTTGCAGGCCCTTATTCTATCCACCACACCATGCTGCTTCTCCCAAAAGATGGAGCTCTGCACAGATTAGGACAAGGTGGAGTGTCTCACAGATCTGTAGAAAGTAGAGCTCTTCTAAGGTTGGGAGAATATGAAACTCCTCAAAGGTTGGAAGAAGAGGGAATTTCATAACGTTTGGGAGAAACATTGGTGGCCATTTCTGCCACATCACTGCCACTTTTCCAGTTTTACTGACCCAGTAGCTCTCTATTCCCAGCTGAACCACTCACACTTCTACGGGAGCAGAATGGAATGGGATTAGCCTGTTTTGGCTACTCTTCATCTGCCTCCCATTCTCCCAACCTCTCCCAACCTCATGGCCTCCGCTGCCCCTCTCCCTGCTCTGGCTGCTGAACCTCAACTTCTCCCTTCCCCTCCCACGTAGAAGCAGCATGGCTTAGTGGAAAGAGCACGGGCTTGGGAGTCAGAGGTCATGGTTTCTAATCTTGGCTCTGCCACTTATCAGCTGTGTGACTTTCGGCAAATCACTTAACTTCTCTGTGCCTGAGTTGCTCATCCGTAAAATGGGGATTAAGACTGTGAGCCCCATGTGGGACAACCTCATTACCATGTATCTGCCCCAGTGTTTAGAACAGTGCTTGGCACATAGTAAGCACTTAACAAATACCATAATAATAATAATAGTAACTATTATTATTATTATCCCCACCCTCTCTCCTTTCAAACTGTCTCTTTCCTGACCCTCACCAGTCACTACCTCTTCCCCCTGGAGCTCTGAATCTGTCATTGGTTGACAATGATCACAAAGCTTCCTGAAGTCCTCAGAGAGGCAGCTTATTCCTAGAGCAAAACAAAGTACAAACAAATATCATAAATTACGTATGGTTTAATAGAAGCAGTCAATTAATCAATGGTATTTATTGAGTGCTTACTGTGTGCAGAGCACTGGACTAAGCAGTGAGGAAAATACAATTAAAACAGTGTTGATCACGATCCCTACCCAGAAGGAGTAGGGATTCTTGGGAAGAAGCATGGTGTAGGGGAAAGAGCATAGGCCTGAGAGTGAGAGGACTTGGGTTCTAATCTCAGCTCTGACACATCTGCTTGTGACCTTCTCTGTGCCTCAGTTCCCTCAACTGCAAAATGGGACCAGATTATTTTATATCTACACCAGCACTTAGTACTGTGCTTGCACATCATAAGAGCTTAACAAATTCCATCATTATTATTGTTAATTTTAAAAAGATAAGCAGGTTACGTTATTTTGCTTCATCCCAAAATTCCTCTTGCCCTTTGGTCTTTCATAGGCTTGGGGTTAACCCATCTGGAGCCAGCTAGTGACTCCCCTGAACAGCTTCAATCGTGAATTGTTCCCAGAGAAGAGAACATTTTCTGCATCTTTTCAACAGCTCCAGGCCCTTGTTCTCCTTCCTGAGCTGTGAAATGGGTCACAGTGGTCAGGGGACAGGAGAAAGGGGGAGAGATGACAGCCAGCGAGACAAGAGGAAAGTAACAGAATCGTTTGGAATTATTCAGGCAAATCCAGGTTCTACTCTGAAATGAGCATCTGTAAGATAAGCTTCCAGCCAGTCTGTCAGCAATGTTTTCACAAAGATAGTGAGCTGGGAATTCGTTCCCTGAAATCAAAGTTCATCAAGGGCAAGCAGCATAACACCATCTCCGGTAATGGCAGGCCAATTCATCCTTCCTGTTTACAGTGACATAGAGCATGGCCTGCCACTCTGAGAGGACTGTGGAGATCCAGTTCATGGTGGGATATGTAAGAGGCAATCCAGGGGATCACAAATAAGCCAAAGGAGGATGGGGGAGAGGCAGAGGGTGACCCCTTCCATGCCTCCCACCCCCTGGGAGCTGGTTCTGTGAAGAGGTAGCGTCCACCTATTCCTTTTTACCTGGATCTCTACAGGCCGAAACATATAACCCGTAATTTTTTCAGCAACACGATTCTTTTAACCTGTAAATTGGAAATATATTTATTGAGTGCTTACTAAGTGCAGAGCACTGTACTAAGCTCTTGGGAGACTTGGCACTTGAAAAGATAAAGACCTAAGGTAAATAACAATGTGACAATCTTGGCTCCACGGACACTGTCCTCTCCTGGTTCTCCTTCTATTTCTCAGGCAACTCCTTCTCAGTTTCTTTTGTGGGCTCCTCCTCTCCCTTCCACCCTCAAAGTGCAGTTCTGGGTCCCCTTCTATTTTCCATCTACACTCTCTCCCTTGGAGAGCTCATTCACTCCCATGTTTTCAACTACCATATCTATGCAGATGATTCCCTAATCTACATCTCCTGCCCAAGTCTCTCTCCTTCTCTGCAGTCTTGTGTTTCCCTCTGCCTTCAAAACAGCTCTACTTGGATGTTCTGCTGACACCTCAAACTTAACATGTCCAAAACAGAACTCCTTATCTTTCCATTCATTCATTCATTCATTCATTCATTCATTCATTCATTCAGTCGTATTTATTGAGCACTTACTGTGTGCACAGCACTGTACTAAGCGCTTGGGAAGTACAAGTTGGCAACATATAGAGACGGTCCCTACCCAACAGCGGGCTCACAGTCTAGAAAGGGGAGACAGACAACAAAACAAAACATATTAACAAAATAAAATAAATAGAATAAATATGTACGAATAAAATTTAGTAATAAATACGTACAAACATATATACATATATACAAGTGCTGTAAGGCGGGGGGGATGAGGGGGAGAGGAAGGAGGGGGCTCCGTCTGGGAATAAAATTACAGATAGGTACATAAGTGCTGTGAAGCAGCGTGGCTCAGTGGAAAGAGCCTGGGCTTTGGAGTCAGAGGTCAGGGGTTCGAATCCTGGCTCCTTCACATGTCTGCTGTGTGACCTTGGGCAAGTCACTCAACCTCTCTGAGCCTCAGTTACTAAACCCTATTCTCTCCATGACCTTCCTGTTACTATAGACGGTCCCACCATATCTCCATCCTTCCTGCCTCACAAGCCTGTAATCTAGGTGTTGTCCTTGATTTATCTCTCTCATTCAACCCACATATTCAATCTGTCACCAAACCCTGTTGGTTCAACTTCACAACATTGCTAAAATCAACCCTCTCCTCTCCAGCCAAACTCCTACCATGTAAATCCAAGCATTTATTCTATCCCACCTTGATTGCTGTATCAACCTCCTTGCTGACCTCCCTGCCTCTGTTTCTTCCCATTCCAGTCCATACTTCACTCTGGTGCCTGGATCATTTCTCACAAAACCATTCAGTCAATATTTCCCTACTCTTCACGAACCTCCAGCAGAAGCTCTGTTGCCGCCACATCATATAGAAGCTCCTTACCATCAGCTTAAAAGCATTCAATCAACTTCCCCCACCTCTCTATAACCCAGATGGCACACTTTGCTCTTCTAATGCCAGTTACTCCCTGTACCTCAGTCTCGTCTGTCTCACTGCCAATTCCTCACCCACATCCCATCTCTGGCCTGAAATGTCCTCCCCCTTCATATCTGACGGAGGAGCACTCTCCTTATCTTCAAAGCCTATTTAAAGCACACCTACTCCAAGAGGCCTTCTCCAACCAAGCCCTCACTTCCTATTCTCCCAGTCCGGTGTCACCCTTGCACTTTGATTTTTACTTTTCCTTCACCCCTCCCTCAGCCATACTGATCTATATTTATGCATTTATATTAATGTCTGTCTTCCCCTCTAGTCTGTAAATCCTTTGTGGCAGAAAACATGTTGCTGTTGTTGTTTACAGTATTTGTTCAGTGCTTACTATGCATCAGACACTGCTCTAAGCACTAGGTAATCAGGTCGCACATAGTCCATGTCCCACAGGGGGCTCTCAGTCTTAATCCCCATTTAACAGATGAGGTAAACGAGGCACAGAGAAGTGAAATCACTTGCCCAAGATCACACAGCAGACAAATGGCAGAGGTGGAATTAGAACCCAGGTCCTTCTGACTCCCAGGTCTGTGTTCTATCCACTAGGCCACACTGTTATATTGTACCCTTCCAAGTGCTTAGTACAGTGCTCTGCACACAGAGGTGCTCAATAAATATGATTGATTGATTGATCAGGAACTGTTGCTTTTGTTTCCCCGTGGGACCTTTAAACAATCAAGTTATCAGGTAAAGTGTTTTCATGATCTATGCCCTCTGAGGGGACTCAATAAATACTTGAGGCTGATGACTTCTGTGACAAGGAATTCCAAATGGCTTTATATTTCCTTTGGAAATAGAGAGTCTGCTTCTGTTTTTCAAGTTAATGAAAACCTTAATACTTATGCCTGTGTTGTGCTGTGACTGTGTCATATTAGGGACAAGAGTTATACTTCATCCAGAAGGGGCAGAGACAGAAGCAAAGAACTATTCATTCATTCATTCAATCGTATTTATTGAGCACTTACTGTGTGCAGAGCACTGTACTAAGTGCTTGGGAAGTACAAGTTGGCAACATATGGAGCCAGTCCCTACCCAACAGCGGGCTCACAGTCTAGAAGGGGGAGACAGAGAACAAAACATATTAAAAAAATAAAATAAATAGAATAAATATGTACAAATAAAATAGAGTAATAAATATGTACAAACGTATATACATATATACAGGTGCTGTGGGCAGACAGACACATGGATTTACAGACAACCATGAGAATGAACACAGAACCAGGTAGATAGATGGAATCCAGGCTCAGACACACCCCAAGACACCGATGGATACCCACGTCTTCATAAACAGACTCAGATGCAGAGAAGCAATATGGCCTAGTGGATAGACCATGGGTCTGGGTGTCAGGAGACCGGAGCTGTAATCCTGGCTCTACCACTGACTCCTATGTGACCTCAGGAAGGTCACAACTTCTCTATGCCTCAGTTGCATTTGTAAAATGTAAGATGCTCTCCCTCCCTCCTTCTTAGTGTGTGAGACTATATCTATCACAGTGACTAGTACAGGCTTGGCACATAGCAAGAGCTTAACAAACATCACAATTATTCTTATTTTTACCCTTCCCTCACTTTCCCCACACACTGACAAAAATGCAGATACAGGTAGAATAAGTGGATAAAAACCCAGTTAGAGGTGCACATGAAAGAAGGCATTCATGGAGAGAGAGAGGTCCAGAGGGTGATGGCCAGAGACAAAGAGAAAGGTAGAGATAATAATAATAATGATGGCATTTGTTAAGCACTCACTATGTGCAAAGCACTGTTCTAAACGTTGGGGAGGATACAAGGTGATCAGGTTGTCCCATATGGGGCTCAGTCTTAATCCCCATTTTACAGATGAGGTAACTGAGGCACAGAGAAGTTAAGTGACTTGCCCAAAGCCACACAGCTGACAACAGGTGAAGCCGGGATGAATAGGAAGGGTAGAGTCACGGCTGTCCTACCCAATATCACAGCACATTTGTACATATCCATAATTTATTCATTTCTAGACTGTAAGCTCATTGTGGGCAGGAAATGTGCCTGCTTATTGTTGTATTGTACTCTCCCAAGCACTTAGTACAGTGCTCTGAACACAGTAAGGACTCAATACAATTGATTGAATGAATTTATATTATTTCCTGTCTTCTCCTTTACACTGTAAGGTCATTGTAGGTAGGGAGCATGTTTACCAGCTCTGTTATATCATTATATTGTATTCTTCCCAGAGTTTAGTACAGTGCTTTGCACACAGTGCTCAATAAATACAATTGATTGATAGATTGATTAATTTGTATCTACACCAGTGCTTAGTAGAGTGCCTGGCTCATAGTAAGCGCTTAACAAATACCATAATCATTAACAAATACCATTAAAAAAATGAAAAGCTGCCAGCCTCTGGCCACCAGACTCCCTGGCATCAATAAGATCACTGCCGTCATGGAGGAAAGCAGAACCTTTCGAGTCCTGCCAGCCTTGGTAGCCAACTCAGTCCTGCCAAGCCTGCTGGGAGGGGAAAGTCAGATAGCAAGTCTCTCTCCCTAGATTCTGGGCTAGTATCCCACCCCAGTGAAGGCGGTTTTGGGGTTGGGATTGAAGCAGTTGATGGGAAGACAGCCAGTTGACCAAGAGAAAAGGGGAACCTGGCCTTTTCTCGCAGGCATTTTCCTCACTTAGCCCTGATCCTCCTCCACAGGCAGGTGGCATGGGGAAACACCAATTTCACACATTTCAATGGTGCCAACGGTGAATATTTGCCTGGGTGGGCAGGTTGGTGCTGCCACCTTCTGCCACATTGGCAAACTTGGCACACAACTCCACTGGTGTGAAGTCTTTGCTGCGAGACTCAGGGATTGACCATTCACAGGAAGATCAGCTGGGGGACATTTGATGGTGCAGCGTTCTTCATGGAATAATCCACTGGCCAGGCAGTGACCCACTGCCAATTGAAAGAGTGTCCGGGTTGGGTTCAGAGGTAGTGGGGAAGGCTACTCCCTATCATCTGAGGCCACTGATATCTCTTCTCCAGCTCCTTACATCTTGTTTAGGATGCCTGGAAATCTGAGTGAGAGGGTCACATTTAATAGGCTTTTTAAAATAAAGCAATAAATCCAAAGAAAGGAAAAAAAATCTAATTACCAAAAGCCTCTTCCTCTCACAGTTCTAGACCTTCTAGCAAGAGGAAGTCTTGAGAGCCATTCCAAGGCTAGGCTGCTCTTTGCTTCAGGGATTTCTTTTTTTATTAGTCTTTTAATAATCCTTTGTGATTATTAACACTGTAATAAAACATCATAAAAGAAGTTGATCACATTATTAGAGTGCACTGAAGGCACAACAGCAGAGCTGTCTCTGGAGATTTCATCTTACGTGCTGGGGATGGGCTGAAGAGGGCTCACACCCTGTTCCCTTAAAATAAGGGGGTGCACTCTCACAAAACCTTACATTTGTGAACATCCATTGGCATTCAGGCCATTTCTTCCAACACGCTGGCATTTGGAATCCGGACGTTGTCTAATTTTAGATC
The DNA here is from genome assembly GCF_015852505.1 of Tachyglossus aculeatus. Classification (NCBI taxonomy): domain Eukaryota; kingdom Metazoa; phylum Chordata; class Mammalia; order Monotremata; family Tachyglossidae; genus Tachyglossus; species Tachyglossus aculeatus. Next base: position 30,117,436 of record NC_052073.1, on the reverse strand, counting down.
AATGCTCTAGCTAGAAAGTTCTGGCAGGACTGAGTGAACCAGGATCCCAAACAAGAAGTGGACAGATCAGAACCTTCAGTAGGAAGTGAAAGTCATGTCTAGGTCTTCCTACCCTCCCCAGGCAGCTTTGTACAAGTGGGAGGACATAATAATAATAATAATAATGATGATGGCTTTTGTTAAGCACTTACTATGTGCCAAGCACTGTTCTAAGTACTGGGGGGAATACAAGGTGATCAGGTTGTCCCACATGGGGCTCACAATCTTAATCCCCATTTTACAGATGAGGTCACTGAGGCCCAGAGAAGTTAAGTGACTTGCCCAAAGTCACAAAGCAGACAAGCAGCGGAGCCGGAATTAGAACCCACGACCTCTGACTCCCAAGCCCGTGCTCTTTCCACTGAGCCAATGCTGCTTCTCTAAACACGCTGAGAGCAGTCAGACTGCAAGGCCAATCAGCCAGACAATTGCATTTACTGAGCATTTACTGTGTGCAAAGCACTGTACTAAGCACTTGAGAGAGTAAAATACAGCAATGAATGCATTCTCTGCCCGCAGTGTGTTTACAGTCAAGAGAAGGAGTCAGACATTAATATAAATAAATAATATTGATTCAGTTGTATTTATTGAGCTCTTATTGTGTGCAGAGCACTGTACAATTGGAAAGTACAACTCAGCAACAAATAGAGACAATCCCTGCCCACAGCGAGTCAAGCAAGACAGTTGAACAAGGAGTCCAATAGGTTGCCCAGGTCCCCAGGGCTGCAGCAAGGATCCTGCCTGGAGGAGGAGGAGGGATGAGAGAGGCACTCCCAATCCATCCACCAGTCATTTATTCAGGGCTTGCTGTGTGCAGAACACTGTACTAAGTGCTTGGGCGAGTACGCTAGAATTGGTTGTCATGATACCGGATCTCAAAGAGCTTACAATTTAACGGGGGAGATGGACATTAAAATAAATTACAGGTAAAGGAAGCAACCGTGTACCAGGACATGTACATAAGTGCTCCAGGGTTTGTGGGAGAATATTTGGAGGTCAGACTAAGTTCACTGGAGAAGTGATAGAGAGGGAAATTAGCAAGGAGATGAGAACTTCCTGGAGGAGAAAGGATTTCAGCTAGGCTTTGAAGATGGGAAGAGTGCTGGTTTGTCAGATATGTAGAGGGAGGGAGTGAGCAGGGGATCATCGGCCAGGGACCACGTTACTTTGGGAAAGTCACTTTTATTTCTGTGTCTCAGTTTCCTCAGTGAGGGAGAGCAGAATGAGGGATGGTGAATAGTTTGGTGTTAGGTGAACAAAGCTTGTGGACTGGGTTGAAATGTGAGAGGAATAAGGATAAGGGAGGGGGAGAGAGTTGAGTACCTCAAACCCACTGGGGAGGGGTTTCTGCTTGTTTGCTTTCGTGCAAATGCAAGTTTTGTGCTCCTTCAGGTATGAGGTAGGAAGAGCAGCGAGACTCTGGCCCAGAGTCACATCACACAGAATGTCACCAACCCCCATGAGCTTCACCTCTGGGGACTCCACCCACTTGGCTATGTCCACCCTGGGCATTTTCCTGGTCTGTTGGATGGACATGCTGAGCACTGCCCACCTCAAGACAGGTGGTGTGAATCTTGCTGGAAATGGACCCGCTGATACAGATTGGGGAGGCAGTCAGATAGTCACATTTATTGAGCACTTACTGTATACTGAACACTGTACTGAGCACTTGGGAGAGCATGAAATAACGATATAACAGACACATTCCCTGCCTACAACGAGTTTAAAATCTAGAGGAAGGCAGTCTTTCATAACTGGGGCTCTTGGATTAAACAGCTCTCTGAGATTCTTTGTCTCTACTTTTCAGTCCCAGACAATACCTACTCACCCAAGTAGACACCCATACCACCCCTGATGTGCAAACACTCTTGCAAAAGAAAAAAAGCCTAGAAGCCTAATGGAAAAAGCATAGCCCTGGGAGTCAGAGGACCTGGAGTCTAATCCCAGCTCTCCCACTTGACTATTGTGTGACCTTGGGAAAGTCACCTATATTTTCTGTGCCTCAGTTTTCTCATTATAAAATGGAGATTAAATCCTACTCCCGCCTACTTAGATTGTGAGCCCCATGTAGGACAAGGGACTGTGTCCAACCTGATTATCTTGTATCCACCCCAGCACTTAGAACAGTACTTGGCACATAGAAAGCACTTAACCAGTACCAAATCTAAAAGCAATCCTCCTCCTCCCCTTCTTTCTATTTCTTTCTCTTCCCCCCTCTTTCTCCTCTTCTTCCTCCTCCCCCATGTTCTACTCTTTCCCTTCCCCAAAATATGAAATGCTTTTCCAGCTGAGTGGTTTCTCTCTGTCAGTCACAAACCTTTGTTTGCCTGGAAACAATATGCCTAATGATATTCATTTTCTTCTCGGAATATAATTGCTGTTTAGCTATTCCATAATATTTCAATAATGTTAAAATTGCCTTGTTCTTAAAGAGAAAGCCACATAAGCAATCCATTCCAGTTCCCTAAACAATTTTTATGTCCCGCTGAGTATTTCTGGAAAGATAAAATATGTTTTTCACTCAGCACAAGCTAGAGAGTTCTAGCTACACTTCCCACTAGCTTGTTCTTGGACCTTGGGCAACTTAATTAAACTCTCTGCATCTCCATTTCTCGATCTGTAAATTGTGATTATAAATTCAGCTACTTAAACGTAGCATGATGAGGTTTAATTAATGTCAGCCATGTATCGGAGGAGCTGGAATAAAAAGTTCCATTTGCCGTAAGGCTAAGGGCTGCTGGGGGTTTTTATGTATGCCCTCTGCCGGAGTCGGACAACATGCATCAAGCTGGATAGGCAAATTCTCAGTGATGAAACTTCTGGGATTCGATGTTCTATGTGACATCATACAGAGCTGTGTGAGAGGCAAGCCACCCCCTACCCCAACCTTACAGAAGCAGCATGTCATAATAATAATAATAATAATAATAATAATAATAATCATAATCATAATCATAATGGTATTTGTTAAGTGCTTACTATGTGGAAAGCACTGTTCTAAACGCTGGGGGGATACAAGGTGATCAGGCTGTCCCACGTGGGGCTCACAGTCTTAATCCCCATTTTACAGATGAGGGAACTGAGACACAGAGAAGTTAAGTGACTTGCCCAAAGTCACACAGCTGACAGTTGGCAGAGTCAGGATTTGAACCCATGACTTCTGACTCCGAAGCCCAGGCTCTTTCCACTGAGCCACGCTGCTTCTCAAGTAGTGGATAAAGCAGGGGTCTGGGAGTCAGAAGGTCATGAGTTCTAATTCTGGCTCTGCCACTTGGTTGCTGGGTGACCGTGGGCAAGTCACTTCACTTCTTCTTTCCCTCAGTTACCTCATCTGTAAAATGGGGATTGAGACTGTGAATCCCACATGGGACAGGGGCTGTGTCCAACATGAGTTGCTTATATCCTCCCCAGCACATAGTAAGCATTTAGTAGCCTGGCACATAGTAAGACCTTAACAAATATTACAATTATTATTATTATTTGGACGCGAAGTGATGCTAATCTCACAGGCCATTGAGCAAAGCAAATTCCTTCCAGAAGAGACTATCTCCCCTCTTCCTCCCCTTCATCTGTATTTTGATCACATTTCAGGGCACTCTCCGAGGGAAAGGGAGTTTGGCAGCTTCTCTTTAGCCCCCCATTTGACTTCTTTGAAATGTCCCACCAAAGCCCAGTCCCTTGGCCAGCGGCTGCTTGGGAAAATGAGGGTGGAACTGAGCTGGAGGAAATTTGGAGCAGGAACGAAGCGTGACGTGTCTGCCTCCAGCCTTTGCTTTCCATCTATCTTGGCAGGAACTTGACACTTTACTAAAACAGAGGTTACGGAGCTGGGGGCAAAAGGAAACATAGAGACTCAAAGTGGATGTATTCTTTCCTGAAGGGGAACATGACAAAGATCTGACTTAATTGCTGCTTGGTTCCAGCTCAGGGAAATGTATATTTCAACATACCCTGGAACAACAGTTAGCCATCAATATTGATGGAGGGGCACCATTGCACTTTGAAGGCCCCCAGGTTGCTGCGTAATTTAAAGGAGACTTTTGTAGAGCTGCAGATTCTCTCTGTACTGAAAGTTTTTCATGTTTCACGATAGGGAAAATGGGCATGAGGAATAAGCATGTCAGGAATGCCCATTACAAGCAAATAATCTGCCCATCATACTGTAGGCCTACCGGGCACAGTCTCTTGGCCAGTATAATCGGAGCTGATTGACTTCACTGAGACCATGGTGTCTTTGGGGATGAGCCCAGGAGTTGTACTGATAGAGAGGAGGCCCCCTAATAATAATACTAATTAATAATCATAATATAATCATAGTTTATTATTATTATGGTACTTGTTAAGCATTTACTATGTGCCAAGCATGTTATAAGCACTTGGGTAGATAATAATAATGAATAATTCTGGTATTTGTTAAGCACTTACAGTGTGCCAGGCACCGTACTAAGCGCTGGGGTGAATACAAGCAAATCAGGTTGCTTCCCTGATTCCCATTCCCACATGGGGCTCACACTGTTAATCCCCATTTTACAGATGAGGTAAATGAGGCCCAGAGACGTGAAGTGACTTGCCCAAGATCACACAGCAGACATGTGGTGGAGTTGGGATTAGAACCCAGGTCTTTCTGGTTTCCAGGCCCGTCCTATATCCAATAAGCCACTCTGCTTCCCTAAACCTGGGAACATCCCTTAGAGGGGCCCGGGGCAAGTAGTCCAATAACAGTCACTGGGCCGGAGACATTCAAGAATGGGACAACCTTCTAGTGCCATAGTTCTGCGCTACAATCTCTCCCTCTCTCCCCTAGCCTCAGCCTGAGTTTCTGGAATTATTGCATCAGGGGGTTGGTTTGGTCCTAAACTATTTTTACATGCATTATCTCCTAGTATTATTACGAGCTAGAGAGAAGGAGGACTTATTATTCCCATTTTGCTGTTGAGGAAAGTGAGACTCAAAGAGTTTAGGAAATTTGCTCTCAGTAGCTCAGCAGAGCAGAGAAGGACTGTCCACATATCTTTCGATTACCTGAACTTTAACCTGTCCAATACGTTGCCTCATAGTCCATGTTTATCTACCAATCAACTAAGCAATCACTGTGGTCTAATGGATAAAGCATGGGCCTGGAAGCCAGAGGACCTGGGTTCTAAACCTGGCTCCCCCACTTGCCTGCTGTGTGACCTTGGGCAAGTTACTTAACTTCTCTGTGTCTCAGTTGCCTCAACTGCAAAATGGGAATTCAAGCCCATAACCTTAACATTACCATGGACTCATCTTTCTCTTCAACTCACACATTGAATCAATCACTATCTGCATTAAAGCAGTTAGCTTGTCCCCTCCTACAATAATTAGCTGATTCCCTTCTATAGCCCAGCCCATACACTTTACTCCTCTAAGGCCAATCTACACTCTCTCTACAGGTCTTTTCTATCTTACCACCGGCTCCTCTTCCATGTCCTTCCTCTGTCCTGGAACTCCAACCCTCTTTATATATGTCACTTTCCCAAACTTCAAAGCCTATTAAATTCACATCATGGCTCTTCAAATTGTTTACTGTGATTCCCTGGGTGTCACTTTACTTCTCTGTACAACAAGTTCCTCAGATGTAAAATGGGGATTCAATACCTGTTCTTCCTCCTACTTAGTCTGTAAGCCCCATGTGGTACCTGATTAATATGTATCTGTTCCAGCATTTATAGCAGAGCATAAGGTAAACACGTAACCAATAACACAACAATACTGATAATTATCCCTTCTAAGAGGCCTTCCCTGACTAAGCACTCAGTTCCCCCACTCCCTCTCCCTGCTGTACTGCTTATGCACTTGGATCTGTATCCAAGCAGATGGGAAGCAGCGTGGTTTAGTGGAAAGAGCATGGGCTTGGGAGTCAGAGGTCATGGGTTCTAATCCAGGCTCCACCACTTGTCAGTTGTGTGCCTATGGGCAAGTCACTTAATTTCTCTGTGCCTTAGTTACCTCATCTGTAAAATGGGGATTATGACTGTGAGCCCATGTGGGACAACCTGATTACCTTGTATCTACCCCAGTGTCTAGAACAGTGCTTGGCACATAGTAAGAGCTTAAAAAAGACTATTATTATTATTATCATCCTTGGAGCACTTGATATTTATCCCATTCTTAGCCCCAAAGCCCTTATGAAATATCCACAATTTATTTTAATGTCTGTATCCCCTTCTAGACTAGTGGGCAGGGAACAGGCCTACCAACTCTGTTTTATAATACTTGCCCAAGTGCTTAGTACAGTGGTCTGCACATTAATAATAATAATGGCATTTATTAAGCGCTTACTATGTGCAAAGCACTGTTCTAAGCACTGGGGAGGTTACAAGGCGATCAGGTTGTCCCACGGGGGGCTCACAATCTTAATCCCCATTTTGCAGATGAGGTAACTGAGGCACAGAGAAGTTAGGTGACTTGTCCAAAGTCACACAGCTGACTATTGGCAGAGTGGGGAATGGGATGATTGGGCAGGGCCAAGCAGCAGCCACCTGCCCATCAGATCACAGCCTTAGCTGCCGACTGACAATATCATTTATATATTGATTGATAACCGAAGGACCACCACTCTACCCACCTTTAAAGTCCTACTAAAATCGTATCTCCTCCAAGAGGCCTTTTCTGACTAGGCCTTCATTTGCACTCCTCACCTTCCCTTCTGTGTGTCTTATCTTTTTGGTATTTGTTATGTACATTCTGTGTTTCAAGCACTATGCTAAGAACTAGGGTAGATAAAAGCTAATCAGGTTGGACACAGTCCATGTCCCACATGAGGCTCACAGTCTTAATCCCCATTTTACAGATGTGGTAACTGAGGCACAGAGAAGTTCAGTGACTTGCCCGAAGTCACCCAGCAGACAAGTGATGGAGCTGGGATTAGAACCCAGGTTCTTCTGACTCCTAGTCCCGTGCTCTATCCACTAGACCATGTTGCTGCTCACATACCTATGCACTTGGATCTGAATCCCTTAAGCATCTGATATTCTCCCCACCCCCAGCCCCTCAGCACTTTTGTCCATAACTCCCTAGTTTCCCCTATCTTCAATTTATTTTAATGTTTGCCTCCCCTTCTAGACTGTAAACTCGTTGTGTGCTTACACAAGTGTTTACCAACTCTATTGTATTGTACTCACCCAAGTACTTAGTACTTAGAACAATGCCTGGCACATAGTAAGCACTTAACAAATACCATCGTTATTATTACAATGCTCTGCACCCAGTAAATGCCCAATAAATACGGTTGATTGATTACATATTTCTGACCAATCCTTCTGAAAATCTAAGCCAGACCTGAAACATTTTTAAATATCAAAAGAGAAAGAAATGAAAGCCAATCTAACATTTGATTATTACCTTAGAGATAGGGAGAAGCTCATTACAATATTAAGAAACAGGAAAATGAATTCTAAAGTAGATCCAGATGTTAGGAATACCAAATGAACTGAAAAAAAATCCTAATTATATTATATTAAATTACAGTAAATGGAGGTGCAAAGATTTTCAGGCTTAAAACAAGCACCTGTGTCTCAATTAGCAGCTTCAGAAGAAGACAGGGCGTTTAACCAATCCCAAGGCAGATGCCACCATTTCCAGTGATGTCTGGGGTATGTAGCATCTGCAGTTTTCCCAAGTCACCACCCTGGTTAAATCCTGAGTCAGAGAACAGTCACACCTAATTTGGAGTTCGCTTCCCTGAGGAAGAGGAGCATTAAGGTTCTTCTCCCAAGCTAAACTCAGATCTAGATGAATCATCACTTAAACACCTGCATTAGAACTACCACCCACTCAAATCATGCACTGGGCCTTTTAACACTACTTAAACTTTAATGAATTCCATTTAACAGTGTAATTGTGGCAGTGCTGAGCACTTGGAGCACGCAACCTGGAAACTGGGACAAAGTTATGCCTTTGTATAATTACTTATTGTTGTCCACCAGTGAACTTGGCATGACTGACTCCATCTTGTGCATATCAACAGTAACCCTCCAATTTTGTGCAGACCGAAAGCACTCCAGTGTGTGTAATGCTACATTAACCAAAGTGGCTCCTCTCTGTATGGGATGTCCCAATCCTGTGCTGACTGTTATCTCCTGATAACATCCTGATAACAGGAATTATGACATTAACCAAACCATGACAAACAAAGGGTTGTACTTTAACTCAGGATCTAGGAATGCCAAGGTTTCATGTGCGGCATGTACATGGGAATCCTTTGTGTAGCTCAGGTCGGGAACCAAATAAAAGAGGAAGAAGTGGCTGGGATCTGGGCTGCTTGCTGCTTGTACCTCTCTCGGGAGGTGAACGGGCAGGTAGTCAACCTTCCTACCTTTCCTGCTGTATCTGAACTCATGTCTCTGAGTCATTTTTCCTATCTGCGTCACCACCTTGTGTTTTCGAACCTTGCAGCCAATTTACACCGGTTAACCTATTTTGCACCCTACATTTCAATAACACTCATCTCTTGCCACTCCGCTTCCATGTCATCTCTGCATTTGGGTACTCACCCAGCTTTCTCTCCCTGGCACCTGTATACATGCTTTTATACTCTATTGCCTTCTGCTACCTGGAACTTATTTCAGTGTCTGTCTCTCTCACTAGGTGGTAAGATCACTGAAAGCCAGGGATAATGTATACTGATAATACAGTACTCTACCAAGTACAATACTCTACAATCAATCAAATTCATTGAGTCCTTACACTGTGTGCAGAACCCTGAACTAAGTGCTTGGGAGAGTACAATACAACAGAGTTCGTAGACTTGTTCTCTGCTCGCAATGAGCTTACAGTCTAGAGGACATGCTTACAGTCTACAGAGTGCACAGAATGAGGGCACACTAAATATTATTGATTGATTGATTGACTGACAGATGGAAGACAGTTTTAGAGAAGCAAGATCATGCCACTGAAGTCCCTGATCGCCCCCCACCTCAAAACCCGTCACAGCCTGGGATACCCTGGGAGTCCAGGTAGCCCTAGGGACCCCGCGTTGGGGTGAGCAGGTGAGGCCTGGATGGCTCCAAGGCCAGGTTGCCCACAGGGCTAGGTGGTCCCTGGGCTATTTGTGGTTATATTGGGGTCTCGGAGGAGATCCAAGGGAGACCCACACAAGATGACACTTGAGGTTCGGACCAGAGCAAGATGAGTCAAACTCTGCCCCAAGGTCTGCGTTCCTTCAGAGTGGCCTAGTGGAAAGAGTAAGGGCCAGGGAGTCTAAGGATCTGGGTCCTTACCCCAGCTCTGCCACTTTGCTGTGCAACCTTGGACAAGTCAGTTAAATTCTCTGTGCCTCTGTCCCGCAACTGTAAAATGGGGATTCTGCAGCTGTTCCTCCTCCTACTTTGAATTTGAGGCCGGGCCTCAATATAAATAAATAGAATTATAGATATATACATATATACATATGGACTGTGGGGCAGGGAGAGGTCAGGAAGAGCAAAGGGAGAAAGTCCTAATTTGGCCTCTGCCACTTACCTGCTATGGACCCTGGGCAAGTCACTTGAATTATCTGTGCCTTAATTACCTAATTTGTAAAATGAAGATTCAGAAGGTGAGCCCCGTATGGAACATGGACTGTGTTCAACCTCATTAACTTATTTCTACCCAGTGCTTAGTATAATGCCTAGACATAGAAAGTGCTTAACAAATACTATAAAAAGTCTTCTCTTGAGCCCTTGCCCATTCCATTAGGCCATACTGCCTTCATATACAATCCTCCAAAACCAACTGTAGAGAATAGATTTTTAGTGTACTGAAACTGTTCTTGCATTTGTTTCAGGGTAGGATAGGTTGCGCACTTGGAAACTGACAGTCCTCAAAACTGTGCCTCTAGCCTAAAGGAGGAGCTGGTATCTGATTTATCAATCAGTGGTATTTACTGAGCACTTACTACTTGCAGATCATTCCACTAAGCACTTGGGACAGTACAATACAACAAAATTAGCAGACATGTTCCCCACCCTCAGTGAGTTTACAGTCTAGATTAGTTTCCCAGCATCAGGTTGAACGCACAAAAACAACTCCCTATTTCCTAGGAGTTCCTCCAACTTGATAAGAGCTCCTGGTATTATTCTGTACACATCTTCCAGACTCTAATACGTAGGCATTAACTTTTTATGATATTAATTAAGTACTCATTATGTTCTAGGCACTGTGCTAAGCGCTGGGGTAGATATGTGTTAATCAGGTTGGATACAGTCCATGGGGCTCACAGTCTTAATCCCCATTATACAGAAGAGATCATTGAGGCACAGAGAATAATAATAATAATGATGATGGCATTTGTTAAGCGCTTACTATGTGTGAAGCACTGTTCTAAGTGCTGGAAAATTTAAGTGACTTGGCCAAAGTCTTACAGCAGATAAGTGGCAGAGCCGGGATTAAAATCAATATTTTTCTGACTCTCAGGCCTGTGCTCCATCCACTAGGCCAGGCTGCTCCTAATAATAATAATGATAATATGGTATCTATTAAGCACTTACTATGTGCCAGGCACTGTTCTAAACACTGGAGTAGATACAAGGTAATTGGGTTGGACACAGACCCTGTCCCACCTAGGGCTCACAGTCTTAATCCCATTTTCCAGATGAGGGAATTGAGGAACAGAGAAGTTAAGTGACTTGCCTCACATAGGAGACACATGGTAGAGCCGCGATTAGAACCCATGACCTTCTGACTCACAGGTCCATGCTCTATCCATTATGCCCTCCTGCTTCTCAAACACGTCCCCTTTACCCTCCTCCTATCTGTAAATTATTTTAGTGACTGTCTTCTCCCTGAAATGTGAGCTCCTTGGAGGGCAGGTGCCCTATCTCCTCATTCTATTGCACTCTCCCGGGTGCTCGGTAGAAGGCTGTGCACACCGTAAATGCTCAATAAATACCAAAGATTGCTAGGTTGAAAGTAATGACTGTATTTTCCAAGGAAGGAATCAAGGTAAAACTGCAGCCTTGGTGACAGTAATAATAGTAATGATGGTACTTCATAAATGCATACCCTGTGCCAAGCACTATTCTAAGAACTGCGGTAGATACAAGATAATAAGGTTGGACACACAACACACCCCACATGGCGCTCATAGTCTTAATTCCCATTTTATAGATGAGGTACCTGTGGCCTAGAAAGTTAAGTGACTTGCCCAAGGTCACACAGCAGACACGTGGTGGAGCCCGGGATTAGAACCCAGGTCCTTCTCATTCCTAGGTCAGTGTTCTATCCACCAGGGCACGCTACCTCTTTGGGCTGCCAGTTCATCTGAGAATCATGCTGTCGGACACGTGTGGGTCTTCCTTCCTTTGCCCCTGCCTCCCACCTTGGGTCAGAAGCCTCTCCTCTTTCATAGTGTTTGATCATCTGTAGACCATCTCTCAGAAATCTGAACTCTTTGGTGCCTGGCTTGGAGCCAGGGGCCAAAACAGAAGAAGCTCTGGAAGCCCATTCAATTCTTTTGACCTCTTCAGGTTCCAGAAAACCCTTGAGGAATAAGCATCAGAACCAATTCCCCTTTACATTGTGCATTTCAGAGCACCAGTTACTCATCAATGGACACTTTTGTGTCTTTGGTGTTAAGAATTCCAACTTCTGGTACAAATGTAATTTTTATGGGCTTGCTGCAAACTTGAGCATCTGCCTTCCCACTCGCTCTGTTACAACTGAGTAGCCGGAGTCGGGCCAGAACCTCAGCTGACTGTGTTTCCGAACTGAAGCGTGCAAACTCCTTGTGTTGTGTGGACTTGGGATTTAATTAACTTTTTAGGTGTTCTTGCTCCACTGAGCCTTGACTGCCCTTGGACCATCTACCTCCTTCCCCCTCTTTAAGATAACTAGTTCGCAGCCATTATGATTGCGAGCAGGGATAATTAAGGGAGAACTATCTTTCGAGATTCTTTTTCTGCAACTCATAGAACTCTGAATCCCATTCTCCTCTAGCAAAACACATTTCTCAGCCTCATTGTCATTATTTGTGAAAGCATTTATGGAATGTCTACTATTAGTTATGGCATTGATTAAGCATTCGCTAAGAGTTTACTACTACTGGTGATAGAGTGTATTACATGCCCAGCAATTCTGAGGTAGAAGAAAACCACAGAGTCCTAGATGAAGCTCTCAAACTGTCCTAATTTCATTTGAATGTAAGAAATTCAGTTTCTACCATAATTTGGGTTGGTGATACCAGATTTAATGTCTTCATATTAAAGCAGCGTGGCTTAGTGGAAAGGACCCGGGCTTGGAAGTCAGAGGTCGTGGGTTCTAATTCTGGCTCTTCCACTTGTCAACTCTGTAACTTTGGGCAAGTTACTTCTCTGTGCTTCAGTTACCTCATCTGTAAAATGGGGATTAAGACTGTGAGCCCCATGTGGGACAATCTGATAACCTTGTATTTATCCCAGTGCTTAGAACAGTGCTCGGCACATAGTAAGCGCCTAACAAATACCATCATTATTATTATGCACTCAATAAATATGATTGAATGAATGAATTAATTATTATTATTTACCAGGGCATGACATCCACTCCTTAGATGCCAAAGAAAAATGCATTCTCTACTAATACAACATTCTATGATATTGTGTTTCATCCTTCTATATAAGACAAGAAGGATACCAGGAACTTCCTAAGAGATCTTACTCAAAGAAGACTTGATGTTTTTACATTTCAGCTGGAGCACAACAGAGCAGAGTTATATGTTGTGATTAATTGCCCGGATCCAAAATGGTAAATTCATTTAGAGGGTTGAAAGAGTTTCAGGAGCCAACTATTTTGATAAGCCCCAGAGCACTATTCTCAAATCACAAGTTTTCTGAGTACATCATTAAGAACCTCCTGTTCACTTCTTGGAAGAACAGGAGGGTGGAAGTCCAACTGAAGAGCTGCAGAAAGCGTCCTGTGCTGGCTTGTATTTGTTGAAATGCTGCATTGCCTCAGTTCCAATAAGTCATGAATGGGGGTCTGGTCATGCTGGGGTGCCATGCCAGGAAATCATTATCATCAATGATATCTATTGAGTGCTTACTAGATGCAGAGCTCTGCACTAAGCGCTTGAGAGAGTACAATACAACAGAGTTGGCAGATACATTTCCTGCCCACAATGAGCTTATGGTCTAGAAATGGAGGCATACAGTAAAATAAATAAGTAATGTATAATATGTAATTTAAAGACATGTACATAAGTGCTGTGGGGCTTAGGGTGGGGCGGATAACAAATACCCAAAGGAGCTAACTACACTGCTCTTATTCATCAGAGCCAAAGACCAGTGGCTTTGATGAAATAACAGTTCAAAATAACGATTAGGAAACATACATCGTAAAAAAAAATCAGCATCAGTTCCTCAAGTGTCACAGTGACAGTGTTTTTGACTTACTGACTAGTGATTTTTTTCTCATCTTAAATCAAACAATCAATGGTACTTATTGTGCACTTACTGCATGCAGAACACTGTATTAAGTGCTTTGAGAGTGTACAATACAATCAAGTTGTAACCCCAGTGAGCTTACAACTAGAGGGAGGAAACAGACATTAATATAAATCAATAAAATATGGGTACGTACATCAGTGTTGTGGGTCTGGGGATGGAATGAATATCAAGTGCTTAAAGGATACAGATTCCAATGCATAGATGACAAAGAAGGTAAAGGGAGTCTAGGTTTTAATCGAGGAAGGCCTCTTGGAGGAAACTTGACCTTGAAGGTGGATAGAATGATGGTCTGTCAGGTCAGAGGGAGGGTGTAAGAAAGGGGTCATCAGTGAGATACACGAAATCAGGGCACAGTGAGTAAGCTGGCATTGGAGGAAGTGTGCAGATTGGGTTGTAAAAGGAAATCAGTGAGGTGAGGTAGAAGGGGGAGAGCTGATTGGAGGCTTTAAAACAAATGGTAAGGAGTTTCTGTTTGATATGTAGTGGATGGGCAACTTCAGAGAAGCTGTGTGGCCTAGTGGATACAGCACGGGCCTGGGAGAGAAAGGCCTGGGTTTTAATCCTGCCTCTGCCACTTGTCTGCTGGGTGACCTTAGCCAAATTATTTCGTTTCATTGTGCCTCAGTTACCTCACCTGTACAGTGGGGATTAAGACTGTGAGCAACATGGGGGATAGGAACTGTGTCCAACCTAATTAGCTTATATTTACCCCAGGGCTTAGAACAGTGTCTGGTGCATAGTAAGTGCTTAGCAAATCCCATTTAAAAAAAATGAGTGGGGGACATGAACTGAACGGCTAAACTGGGTTTGACAATTGGCAGAGCTGGGGAGTTAGAAAGGGACTTTGTTTTTATATATTTATTGCTTTGTTTTAGGTGCCTGTAAAAATCGATCTTTAATGCCCAGAATTGAACGTTTAAAAAACACATCACACACCTCATAACATTTTGTGGACCCGGTGCTAACAACACTAACAAATGATGAATCCCTAGAACTTACAGACCATGCTAAACGGAACTGCTGCATTGGGGGAGCTGCAGTTCAAATCAGCCTTAGCCTTCCGACTGCCTTTTGACCCAACAGCTACAGAAAATGGAAAACACCCTCTATTTGATGTGATAGCTATTGGTATTGAATTGGTAATTGGAACCTTGGCATCTGTGGATTGTGAATGACCAAGTTTCTATAGGCAATGCCAAGTAGTTAGACCCCTTGTCCCTGGCTGGCTCCATTCCAACAGAACCGGGGCTTTGGGAGTAACTAGTTTCTAACACATTGCCCCCAGAATTGTAGCCCCCTAGCAGAACCAAAGCCCCGTGAATTCTCAGAGCCACAGATGTCTCTGATTAAAGCTGCCTATCTCAAATCAGAAGCAAGTGGTTTTGAAGGAACATAGTGCTCTATCCCTGTGTTTATGTGTGTGTCGTGGGTGTAAAAAGACTAAAGTTCACCCCAGCAGTGAACCACCCTCAATTAAGAAGCTAGAGCAGGGGCAATGTATGGAGAGAGATCTCTCGTCATTGTTCCAAGAACATTAACTGAAACTGCACCAAGTATGAAGAGTAGGGTTAGGAGAGTGTCACGGAGTGTACCAGGGAAGCAGCGTGGCTCAGTGGAAAGAGCTCGGGCTTTGGAGTCAGAGGTCACGGGTTCAAATCCCAGCTCCACCAATTGTCAGCTGTGTGACTTTGGGCAAGTCACTTCACTTCTCCGGGCCTCAGTTCCCTCATCTGTAAAATGGGGATTAAGACTGCGAGCCCCCCAAGGGACAACCTGATCACTTTGCAACCTCCCCGGCGCTTAGAACAGAGCTTTGCACATAGTAAGCGCTTAACAAATACCATCATCATTATTTGGTGGAACTGGTATTAGAACCCAAGTCCTTCTGTCTACCACTAAGCCATGCTGCTTTGGCAATCTGTTGCCAATATCCTGCCTATTGGATTGATCACATGCTTGGGAGTTAGAAGGACCCGGGTTCTAATCCTAGCTCTGCCACTTATTTTTTTTTAATGGTATTTGTTAAGTGCTTACTATTTGCTAGGTGCTATTCTAAGTGCTGGAGTGGATACAAACTAATCAGGTTGGACACAGTCAATGACCCACATGGGGCTCACAGTCTTATTCCTCACTTTAGAGAAGCAGCATGGTTTAGTGGAAAGAGCAGGGGCTTGGGAGTCAGAGATTGTGGGTTCTAATCCTGGCTCTGACACTTGTCAGCCATGTGATTTAGGACAAAGTCACTTGACTTCTCTGTGCCTCAGTTGCCTCATCTGTAAAATGGGGATTAAGACTGTGAGCCTCATGAGGGACAACCTGATTCCTGTATCTACCTGGTGCTTAGAACAGTGCTTGGCACATAGTAAGTGCTTAATAAATACCATTATTATTATTATTATTATTTTACAAAGAGGCTGGTTAGGCTCAAAGAATTGAAGTGGCTTGCCCAAGGTCACATGGAAGACAAGTGGCAGAGCCAGGAATAGAACCCAGGTCCTTCTGACTCCCAGGCCTGTGCTTTCTCCACTAGGCCATGCCAATTGTCTGCTGTGTGACTTTGGACAAATCACTTCACTTCTCTGTGCCTTTTTTTCCTCATCTGTAAAATGGGGGTTAAGACTGTGAGCCCCATGTGAGGCATGGACTGTTTCCAACCTGATTATCTTATATCTACCCCAGTGCTTCATACAGTACCTGGCACATTGTAAGCGCTTAACAAATACTTTTAAAAAAAGAAGAGTCAGGAAGCTGATTAAGGCAGTTTTTGCTTAACACAGAGAGGCTTTGGAAGCCAGTGGAGGAGTCTGAAGAATAGAGAAATGTGTGTCTAGAGAGGTTAATATACCATGGCCCAATCTCATACCAGAGTTTTAGTTTGAGAGGAGAGGAAAGGGTCGATCTGGGGTTGTTGTTTTGGAAGATCTGGCATGATTTGGCAGAAGACTGAACCTCAGAGATGAAGGAGAGCAAGGAGTCAAGGATGACCCTGAGGTTTAAAGCTTATGGGATGAGACAAGGGAGATAGTGTTGCTGTCTACTGTGAAGGAAAATTAGGAAGAGAAGTGTTTTTAGGAGAAAAGACAAGTAGTTTTGTTTAAACTAATTGACTTTGGGACACTGAGTTGACAGGCAATTGGAGATGTCTTGGCAGCAAAAAGTGTAGCATTATAGTTTAGATGAGAGGTCAGAGCTAGAACAGTAGATTTGGGAGTTAGCCACATCTGAGTGGGTGGGAATGAATGTAGAGAGAGAAGAGTAGTGTGGCTTAGTGGATAGAGCATGGGCCTGGGAGTCAGAAGGTCATGAGTTCTAATCCTGGCTCTGCAACTTGTCTGTTATGTGATCTTTGGACCTATGTGACTTCTCTGTGCCTCAGTTACCCTATCTATAAAATGGGGATTGAGACTGTGAGCCCCAAATGGAACAGGGACTGTGTCCAACCTGATTTGCTTGTATCCATCCCAGCGTTTAGTACAGTGCCTGGCACAAAGTAAGCATTTAACAAATATCACAATTATTATATTATTAAGAGTAAGGGATGCAGAACAGTGTCATGGAATGCTCATAGTAAGAGGATAAGAGTGGGTAAAAGGGAGGAGAGGTTGGAGAAGTCAAAGAGGTAGGAGAACCAGGATGGATGATGCTAGGTAGTAAAACTGCAGCCTGAAAGCACTTTGAGGATCAGTTCCCAAGGTCAAAGGCAGCTAGACCACAAGCTCCTCGAAGGCAGGTATCACATCTACCAAATTTTCCCACTTAAGCGCTTCGTACAGTGCTCTGCACACAGTGGGAGCTCAATAAATACTATTGATTTAAGGGATAGGAGGGGAAGGAAGAGCACAGGGAAGGAAAGAGCTAGAGGAGAAGGGAAAGTTGGGGAGAGGAGAGGAGGTGGGGAGAAAGGGAAAGGGGTAGGAAATGGGAGGGGATGAAGAAGGTGGTGGAGAAGGAAAAGTGGGAGAAGAAAACAGGGAAGTAAGGGGAAGGGGGGAAGAAAGCAAAGAGGGGAATTCATTATGGGCAGGAAATGTGTCTGTTTATTGTTATATTGTACTCTCCCAAGTGCTTAGTACAGTGCTTTGCACACAGTAAGCATTCAATAAATATGACAATGAATAAAGGGGACAGAAAGGAGAAGGGGGGAAGAAAGGGGAAGAGGGGTGAGTAAGGGGAAAGGAAGTAGGGAAGAAAGGGGAAGAGGGGAAGGAAGGGAGGAAGAAAGGCAAGGGAAAAGGGGAGAGAAATGGGTGAGAAGAGTAAAGAAAGGGGAAGAAAGGAGAAGAAATGGAGGAAGAGGGGAGAGGAAAGGAGTAAGAAAGGGGGAAATAAAGCAGGGAAGAAAGGGGAAGAGGTTAGAGAAAAGAGGGAGAGATAGGAGGAGAAAGAAAGCAGCACAGAGGGGCATCAGTGCACATGGCTCTGGGATCACCTGGTCCCAGCTTTTGGGGGCTTCTGACTCCCTGCCTCTGGCCTTTGCCACCAGAAGGTCTCAATACCTTCACCTAGGGTACATTGTTGTTGGGTTTTTTTCTCTCCAAAGTGACCTGGGTGACCACAGTTTAAATATTTTCAACTCATCCTTCAGCATCACCTTTTGTGCAGTGGAAAGATTAATCCCCATTCCATGCTTTCTCCTGCAAGACAATTTCAATTTGGCAATAAATGCTAAGCAAATGACTATATATGTTATGCAAGTGAGTGTTGTGATGCAGTTTTACATATGTTAACAGTCAGGGGCTTAATTCATGCCATGAGACCCCTAAAACAATAACTGCAAAAAAAAAATATTAATTCCAGCAGTAGGCAATTATATACAGTGGGCTGGCAGAATTCCTCTTTTATACCAAATTTTACAGATCATATTTTCAGTGGATGCACATTAAATTAATTCTGTTAAAGAAATAATAAGCTATTAAGGCATAGGTAGCTGTAATTGGAGAAATCCCCTTTCTGGAAACCTCTGGGGGTGGTTCCATAAATTCTAATGTGAGTCTCAGATTGATAGTGGGAATAGCTTTCAGGTGAAGAACATGGGCCTTACTAATTGCTGAGAAAACCTTAAACACCTGAAAGCAGTTAAGGACTAAAGTGCCCCAACCAGGTTCCTGATGAGAAGCTTCAGGTGGGAAAAGAAACCATGGAGAAGATATCTCTCCTAGCATTCACTTCAGTGACCAAAGGTTTTACTTCTGGGCTCTACATGTCTCTTCAGGACTCTTGGGCTGAAGTAACAATAGAAGAGGAAATTGAAAGTGGTGAGTTTTGTCCCTTCAGCCTCTCTCCCTTTTACTATTTTCCTCCTCCTACTCCCCATTAGGTCTCACTTCCTTCCTGCATAATGTGAGCTCTCTTTACCATATCTTTCCCCTTATTAAAGTGTCTTTCAATGCCCAAAAGAACATTATAAATGGAAAGTTCAGAAATAACCACATTCTCCTTAGTCCTCTAGTCTAGTAAACTCATTATGGCAGGGAATGGGTCTGTTAATTCTGTTGTATTGTACTCTCCCAAGTGTTTAGTACAGTGTTCTCTACATAGTAAATGCTCAATAAATACCATTGTTTGATGCTCCAGATAAGGGAATAAATGAATAACTTTAGTATTCTTGGAAAATAATTGTAAACTCATTATGGGAAAGGAATGCCACTTCATTGTACTTTCCCATGTGCTTAGTACAGTGCTGTACACACAGTAAATGCTCAAATAATTGAATGAAATATATCACTGACATCAGGACACTTGCAGGGAAAAACAAAGTAAAACCAAAGGGTCCCATACACAATAGAAAGTACATTGGATTTTTATGACATTAACTTCAGGGCATGGAAAAGCAGCTCATTAACCATCAGAGGTGATATTGACAGCCATAACAGTTTGAATGTTTATAAATGATTTACAGTGGGAACTCTGACAACTAATTATGGGCTCCCATTGCAAATTGCTTTCTTCCAGTTCTTCTTTGGCTATCATTCTTCCAGTCTTAAGAGCCTAATTAGAACCGGTATTGACTACCTATGAATTAATTTTGTTAATATAAAAGGGGACTCTCTTGGTCAAACAAATTCCAAGTTATTTTCCTATGTCATTTAATGGGTTGCCATAGTGGGTATTTTCAATTCTGGAGTAATAGAAGCTGTTAGAGAAGTAGTGTGGCTTAGTGGAAAGACCGCGGGCTTAGGAGGCACAGGACGTGGGTTCTAATCCTGCCGTTGCCCCTTATCAGCTGTATGAGCCTGGGCAAATCACTTCTCTGTGCCTGTTACCTCATCTGTAAAATGGGGATTAAGACTGTGAGCCCCACATTGGAGAACCTGATTATCTTGTATCTACCCCAGCATTTAGAACTTTGTTTGGCACATAGTAAGCGTTTAACAAATACCATCATTATCACAAAGAGCTGGACTTTGACTTGGAAACCAATCTCTTCTTGTAGGAGAGGGAGTTGGCGGGGGTGGGGGGGGGGGAGGATTTTGCCTAGGCTTTCCCTTCTAACAGGAATACATCAGATTGCAAACTCTTTGTAGTTACAGACCTTTTGATGTATGTGCTCCCAAGTGCCTAGGACAGTGCTCTGATGCTCAGTAAATACAGATACAGGTGATGAGTGGGCCACTCTCTATGGTGAGGTGTCCTTCCCATAGTCATGCATCTGCTTGAGGTTCCAGAGATGCTTAGATGCACTCCACAGAGGAGGGCAGGGGGAGCTAGAATAAGTGTCTGACAATCAATCAATTGTATTTTGGGCAGAGCACTGTACTAAATGCTCGAGAAAGTACAATATAACACTTAGTGACATGTATCCTGTTTGCTACAAGCTTACTTACAGTTTAGAAGGGAGCTTAGATTCTAGAGGAGCTCTGACAGAGCCATGAGGCTTCAGCCAAGGTTTTCCTTGGCATGGTTCCCTGGAGACAGACAGGTGGAACCTTTTTCCATTTATCAACCCCATCCCCTGCCCCCCATTACCACCACCACTATCTGCTGACGGCTCAACTAATGCTTTCTGGGTGTCAATTATAATAATACTAGTGGCATTTATTAGGCACTTACTATGTGCAAAGCACTGTTCTAAGCGCTGGGGAGGTTACAAGGTGATCAGGTTGTCCCATGGGGGGCTCACAGCCTTAATCCCCATTTTACAGATGAGGTAACCGAGGCACAGAGAAGTTGTGACTTGCCCAAAATCACACAGCTGACAACTGGCAGAGCTGGGATTTGAACCCATGACCTCTGACTCCAAAGCCCATGCTCTTTCCACTGAGCCATGCTGATGCTCAAATCAAGTGCTTTACTAAGCACTAGGGTATATACAGTCACGTAGGACACAGTCCCTATCCCATATGGGGCTCAGTCGAAGTATGAGGGAAAAGAGGTATTGGATTTCCATTTTATCAATGAGGAAACTGGGGCACTAGGAATCCATCTATACATTTGTACTTTCTGTGTGCAGAACACTGTACAGAGCACGTGGGAGAGTCCAACAGAGTAAGGAGACGTGATTGCTTACCAGGCTCCACCCCCTGATGTCTCTCCCCTTCATCTATGCCCCACCCAGGCCTTACCCCTACAGCCCCACCCCTGTCCAAGCGTTTAGTCCAATGCTCAGCACACAGTAAGTGTTTAATAAATACGATGGAAGGAGTGAAAGAATGAATACTGTCCCCACCCTCCACCTGGGCCCCTCCCCGGCTCCGTCCCCTCGGTCTCACCTTCATCGATGAGGAACTCCACGGACAAGGTGCGGTTTCGCACGTTGAGCGAATCGGTGGGCTGGGACAGGATGCTGCGCAGCCCCAGGGGGGATTCAGCTGTGACTTAGTGGAAAGAGTACGGGCTTTGGAGTCAGAGGTCCTGGGTTCGAATGCTGACTCTGCCACTTGTCAGCTGTGTGACTTTGGGCAAATCACTTAACTTCTCTGTGCCTCAGTTACTTCATCTGTAAAATGGGGACTAAGATGGTGAACCCCATGGGGGACAACCTGATTACCTCGTATCTACCCCAGCGCTTAGAACAGTGCTTTGCACATAGTAAGCGCTTAACAAATATTATTATTATTATTATTGTTATTCGTCGTGGAGTTGCCTATGGGGAAGGGCTGGCGGAGGGCCAGAGTGGTCCAGGGTGGGGCGGGGGCGGGGCTGGGAAAGGGTCATCGCAGCTGGGGGCAGCGCTGGGGAAGGGTCAGCGCCACCATGGGAGGAACTGGGGATGGTCACCGAGGCTGGTGGGGGGCGGGAGAAGTGCCAGAGAGGCTTTGGAGTCGGAGCTCATGGGTTCAAATCCCTACTCCATCACTTGTCAGCTGTGTGACTTTGGGCAAGTCACTTAACTTCTCTGTGCCTCAGGTACCTCAGCTGTAAAATGGGGATGAAGACTGTGAGCCCCCCGTGGAACACCCTGATCACCTTGTAACCTCCCCAGTGCTTAGAACAATGTTTGGCACATAGTAAGCACTTAATAAAAGCCATTATTATTAGTAGTAGTACAGTGCTGTGCACACAGTAAGCGCTAAATAAATACAATTGAATGAATTGTATGAGAATGAATTGTATGAAATGAATGAGACTGACATTAAAATGGATTTCAGCTGGGCATGTACCTAGTGGGTTGGGGAGGAGAATAATAATAATGATAACATTTATTAAGTGCTTACTATGTGCAAAGCACTGTTCTAAGCACTGGGGAAGTTACAAAGTAATGAGGTTGTCCCACAGGTGGGGGCGCTCACAGTCTTAATCCCCATTTTACAGATGAGGGAACTGAGGCCCGGAGAAGTGAAGTGACTTACCCAAAGTCACACAGCTGACAAGTGGCAGAGCAGGGATTTGAACCCATGATCTCTGACTCCAAAGCCCATGCTCTTTCCACTGAGCCGGAATATCAAAGTGTTTACCGGATTCAGATTCAAATGCACAGGCAATGCAGAAGGCTTAGACAGGGAAGTGAGAAAATCAGGGAAGACCTCTTGGAGGAGGTATGATTTGAGTAGGGGTTGAAAGGTAGGGAATGGGATCAGAGAGATGAATGAGAAATGCTGATGCACTAATCAACATGGGATTTAATAAATGCTGGGATCAGAGAAGTAAAGTGACCGAGAAACAGCGTGGCTCAGTGGAAAGAGCACTGGCTTTGGAGTCAGAGGTCATGGGTTCAAATCCTGGCTCTGCCAATTGTCAGCTGTGTGACTTTGAGCAAGTCACAACTTCTCTGTGCCTCAGTTACCTCATCTGTAAAATGGGGATTGACTGTGAGCCCCCATGGGACAACCTGATCACCTTGTAACCTCCCCAGTGCTTAGAACAGTGCTTTGCAAGTAGTAAGCACTTAATAAATGCCATTATTATTATTACAGTACTTGCCTCCTTCCTTCCCTCACTGACATCTTCAACCATGTACTTTCCATTGACTTCTTCCCCACTTCTTTGAACATTCTCGTGGGTCCCTTATCTTAAAACAAACTCTCCCAAAGCAATCTCCATTTATTGCCCTATCTCCCTCCTATCATTCCTCTCTAAAACCCTTGAGTGAGTTTTCTACACCTGTTGCCTCTACTTCTCTCCTTCAATTTTCTCTCTGAGCTCCTCCAATCTGGCTTCCATCCTTCATGCCACAGTAACTGTCCTCTCAAAGTTCAGCAACGACTATCTTGCCAAATCCAATGGCCTTTACTCTATCCTAATCCTCCTCAACCTGTCTGCAGCCTTGGACACTGTGGACCACCCCTTTCTCCTGGAATCATCTAACCTTGGCATCACTGACAATGTCTAGTCCTGATTCTCCTCTTATTTCTCTGGCCATTCTTTTTCAGTCTCTTTTGTAGGCTCCTCCGCCCACAATCAACAACTATGGGAGACCCTCAAGGCTCGGTTCTGGATTCCCTTCTATTGTCCATCTACACCCACTTCCTTAGGACTCATTTGCTCCCATAGCTTCAACTATTATCTCTATGTGGATGATTCCCAAATCTACCTCTCCAACCCTGATCCCTCTCCTTTGGAGTTTGGCATTTCCTTCTGCTTTCAGGACATCTCCATTTGGATATCCCACCGACACTTCATACTGAATGTGTCCAAAACACAAATTCTTAGCTTCCCATCCAAACCCTGTCCTCCCCAAACTTTTTCATCACTGTAATCAATGCCACTACCCTCCCAGTCTCATAAGCCCGGAACTTTGGCGTCATCTTTGATTCATCTCTCTCATTCAATCTGCCAACAAGTCCTATTGGTTTTACCTTCACAGCATGTCTAAAAACTGCCCTTTCCTCTCCATCCACATTGCTACTATGCTGATCCAAGCATTTTTTCGTTTCCTGCCTGGACTACAGCATCAACCTGCTGACTGACCTCCCTGCCTCCTGTTTTTCCCCACTCTAGTCCATACTTCACTCTGCAGCCTGGATCATTTTTCTACAAAATCATTCAGTCAGTGTTTCCCCATTCCTTAAGAACCTCCAGTGGTTGCCCATCATCTCTACAACAAACAGAAACTCCTATCAGCTTTAAGGCACTCATTCACCTGCCCCATCCACCTCACCTTGATAATTTCCTTCTACAACCCAGCTCACCCACTTGGCTTCTCCAAAGCCAACCTACTTAGTGTACCACCACCACCTCATCTATCTAGCCCTTATAATCAATCAATCAATCAACGTATTTATTGAGTGCTTACTGTGTGCAGAGCACTGTACTAAGCGCTTGGGAAGTACAAATTGGCAACACATAGAGACAATCCCTACCCAACAGTGGGCTCACAGTCTGCCCATGGACTCCCTTTGGCCCGGAATTTCCTTTCCCTCTATATACAACAGGCCACCACTCTCCTCACCTTCATGAAACTCTAAGTTCTGTTCTGGCCCAAGGCAACCTTATTAATGTGCAATGAAAATCAATGCTTTTCCCTGCTGTGGCTTTTCCCTGCCCTTTTTTTACTAGTTGAGATGGAAGTTGAACTCTGACCGTCTGCCTCATCTTCCCCTCACTCACCAGCTGACCACAGTTCCCACCTCAGGCATGTAGCAGGCGGGCAGGAAGACATGTAGTGTTAAAATGAATCTACTACACTCTGACAGGCTAGTCAGGGTTTTGCAGCTAATGTGGTACAGAGCCTCGGGCTTCTTTAAAGTGAACAAGAGACGAAGAAAAGAAGCAGATAGACACTATAATAATAGGAGGTAGAAAGAACAGAGATAGCATGAAGACTCAGATGAAGGTGTGTCATTTTCTAATAATCCTCACCCACCAGTCTTTTCATTTTAGATGAGTACCGTTTTCTTCATTACCCACATCAGCTGTTTCTTCCCTTTTATAGAAACCTTACCTTAAGGGCAATGGATTTTACTGCAAAGTCAAAAGGCAGTTTTTACATAGACTCCATTACCTGTTTATAATTAAAATCATAAAACCCTTTGTAGAAGACTTAATAACTTCCCCCAGACTGAAGAAAGGTTTCATAAAAGGACTCATTAAAGGAACTTGTGGCCAACATTGTAAAATGAAAAGAATATAAAATGGGTGGGTCCTATTAAAGCATGGAAGAGAGGTGGGATCTCACTTCCCCTCCCCACCCTCAATTTCTCTTTCTTGGCTTCTCTGACCCAAGACTGGACAATGCTGAAATACTCTCCTTAGTTGATAAGCTCCTTTTAACCCCAGCTCATGAGGTCTCTTTTTTTTTCCACCCACATACACCTCTGGTCAACCAACTATATTTTACTAGGGGTAAAACATTGTACAAAGCTCTAAGAAAGTACAATAGAGTGAGCATGATCAGATGGTGAGAAATTGCTGATGAAGGAGTTAAAGGATATAATTTGGGAAGATGAACAATTCATCAGGGATGGCCTCATGGAGAAGATGTGATTTCAGAAGGGGTTTGAAGATGGAAAGAGCTGTGGACTGTCAGATATGAAGGAGAAGGAAGTATAAGGCACGGAGCAGGGTATGAGGGAAAGGACATTTTAGCAGATCTTGTAGCATGGAAGTGGAAGACAATGGAGGAGAATCAGGAGGTGGAGGGACTAACACTTTCCATTTGTGAAGACCATGGCTTTCCTGTCAGCAGCCTTATTCAGGGCTCTGCTGAGGCAAACCTTACAACCCTTCTCAAGACTTTTTAAAATAGTATTTATTAAGTGCTTATATGTCAAACACTATTCTAAGTGCTGAGGTAGGTACAAGTTAATTAGGTCAGACACAGTAGCTGCCCCACATAGAGCTCACAGTCCGAGGGATAACAGGTATCCCCATTCCACAGTTGAGGAAACTGAGGCACAGAGAAGTTATGCAGTTTGCCCAAGGTCACACAGCAGGCAATTGGCAGTTCGGGGATTAGAACCCAAGTCCTTTTGATTCTATGGGCCATGCTCTTTTTATTATGCCACACTGCTTCTCATGACCTTTCAGCGTCCTGGCACATAGCTTAGGGAACCTTTAGATATTTCTGTAGTAACCATTAGTGTAAATTAGTTCCCAGAGAAGAGACTCCCACTTTTGCATATGAGCCTTCTAGACTGTGAGCCCGTTGTTGGGTAGGAACCATCTCTATATGTTGCCGACTTGTACTTCACAAGCGCTTAGTACATTGCTTTGCACACAGTAAGCACTCAAATACAAATGAATGAGCAGAACAACTATGGCACACATCCACAAAACTAGGAACCGTCAAGGTGCAAGGGAGCCCTAAAGACCTCTTTGGGTGGGTAGGTCTAGGAAATTTTGGAGTATGGGAATCAATCAGTGGTATTTATTGAGTGCTAACTGGGTGAAGAGCACTGAATTAAGCACTTAGGAGAGTACAATATAACAGAGATTGTAGACACATTCCCTGCCCACAATGAGTCTAGAGGACTGGGGAGAGATAGAATGTGTGTGTGCATGCGTGTGTGTGTGTGTGTGGCAACCACACCTGGAAAACACACAAGTGACTCTTGCCACGTCATCCCCTGGGCCTGGAATGCCCTCCCTCTGCCCATCTGCCAAGCTAGCTCTCTTCCTCCCTTCAAGGCCCTGCTGAGAGCTCACCTCCTCCAGGAGGCCTTCCCAGACTGAGCCCCTTCCTTCCTCTCCCCCTCGTCCCCCTCTCCATCCCCCCATCTTACCTCCTTCCCTTCCCCACAGCACCTGTATATATGTATATATGTTTGTACATATTTATTACTCTTTTATTTGTACATATCTATTCTATTTATTTTATTTTGTTAGTATCTTTGGTTTTGTTCTCTGTCTCCCCCTTTTAGACTGTGAGCCCACTGTTGGGTAGGGACTGTCTCTATATGTTGCCAATTTGTACTTCCCAAGCATTTAGTACAGTGCTCTGCACATAGTAAGCGCTCAATAAATACGATTGATGATGATGATGATGTATGCATATATATGTGTGTGTGTATGCATGTATGCATATATATACGCACATATGGTATTTGCTGAGTGCTTAGTATGTGTCAGGCACTGTTCCAAGTGCTAGGGTAGATACAAGATAATCAATTTGGACACTTTCTATGTCCCTTATGGGGCTCACAGTCTTAATCCCCATTTCACAGATGAAGTAACTGAAGCACAGAGAAGTAAAGTGACTTGCCCAAGATCACACAGTTGGCAGAGCTGGGACTAGAATCCAAGACCTTCTGACTCCTAGACCTGTGTTCTATCCAGTAGACCATGCTACTCTCCTTTGGTCCCAGTTTTCAGAGTTCATCACTGTGGGATATAAATAATTTTAACGATGAATGAAAGGAAAACTACTGTGAATTTCTTAATGAAGAAGGGTAGGGATTAAACATTTTCTCATTCACATACCCATTTTTCCATCCCCATCCTCAGGTTCCCCTGTGAGACTGCTGTAAATTCTTTGAGGGCAGGCACCATATCATCTAAGTCTATTGTACTCTCCCAAGCACTTAATACAGTGTTCTACACACAGTAGATGCTTAATGAGTACTATTGGCTGAATGAAGAGATCCTGTGGCTTGCTTTCCATGAAAAGCACTTTGGCTATTGGATCTGGGACATCAGTCTATACTGCCCCCACATACAGTGGTGCATGATTCAGGCGCTCAAGTAATGTATTGTCTAACCAACTTAAAATCTCAAAATACTGCTCCCTCCACCCACACCCAAAGTGCATGGATTAATGGGTAGAGTTTGGGTCTTGGTGTCAGGAGACCCAACTTCTAATACCTGGTCTGTTGTGTGAACCTGGGCAAGTCATTTGACTGCTCTGTGTCTCCCTCTGTAGGGACACTTGCTCTCCCTACCACTCAGATAGTAAGCCCCCTGTGAGGGATGACCTGTTGTCACCATCTTGTATCTACCCCAGCACTTCATACAGTGCTTTGTGCCTGGAAAGCACTTAGCAAATCATCATCATTGTTCTTATTCTAGGCAGAGCTTTGGCCATGGAACCACTCAGAGATCACCTGATAGACCCTCAGCCTCAAAAAAGGTCTTCCAACCGGCAAGCCTGGAAAACACCTGATGGAGGTGAGATTCGATTTTCTTTGCCATATGTTGCATTTCACTGATCTTGCTGTGTGACTTAAAAGTAGCCTTGTGTCATTGTGCTCAGTGGAATATAGGAAGTGGCTGCTGGCTTTGGAGCTGTCTTCCTACCTAGTGAACTTTTTCTGTCCTTGCTGGGAATGTAGAAGGAGTGAACAGATGGTTCCCAGTGGTTGCAAGTATGAGACTGGTAAGGCAGGAGGGATGGCCTCTCCCCAGCTCAAGAAAGCATTCTTCTAGTTCTTTGGCTTTTGATCAGTATGAGTGAGTTATTCCTTTTCAAAGAAAGGGTATATGCACTATTAGTGGCACAGAGAAAAAGTGACTAGAAGAATTGAGTAGTATCAGACATAATTTATAATAGAATATCTCATTGAGAGTCATGGGTTTAATATAGGAACTAAAAAAACAAACCAACCAGTACCACCAGGTGAGAATTAAACAGGAGAAAGATAGCTGTACTATCTCTAACATTAATAAATGCAGGAGGCAACATTATGTTCAATAAGCCTGATAGATTATTTGCAGGATGCCAAAAGCTGGAATATGAAGCAATTATCCCACCACACAACAAACGAGATCCAAGACAGGTTTGAAGAATTGCATCTGGGTTTGTCATTTGTCAGGGACTTACAAGCAGTTGACCCAGTTTGGATGCTACGTAATAACATGTACCTTTGATCCCCTCAAAACAACCAGGCAGGCAGACAGCGGGCAGACTACCTAGGAGCTCGTTGTTGTCTGCAGAGAATCCAGGATAGGCTGTGGGAAGGAAAGGGACCAGGAAACCCTCTGTGTCCTAATCACTTCCCTGATATTTGACAGGAACAGAGCCATTGGACAGAGCTCCTTTGGGAAGGGAAGTAGAATTGGGATGAGCCCTATTCTCTCCCTCTCTACTTGGGCTGGGAGCCGGGCCTTGTGCAAATGCTGCCCCTTTTGTGACTCTGAATCAATGAGACCTTCCCTCTGTGAGGACGAGAGACGGTTGGTCCTGTACCTTGCACGGGTTCATACTGTTAGGAGTAGGGCAGAGAGGTTGCTAGTGAGTCTGCCATACACACACTTCTGACATCTGACGACTTTAAATTTCTTTAAAGTTCCTTCCTGACTTCTTTAAACATTCTAGCATGGGTCGCTGAGGGGCACTTAGCTGAAGGCAGAGAGTCTGAGGGCCCCCCAGTTATAAGACATCTTGAGGAGTGTCACAGTCAACTCATCTCTTTTGTAGAGGAAGAAGCTGCTATGGGATGCGTGTGTGTGTGTGTGTGTGTGTGTGCGTGTGTGTGTGGCAAGGGTGGGGGGATTGTTTTTGGTGAAATTTAAGTGCTTATGTGTCAGGCACAGTACTAAGCATTGTAATAGACACGAGCTAAACAGGTAGGATATGTCCATGTTCCATACGTACATACCATGTTTCATATGGGGCTCTCAATCTTTATGCCCATTTTATAGATGAGGTAATTGAGGCACAAGGAGGTTATTATTATTATTACTACTACTACTACTACTAAGAGTAAGGGATGCAGAACAGCGCCATGGAATGCCCATAGTAAGAGGATGAGAGTGAGTGAGTACATATTTACTATTCTATTTATTTTGTTAATGATGTGCATTTAGCTTTAATTCTGTTTGTTCTGATGACTTTGACACCTGTCCACATGTTTTGTTTTGTTGTCTGTCTCCCCCTTCTAGACTGTGAGCCTGTTGTTGAGTAGGGACCGTCTCTATATGTTGCCAACTTGTACTTCCCAAGTGCTTAGTACAGTGCTCTGCACATGGTATGCGCTCAATAAATATAATTGAATGAATGAATGAGTAAAAGGGAAGAGAGGTTGGAGAGGTCAGAAAGGTAGGAGAACCAGGATGGATGATGCTAGGTCAGTAAAACACAGCAGAAACATGACAGACCTGAAATTAGAATCCAGGTCATCTTATTCCCAGGCCCGTGCTCCTTCCACTAGGTCTTACTGCTTTTCATTGGTTCTGGTATAACTATTCCAACCCCCACTGAGTGGAATAACTGCATCCTCTCAATCAAGAGACACCAAGACTGGGCAGGAGTGTGGGTAATTGCACAGCCCACCTGGACCTCAACCATGGCAGAGGAATGTTTATTGGGTCAAATATAAAAGCCACTTTTGTGCCTTCCCAGCCTCTCTTCACCTCCAGAAAGGAAAAACCAACATCTGTAGCCTTGTCCCCTTGGGTGGTCAAGGCCCTGCTCCCTGCAACCCACAGCAGACACCAACTCCCCCGTGACTACGGATCGGAAGATTGTAGGTTCGACTCCTGGCTGGCTCCTAAACTTTTTGGAAGCAGCGTGGCAGAGTCGATAGAGCACGGCCTGGGAGTCAGAAGGTCATGAGTTCTGATTCCGGTCCTGCCACATGTCTGCTGTGTGGCCTTGGGCAAGCCACTTCACTTCCCTGGGCCTCAGTTACCTCATCTGTAAAATGGGGCTTAAAACTGTGAGCCCCACATGGGACAAGGGCTGTGTCCAACCCGATTTGCTTGTATCCACCCCAACATTTAGAACAGTACCTGGCACATAGTAAATGCTTAGCAAATACTACAATTATTATTACTATTATTATCCCATCCCCTCCTGCTTTCCACTCCCAGGCAGGAAGGAGAACAGCGCTTTCATTCATTCAATCGTATTTATTGAGCGCTTACTGTGTGCAGAGCACTTTACTAAGTGCTTGGGAAGTACAAGTCGGTAACATATAGAGACGGTCCCTACCCTAGAAGGGCTCACACTTGCATCATGAGGTCTCACAGAACCTCGGGAAAGAGAGTCACTGTTTTAGCCATTGCTGGGGACTCTGAATCACAAGGAGAAATTCTCTTCCACTTAACCACATATCCCTACAGACTTTTGTTTTTAGTTTTGTGTTTCGAGTACTTGTCCTCGGAATTTATGCCATTTTTGCGATTTAGTGTTTCATTGCTCCTGAGATGCCTGTTTCCAGCCCACAGTCCACCTTTATGATTATAAGCTCTGAGAGGGACAGGGTCCATGTCTAACTCCCTCCTATAATCTTTTTTCCAGAGCTTAGAACAGTGCTTTGTACAAAGTGCTTAATAAATACCATTTCTACTACTATATTCAGGACTAAGCACTTGGAAGAATGCACATAAATAGAAGGCAAAACCCAGCTCTCTAGGAGTTTTACAATCTAGCAGATGGTAGTGGGAGAGGACAGATAATATAGTTTACAGAAAGGAGGAAGTGCTTAATAGTGTATGTAAATCGATATGTACAAAAGAGGTATGGGCAGTTGAGCGATGAGGTGATGGGTTAAGTATCCCCTCTCATTCCCTTAATGTGATGGAAAACAAAGATTTTACTGTGAATCAGAAGCTCCTTTGCCTCCCCTACATCCCCAGCCCTCCATGCAGTATGGGTGATCAATAAATGCTTATTGAATGACTCACTGTTAATTTCTACTTCATATTCATCTGCATTTCATTGGCAGATGAAAACCACCCTCATTGCAAGTTTTCCCCTTAGTGATAATAATGGAACCTTAACTGGATGCAACACTTGGTGACAGGGAAAAATCCTTTCCGAGCCTTCAGAATAAGAGATGTCTCAGAGGCCCAGATCACCCTATTATTTCTAATATGCTATTTTTAAGATACATGTCAGAAACCTGCTCTTCTGCATTCTTAGGTTTTTCTAATATTTGCTCTTTTCATTGAAAAAGAAACAAAAGCAATAGAACTTTATTCTCCATTGATCTACTTTTATGGGTTCTGGGCTTAAGAAATTAGGAAAAATAGGTAAAGCACTGTAGTTGTCTGAGTACAGATAAGGCATTGCCTCTTCCATTCAGTATGCCCTTTACCAGAATGTCAGAGAAGCTGTATAAAGCTGTGGACGGGTATTACGTTATCGAGCATCATTATTTCTTCATCAGTTAGATCTTAAGAGATCCTGTTTATTAAAATGAAAAATAGGAACTGAAGTTAGTGAAAGCCAGGGTTTCATCATCGTGCTATTAACCTTGCGATCTCTTTTTAAGTTGCAGCTTTTCCACTAGTGCTCTCATTATCCATCTCGTCCTCTCAGCATAGAGGCCTTCTCCAGATGCTAACTCCCAGTAACAAGGTTTCTTTCTAAGACAATCAGTCTCCACATTGGAGACAGATTGATTGTAGTCTTATCTGCTTGGAATGGTCTCACCAGTACATAGAACCCTTTAATGGGATCTGGGCACCTTCTGTGCTGCCTGGATCCACTGCTGGCTGTATTTTCCTGCCAGTTTATCCTGGGCTAATAATTTATCCTAGAATTTAAGTCTATCCCTCTGGTGGATGTTCTCAGTTTAAGAGGTCTAAAGGCCTCTAGCAGTGCCCATACTGGCTGGGCTATTTGCAGGAGACTTTCTGTGGATAGAGGGAGCAGTACTGACACATAATGTCATAGGATTTTTTGAGGCTTTCCTAGGATTTCCTCTTTCTCCTCCTGCTGCTGAGTTTCTTCCTCACCACACTGTTTGTGTCCCCCAGGCCACCTGGCCTTTGCATCATTAGCCAGTAGGTCTGGGTCTATCAGTTCTACCCTGATGTTGAGACTTTTTTCTAAGTGGTGACTCCAATTAAAGAGCAAATGGGAAGCAGCATGGTGTCGTGGCTAGAGCACGGGCCTGGGATTCAGAAGGCCGTGAGTTCTAATCCCAGCTCTGCCACTTGTCTGCTGTGTGACCTTGGGCAAGCCACTTCACTTCTCTGTGTTTGTTACCTCATCTGTAAATGGCGATTGAGATTGTGAGTCCCTCGTAGGACAAAGACTGTGTCCAACCCAATTTGCTTGTATTCCCCTCAGCACTTAGTACAGTGCCCGACACATAGTAAGCGTGTAACAAATGCCATAATAATAATAATTATTATTATTAATAAACAGTAATGGTGACCCATCAACTCTACTGCTGTCAAGTGGTCTGGAGTAGTGTCACAGCTGAATCCTGCCACCATCAGGAGAAGATGCAGGCAAGCAAACTGATGGAATGGCAAAATAATAATTGTGGTACTTAAATGCTTACTATGTGACAAGCACTGGCCTAAGCAATAGAGTAGAAGCAAGTTAATCAGCCCTGTTTCACCTGGGTGTCTCAGCATAGAGGAGAGGGAGAAGTATTGACTCCCCATTTGCCAGATGAGAAAACCGAGGCACAGAAATGTTAAGTGATTGGCCCAGGGTCATAGGCAAGTTGGGATTAGATCCTCTGACTCCTAGGCCCGTGCTTTTTCCATTAGGTCACGCTGCTTCTCTGCAGTGGAATTTTTCTGGTGTTGAGTGTGACCAGGTCAGTTGGGATCCACTTCACGCCAGAGGCCAAGACTGTATAAAAGCCTCCTCCACTACAGGTGTAGGTTGTACCTGTCATAGAAATATGCTGACTTGAATTGAAGCAAAATTTTTGACCATTGAAACTGTAGGCTATTTTCATTTCAAAAACTCAACATCAATCTGAATTTATTGGCAAGTGACATTTAGATGTTAGATTATTTCTTGCTTCCTTGTAGTTTTACTCTCTGAACAGGTATGTCTACTTTGGAGTCTTTATGCATGGAGAATTGTAACAATCAGTTGTATTTATTCAGTACCTACTGGGTGCAGAGCACTGTATTAAGTGCTTAGGAGAGTACAATGCTACAGAACTGGTGGTCATGTTCCCTGCCCACAAGGAGCTAACAGTTCAGATCGGGGGGAAAGACAATAAAATAAATTGCAGCTATGAAAAGTGCTGATTTCTCATGAAATCTCTCGCTCCATCCCTTCTCCCCTGCTTAACTTCCATCTTCAACCGATCACTCTCCACTGGTTCCTTCCCCTCTGCCTTCAAACATGCCCATGTCTCTCCCATCCTAAAAAAACCCTCTCTTGACCCCACTTCACCTTCTAGTTATCGCCCCATATCCCTCCTACCATTCCTTTCCAAACTCCTTGAACGAGTTGTCTACACGCGCTGCCTCGAATTCCTCAAGAACAACACTCTCCTCGACCCCCTCCAGTCTGGCTTCCGTCCCCTACATTCCACAGAAACTGGAAAGGTTTCCAAGGTCACCAATGACCTCTTGCTTGCAAAATCCAATGGCTCATACTCTATATTAATCCTCCTCTACCTCTCAGCTGCCTTCGACACTGTGGACCACCCCCTTCTCCTCAACACGCTATCTGACCTTGGCTTCACAGACTCCGTCCTCTCCTGGTTCTCCTCTTATCTCTCCAGTCGTTCATTCTCAGTCTCTTTTGCAGGCTCCTCCTCCCCCTCCCATCCCCTTACTGTGGGGGTTCCCCAAGGTTCAGTGCTTGGTCCCCTTCTGTTCTCGATCTACACGCACTCCCTTGGTGACCTCATTTGCTCCCACGGCTTCAACTATCATCTTTACGCTGATGACACCCAGATCTACATCTCTGCCCCTGCTCTCTCCCCCTCTCTCCAGGCTCGCATCTCCTCCTGCCTACAGGACATCTCCATCTGGATGTCTGTCCACCACCTAAAACTCAACATGTCCAAGACTGAACTCCTTGTCTTCCCTCCCAAACCCTGCCCTCTCCCTGACTTTCCCATCTCTGTTGACGGCACTACCATCCTTCCCGTCTCACAAGCCCGCAACCTTGGTGTCATCCTTGACTCCGCTCTCTCGTTCACCCCTCACATCCAAGCCGTCACCAAAACCTGCCGGTCTCAGCTGCTCAACATTGCCAAGATCCGCCCTTTCCTCTCCATCCACACCGCTACCCTTCTCGTTCAAGCTCTCATCCTATCCCGTCTGGACTACTGCATCAGCCTTCTCTCTGATCTCCCATCCTCGTGTCTCTCCCCACTTCAATCCATACTTCATGCTGCTGCCCGGATTGTCTTTGTCCAGAAATGCTCTGGGCATGTTACTCCCCTCCTCTAAAATCTCCAGTGGCTACCAATCAATCTGCGCATCAGGCAGAAACTCCTCACCCTGGGCTTCAAGGCTCTCCATCACCTCGCCCCTCCTACCTCACCTCCCTTCTCTCCTTCTACAGCCCACCCCGCACCCTCCGCTCCTCTGCCGCTAATCTCCTCACCGTACCTTGTTCTCGCCTGTCCCGCCATCGACCCCTGGCCCACGTCATCCCCCGGGCCTGGAATGCCCTCCCTCTGCCAATCCACCAAGCTAGCTCTCTTCCTCCCTTCAAGGCCCTACTGAGAGCTCACCTCCTCCAGGAGGCCTTCCCAGACTGAGCCCCTTCCTTCCTCTCCCCCTCGTCCCCCTCTCCACCCCCCCATCTTACCTCCTTCCCTTCCCCACAGCACCTGTATATATGTATATATGTTTGTACATGTTTGTTACTCTATTTATTTTACTTGTACATATCTATTCTATTTATTTTATTTTGTTAGTATGTTTGGTTTTGTTCTCTGTCTCCCCCTTTTAGACTGTGAGCCCACTGTTGGGTAGGGACTGTCTCTATATGTTGCCAACTTGTACTTCCCAAGCACTTAGTACAGTACTCTGCACACAGTAAGTGCTCAATAAATACGATTGATGATGATGATGATGTGGATCTGAGGGTGGATAGAATATCAAGTGAATTTAGAGTACAGATCAAAGTGTATATGTTAACTTCTGCCTCCTCTAGACTGTAAGCTTGTGGATGGGAGAATGTCTACCAACTCTGTTGGGTTTAATACAGTGTTCTGTATTAGACTGTGACTAGACTGTGAGCCCACTTTTGGGTAGGGACCATCTCTATGTGTTGCCAACTTGTACTTCCCAAGCGCTTAGTACAGTGATCTGCACACCGGAAGCGCTCAATAAATACGATTGAATGAAAGAATGAATGTTCTGCACACAGTAAGTGCCTAATAAATTCCATCCTTTGATAGCTTAGATGACACAGAAGGGAGAGGAAGTAGAGGAGATGAAGGCTTAGTTGGGAGACACATTTTGGAGGAGATATAATTTTACTAGGGCTTTGAAGGTGGAAAGAATGGTTGTCTGTCGTAATAATAATAATGGTATTTGTTAAGTGCTTACTATGTTCCAAGCACTGCTCTAAGCACTGGAGTATATACAAGGTAATCAGGGTGCCCCACACGGGGCTCACAGTCTTAATCCCTGTTTTGCAGATGAGGTAACTGAGGCACAGAGAAGTTAAGTGATTTGCCCCAGAGTCACACAGCTAATAAGTGGTGGAGCCGGAATTAGAACCCACGACCTCTGACTCCCAAGCTCATGCTTCTCATCTATATGAAGGGGGAAGGAGTTACAGGCCTGAGAATGTAAGCAAGGAATCGGTAGTGACATAGACGAGATTGAAGTACAGAGAGTACTTAGTGAAGCTGTAATAATGATGATAATAATTGTGGTATTTGTTAAGCACTTACAATGTGCCAAGCTGGGGTGGGGTGAATGTGAGCAAACAGGGTTGGACACAGTTCTTGTCCTATGTAGAGCTCACAGTCTCAATCCCCATTTTACACATGATAACTGAGGCACAGAGAAGTGAAGTGACTTGTCCAAGGTCACACAGTGGCAGAGCTGGGAATAGAACCCATTATTTCTGATTCCCAGGCCCATGCTCTATCCATTTCACCATGCCGCTTCTCGATTGTAGCAAACTGGAAGTAAATTTGAAAAGTTCGGTGTGAGCAGCATTTATCAGCTTTTGGGCACTTCCTGCTCCTTGCTCTCCTTTCTCTTCCTCTGCCCCTTCCAACTATCATCATCATCAACAACAGCAGTGTTTATTGACAACCTTATTGTAATCAGAGGGCCCTACTAGGCACTTGAGGAATTTTCAGATGTATTAGAAATGGCTCCTTCCTTTAAGGAATTTACAATCAAATGGGAGACAAATACACATCAGAGGATGGGGAGAGAAATAACTCCCAAAGAACACAAAGTCTTTGATAAAAATGAAAAAGCCTAAGGAGATACATTTTAAAACTAGACAAAAAGGCTAGAAAATGTTGACTGAGTGTGAGGTGGCCAGAGAGAAGGAAAACCATTAATCAAGGTAAGCCTCCAATTTGGTCTACCTCATCTATTTTTTTAAATTATATTTGTTAAACATTTACTTGGTGCCAGTCACTGTATTAAGCAGTGGGGTAGATACAAGTTAATCGGGTTGGACACAGGCCCTATCTCACATGGGCCTCACAGTTGAAGTAGGAGAGAGGAGGAGTGAATCCCCATTTTACCGATGAGGTAATATAGGCACAGATAAGTTAAGTGACTTGCCCAAGGTCACACAGCAGACACATGGCAGAGCTAGGGTTAAAACTCAGTTCCTCTAGAGGCTAGTGAGGCTCAATGGCTAGGGCATTCCAACCCAAGGAGGAAGGCATGAGCAGAAACGGATGAGAAGTGAGAGAGTTGAGAGTGAGTGAGTGACAGCTGAGTTGTGGAAAAAAGGTAGGGGATATGAATGGGTCAGGCAAAGAGCCCAAGTTGTTAAGTGGAGTTGGGTGATCAACTGAGGGTTTGTTGTCTTGAAACCAATGATAAGGAGGTTTTGTTGTAAGCCAGAAGGAGTGGGAAGCCACAGGAAGTTTATTTCCCCAACTAAGCCCTCATTTTCCCTACTCCCTCTTACTTCTAGATCACATTTTTTCATTCATTCATTCAATCATGTATATTGAGTGCTTACCATGTGCAAAGCACTGCACTAAATGCTTGGGAGAGCACAGTATAACAATAAACAGACATATTCCCTGTCCTCAAAGAGTTTACAGTCTAGAGGGGGAGACAGACATTAATAGAAATAAATGAATTGCAGATATGTTGTACATTGGTGCTGTGGGGCAGGGGGAGGGGATGAACAAAGGGAGCAAGTCAGGGTGATGCAGAAGGGAGTGGGAGAAGAGAAAAAGCAGGCTTAGGGAAGACCTCTTGGAGGAGGTGTACCTTCAATAAGGCTTTGAAGTGAGCGAGAGTAATTGTCTGTGAGTTATAAGGCGGGAGGGTGTTCCAGGCCCGTGGTAGGATGTGGGCAAGAAGTCAGTGACAAGATAGACAAGATAGAAGTACAGTAAGTAAGTTAGCATTAAAGGAGTTTAGTGTGAGGGTTGGGTTGTAGTAGGAGCATAGTGAGGTGAGATAGGAAGGACCAAGGTGATTCATTGCTTTAAAGCCACTAGTGAGGATTACGATGGAGTGGAGGCCATTGGATTTAGCAAGAAGGAGATCATTGGTGACCTGCGAGAGGGTGGTTTCTGTGATGATGTTGATGGTATTTAAGCGCTTTCTATGTGCCAAGCACTGTACTAAGCATTGGAGGGGGGATACAAGGCAATCAGGTTGTCCCACGTGGGGCTCACGGTCTTAATTCCCATTTGACAGATGAGGTAGCTGAGGCCCAGAGAAGTTAAGTGACTTGCCCAAAGTCACACAGCTGACAAGTGGCGGAGCCGGAATTAGAACCCATGACCTCTGACTCCCAAGCCCGGCTCTTTTCACTGAGCCACGCTGCTGCAGGGGACCGAAGCCAGATAGGAGGGGGTAAAGGGGAGAACTTGTCTTGTACCGTCGAGTCGTGTCCGACCCATAGCCACTCCACGGATACATCTCTCTCAGTACACTCCACCTCCATCTGCAGTCGTTCTGGTGGTGTATCCATCGAGTCTTGGTCAAAATACGGAAGTGGTTTATCATTGCCTCCTTCTGCACAGTGAACCTGAGTCTCCACACTCTACTGTCTCCCATGCTGCTGCTGTCCAGCACAGGGGAGTTTTGATTTGGAGTAGATTGCCTTTCACGTGCTAACCACTGCCCAAGCTGGAAATTTCATTTCATTTATTTAATTGTATTTATTGAGCACTTATGTGTGCAGAGCACTGTACTAAGCACTTGGGAAGTACAAGTTGGCAACACATACAGTCCCTACCCAACAGCGGGCTCACAGTCTCGAAGGGGAAGACAGACAACAAAACAAAACATATTAACAAAATAAAATAAATAGAATAAATATGTAGAAATAAAATAGAGTAATAAATATGTACAAACATATATACATATATACAGGTGCTGTGGGGAGGGGAAGGAGGTAAGGCAGGAGGATGGGGAGAAGGGGGAGAGGAAGGAGGGGGCTCAGTCTGGGAAGGCCTCCTAATTTTCCTTAGGGAAAAGGCTTTCCTTAGGGAAGGTTTACACGCAGTAAGCTCTCAATAAATACGAGTGATTGATTGATGGAATGGCTATGCCTCTGATTGACTCTCCCTCCCATAGTCGAGTCTGGTAAAGTACTGGAAACTCTCCAGTTGTGGCCCTGATAGGGGTAAAGGAGAGAACTAGAGGAGATGAACTATGAACTTGGATCTGTCCCCTTTAAGAGCTTGATATTTGTGCCATGACACTTACGCATATATCCTAATTTATTTTAACATCTATTTTCCCCTCAAGACCATAGACTCCTTATGGGCAAGGAATACGTCTACCAACTGAATTGCACTGATACTCTCAAGTGTTTAAGACAGTGATCTGCACACAGTAAGGGTTCAATAAATGCCACTTGAGTGATTTGAAGAGCAGAATAAGTTGCTCCCTCCTTCCTCTAAACTGTAAGCTTGCTGTGGGCAGAGATTGTGTCTGTTATATTGTTATACTGTACTCTCCCAAGGGCTTAGAACAGTGCTCTGCACACAATAAGTACTCAAAAAATACAGTTGACTTAGATTGCTTCCCTTTCTCCTCCTCATCCATCTCCTCATAAACAGTGAGCATTATGTAGTGTTTTGCCCTAACCTGGGCACCTGAAGAAACACACAGTAGATACGGAGATGCTGGCCTTCCCTTAAGTTTTCAGTTTTAAAGTCCTCCTGATTTCACCTTTTATTTCACGCTACTCTTTTATTTTTTTAAGGTACATGTTAAGCACTTATTATGTCAGGCTCTGTACTAAGCACTGGGGTAGACACAAACAAATCAGGTTGGATGCAGTCCTTGTCCCATGTAGGGCTCACAGTCTTAATCTCCATTTTACAAATGAGGCACAGAGAGGTTAAGTGACTTGCCCAAGATTACACAGCAGATGTCCTTCTGACTCCTCGGCCCATGCTCTAGCCAGTAGGCTACTCTGTGACTGACCACTCTGTTTTCCTGGATTCAGGCAGCTCACAGGTGGCATTAAGCCCTCTTGGAAACTTCTATGACTGTCATGTGTACAGTGATTTTCCCTGCCAGTGTCCCCTCTTCTTTTTTTTCCTTTCACTCCCAGTGACTATTTCACCCCAGTCACCAGTGATGATCTGGCCCTTTTAAATCGGTTGAGTTTTGTTTTGTTTCGGGATTGGAGGGATTCAATGAGCAGGTTTTGGAGCTCTTGTTGTTAATGAATTCTATCTTCTTCACAGGGGGATTGTGAAGATTAATGTGTAAGTAAGTTTTCTAAAATGCCTTGAGCTTCTCAGAGGAAAGACGCTATATAAATGCAAAATAAAAACTAGGAGTGCGTGGCCTCTCTGTTCCCATAAAATGCTTCATGGAAGTGCCGAGGGCTGCTAAAGGGGGGTGGGGGATGGGGGAGGGAGAACTAGAGGAAGGACTCTCAGCTCACTGCATCCCCTCCCTCCATCAACCCTGCCTGAAGGTTTCCTCTGTCTTTAGCACTAACTCTTTAAAAGTTTTAAATGATAATGGTTATTGATGAAGTCACCTTCCATCAGGGCTAGTGTATGAACCTCAGTCCTGAAACTTCAGGACTGAGAATCTCCTGGAAGAAACAATGGACTGTGAAGTGCCTCTGATGGCCTAGTGGGAAGAGTCCAAGCTTGGGAGTCAGTGGACCTGGGTTCTAATCCCAGCTCTTCTACTTGCCTGTTGTGTGACCTCGGGCAAATCACTTATCTATGTCTCAGTTTCCTCTTCTGTAATTTGGGGATTCAATACCTCCTCCTCTTCCTACTTAGTCTGTGAGCCCCGTCTGGGAAAGGGACTGTGTCCAACCTGATTGTTGCATCTACCCCAGCGCTTTATACAGTGGTTGGTTTAAGGCTTCAGGCACTTAACAACTACCACTGTTGTTGTTGTTGTTGTTGTTCCCTTCTAGCTATGTTCCTGCTGGAGCTTGGTGGGTGCAGAGGAGTAGACAGGCAAGAGTACAGTGAGAAGTGCTTGGGAAGGGTTTTTATGTGTAGGATCTATTTAATAATAATAATTATAAAGGTAATTATTAAGCAATTACTTTGTGCCAGTCACTGTAATAAGCACTGGGGTAGATACAAGATAATTGGGCTGACACACACTGTCCCACATCGGGCTCACATTCTTAATCCCCATTTTACCGGTGAGTTAACTGAGGCACAGAGAAGTTGAGTGACTTGCCTAAGGTCACACAGCCAACAAGTGGCAGAGCTGGAACCCAGGTCTTTGTGACTCCAGGCCCATGCTCTACCCTAGGCCATACTGTTTCTCTTTATTTGAGAAGCAGCGTGGCTCAGTGGAAAGAGCCCGGGCTTTGGAGTCAAAGGTCATGGGTTCAAACCCCGGCTCTGCCACATGTCAGCTGTGTGACTTCGAGCAAGTCACTTAACTTTGCTGTGCCTCAGTTCCCTCATCTGTAAAATGGGGATTAAGACTGTGAGCTCCCCGTGGGACAACCTGATCACCTTGTAACTTCCCCAGTGCTTGGAACAGTGCTTGGCATATAGTAAGCACTTAATAAATGCCATCATTATCATCATCATCATTTGGAGCCAAAGTGACCACAACATAGTCAATGCTATGTCATAGTGCTATGACCAGACAGGTGGTGCTTCATTCATTGTCATATTTATTGAGTACTTACTGTGTGCAAGGTATTCTACTAAGAGCTTGGAAGAGTGCAAAATGACAATAAACAGGCATATTCCCTGGCCACAATGAGCGGCTACCTTGGTAGCTGCTATGGTCTTTCCCATGGATGGTGGGCAGCTATTTTTCTGGATCTCTGCTGGCTCTGTCCACCTCCCCTACATGGTCCTTTCATCAAAACCCTTCACCACTAATGGCACAGCCCCAGCTGGCAGAACTGAGACTAGAACCCAGCTCTCCTAATCCCCAGAGCATTAACTTGAATTTATTATTGATAGTAATAATAATGAAAGTAGTGATTCTTTTGGTATTTAAGTGCTTCCTGTGTGTCAACCACTAGGGTAGATACATGGTTGAACACAAACCCTGTCCCACCTAGGAGTCACAGTCTAAGTAGGAAGGAGTAGTATTTAATCCCCATTTTACAGATGAAGGAACTAAGACAAATAAGTTGTGACTTGCCCTAATAGTAATGATAATGATGGCATTTATTAAGCACTTACTATGTGCAAAGCATTGTTCTAAGCGCTGGGGAGGTTACAAGGTGATCAGGTTGTCCAATGGGGGGCTCACAGTCTTAATCCCCATTTTACAGATGAGGTAACTGAGGCACAGAGAAGTTAAGTGACTTGCCCAAAGTCACACAGCTGACAATTGGCAGAGCTGGAATTTGAACCCATGACCTCTGACTCCAAAGCCCGTGCTCTTTCCACTGAGCCACGCTGCCAACGTCATACAGCAGTCAAGTGTCAGAGTCAGGATTACAACCCAGGTCCTCCAAACTTCCAGGCCTGTGCTCTTTTCCTCTAAATCACGCTGCCTTTCCCAAGACACCTCTGCACCTATTACTTCAGCTAATCCTCACAACATCCCTGCGAGGTATTGAGAGGCAGATATTATTACCTCATTTCACTGATGGGGAAACTGAGTCTTAAGGAAGTTAAATGTCATGCCAAAAGTTGCAGATCTGGGACCAGAACCTCACTCTCAGTCCCGGGCCCCTGACACTACGCCACAATGCTGCTTACAGAGTGAGGTATGGCTAGAAGGTTGGCTTCGGAGGATGAAAAAGAGGGAGCTGATAAAGAGGGCTGATTCAAAATTTGGGAAGAGATGATGTATCTGAAATGTATTTATTATATCTGTAATTCATTTCTTTATATCAATTTTTTTTCTCCCTTTCTAGACTGTAAGCTCAATGTGGGCAGGGAGTGTAGACCTTGTTATACTCTCCCAAGCACTTAATACAGTTCTCCGCACAAAGTAAGCACTCAATAAATATGATTGAATGAGTTGAATTGAATAAATGAATGCAGATCTCTGAAGCTGATAGGAGTCCTTGCTTGATGCAGAAGGTTATGGCAAAGCCATTGGAGGGTTTTGAGGGTAGGAGAGAGAGGTGAAGCTTCAGTGGATTTTGTAGATTGAAGGCCAGAAGACTAACGAGGAGGCTGATGCTATTTCAGCAGCTGTTTGAGCTTCCCATTGTAACCGGTTTTCTCCTGTTTTCTGCCCAGTGAAGCTTGTATGTGTTAGGCATCTCTGTGTTCCAGAACCTCAGTGTTCGGGATATTATTTTGTCTTTTGATGGCCGTGTGCCACATGGGTACATGCACGGACCTGCTCTAGAAGATTGGC
Source organism: Tachyglossus aculeatus (assembly GCF_015852505.1). Classification (NCBI taxonomy): domain Eukaryota; kingdom Metazoa; phylum Chordata; class Mammalia; order Monotremata; family Tachyglossidae; genus Tachyglossus; species Tachyglossus aculeatus. The sequence goes on along the minus strand of NC_052073.1, from coordinate 30,074,054 downwards.
TGTGACAATTCTATAAATTTTTATTTCGGGCTGAATCTGGATGTCCAGTTGACACCACACTAGATCTGTCAATCTCCCAAAGGACATATTAGCCTTTTACATTCATTTATCTGTCTATTCTTGTATCAGTAGACAATGTGATGCTTTGGTAGATGTGGCTGAGGTCATCTCAGCATTGCTGAAGGAGATCCTTGCCTTTGTCCAGGGTTTACCAGGTGCAGCCAATTCGTGGCTTCAATCTTCAGGTTAAATGCTTGTCCACAACACTTTACTGATTTTGCAAAGCAGCTCATAATCATCTGCTGAATTCCTGAGTGTGTGCTCCATTAGAGCAGCTATCAGCTTTTGACTGGCTGATATGTATTTGATACCTGGAGTCGAATTGAGAAAGATTTCTAGAGAACTGGAATTATTCAACACCAACTTCCAGTTAACAATCAGCAATATTCATTAATAATAATAATAGTAATAATTTTGGTATTTAAGTGCTTGCTACGTACCAGCCACCGTACTAAGAGCTTGTCCAAACAAATCGGGTTGGACTCAGTCCCTGTCCCACGTGAGGCTCACAGTTTCAATCGCCACATATAAGATGAGGTAATTGAGGCACAGAGAAGTGAAGTGACGTGCCCACTGTCACACAGACAACTGGCTGAGCTGGGATTAGAACCCATTACCTCCGATTCCCAGGCCCGTGCTCTATCCACTGTGCCATACTGCTTCTTGTGTGTACTGCTTCAGTGCGTACTGAGCATGAAGCACTGTACCGAACATTTGGGAGAGTAAACAGAGGAGAGAAAAACTCATCCCTTGCCCTAAAGGAACTTACATAGGTTCGTGGAAAGAGCATGGGACCAGGGGGCAGAAGACTGGGGTTCTAGTCATGGATCTGCAATCTTGGACAAATCACTTAGTTTCTCAGTGCCTCCATTTCCTTATATGTAAAATGGGGATAAAATACCTGTTCTCTCTCCCTCTTAGGCTGTGACTGTGTGCTCTGATTATCTTGTATCTACCCCAGTGTTTAGAAAGGTGCTTGTCACATAGTAAGCCCTTAGTAAATATCATCATTACGGCATAATGCGGGAGACAAACAGAAATGACTTACAAATACAAGGAGTGGGAGGAAGAAGGAATTCACTCATTCAGTTGTATTTACTGAGCACTTACTGTGTGCAAAGAATGATACTAAGTGCTTGAGAGACTACAATACAATGGTAAACAGGCACATCCTCTACCCACAATAATCTCTCAGTCTAGAGGGGAGGAGACAGACATTAAAAAAAAATTACAGATACCTATGCAACTGCTGTGGGGCTGGGTGGGGGGATGAGCAAAGGAAGCAAGTCAGGGTGACTCAGAAGTGAGTGGGAGAAGAGGAAAGGCAGGCTTAGTCAGGGAAGGCCTCTTGGAGGAGATGTGCCTTCAGTAAGGGTTTGAAGGGGTGGAGACCAATTGTTTGTCAGATTTGATGAGGGAGGGCATTCCAGGCCAGAGAAGGGATGTAGGCAAGGGGTTGGCGGCAGGATAGATGATATCAAGGCACAGTAAGAAGGTTAGCTTTGAGGTCCAAGTTTGTTTGCTGGGTTGCAGTAGGAGAATAGAGAGGTGAGATAGGAGTTGGAAAGGTGACTGAATGTTTTAAAGCCAATGGTGAAGAGTTTTTGTTTGATGTGGGGTGAATGGGCAACGACTGGAGTTTTTTGAGGAGTGGGGAGACATGTCCTGAATGTTTTTGTAGAAAAATGATCTGGGCATCAGAGCAAAGTATGGACTCAAGTAGGGAGAGACAGAGGACATTGATGGCTACTGATCAATCTGCGCATCAGGCAGAAACTCCTCACCCTGGGCTTCAAGGCTCTCCATCACCTCGCCCCCTCCTACCTCACCTCCCTTCTCTCCTTCTACTGCCCAGCCCGCACCCTCCGCTCCTCCACCGCTAATCTCCTCACTGTACCTCGTTCTCGCCTGTCCCGCCATCGACCCCCGGCCCACGTCATCCCCCGGGCCTGGAATGCCCTCCCTCTGCCCATCCGCCAAGCTAGCTCTCTTCCTCCCTTCAAGGCCCTGCTGAGAGCTCACCTCCTCCAGGAGGCCTTCCCAGACTGAGCCCCTTCTTTCCTCTCCCCCTCGTCCCCCTCTCCATCCCCCCGTCTTACCTCCTTCCCTTCCCCACAGCACCTGTATATATGTATATATGGTTGTACATATTTATTACTCTATTTATTTATTTATTTATTTATTTATTTTGTACATTTCTATCCTATTTATTTTATTTTGTTGGTATGTTTGGTTCTGTTCTCTGTCTCCCCCTTTTAGACTGTGAGCCCACTGTTGGGTAGGGACTGTCTCTATGTGTTGCCAATTTGTACTTCCCAAGCGCTTAGTACAGTGCTCTGCACATAGTAAGTGCTCAATAAATACGATTGATTGATTGATTGACAGGGAGGTCAGCAAGGATGTTAATGCAGTAATCTAGGAGGGCTAGGATAAATAACTGTATTAACATGATAGCAGTTTGGATGGAGAAGAAAGCGTGGATTTTAGCAATGTTGTGAAGGTGGGACTGACAGAGGATTTAGTGATGGATTGAATATGCAATTTAAATGACAGAGAGTAGTCAAGGACTTCTAGACTGTGAGCCCATTGTTGGGTGGGGATTGTCTCTGTTGCCAAATTGTACTTTCCAAACACTTAATACAGTGTTCTGCACACAGTAAATATGATTGAGGGAAATGAATGAAAGGATAAAGCTAAGATTATGGGCTTGTGAGGCAGAAGGGATAGTGGTGCCATCTACAGTGATGAGAAAGTCAGGGGGAGGACAGGGTTTGGATGGGAAGACAAGGAGTTCTGTTTTGTACATGTTAAGCTTGAGGTAATGGGAGGACATCCAAGTAGAGATGTCTTGAAGGCAGGAGGAAATGCAATATGACAGTGATATAAAGGAAGTAGTGCAGCTACAACAGAATCAAAAGCTCCCATATTCCTTGTCAGGCTGCATAGAATAGACTAAGCAAGATTGGACTTCATGCTGAACCCCAAGTTTACTCCATTGATAATGGGGAAAGGGTCAGGAAAATTTGCTCCCATTGCAAACCTAGCCAGCCTATTATTAGAAGGTAATTCTAACATCTTAGTACACTTTTCAGGGCAGCAAAACAATTTTCAAAGGTGCGGGAGGCCAAAGATACTGATTGATCAATCAGTGGTATTCATTGAGTGTGGACTGTGTGCAGAGCACTATACTAAATGCTTGGGAAAGTATAGTACAACAGAGTTGGTAGACACATTCCCTGCCCACAAGGAACTTAGAGTCTAGAGGGGGGAGACTGACATTAATATGAATGAATTATGGGGTTTTTTATCGTATTTGTTAAGCACTTACTATGTGCCAGGCATTGTACCAAGTTCTGGGTAGATACAAGCTAATCAGGTTGGACGTAGTGTTCTACTTGGGGCACACAGTGCTAATCCCCACTTGAAAGATGAGGTAACTGAGGCAGAGAGGATATATATGTACATAATTGCCTTGGGCCTGAGGGTGGAATGATAATGAAGTGCTTAGAGGATACAGCCAAGCGAATAGGCGATGCAGACAGAGAAGGACTAGGGGAAATGAGGGATTCATCAGGGAAGGCCTCTTGGAGGACATGTGACCTTAATAAAGCTTTGAAGATAGGTAGAGTGGTTGTCTGTCATATGTGGAGGAAGAGGGAATTCCAGGTCAGAGAGAGGACGTGGGCAAAGGGTCAGCAGTGAAATAGACAAGATTAAGGTTCAGTGAGTAAGTTGGCGTTAGAAGAATGAAGTGTGGATACTGGGTTGTAATAGGAAACCAGTCATGTAGTGTAGGAGGGTGTGAGCTGACTGAGTGCTTTAAAGCCTATAATAAGGAGTTCCTGTTTGATGTGGAGGTGGATGGGAAACCACTGGAGGTTCTTGAGGAATATCGAGATGTGGACTGAATTTTTTTTTAAATGATCTGGGCAGCAGAGTGAAGGTGAGCCCCCCATGGGACAACCTGATCGCTTTGTAACCTCCCCAGTGCTTAGAACAGTGCTTTGCACATAGTAAGCACTTAATAAATGCCATCATCATTATTATTATTAATGGGGAGCAACAGGAGGCAGGGAGGTCAGCGAGGAGGCTGATGCAGTAGTCAAGGCGGGTTAAGATAAGTGCTTGAATCTGTATAATAGCAGTTTCAATGTAGAGGAAAGGGTGAATTTTAGTGATGCTGTAAAGGTAGAACCAACAGAATTTCATGACAAGTTGAATGAGAGAGGTGAGTTGAGGTTAATGCCTAGGTTCTGAGCTCATGAGTCAGGGAGAACGTTGGTGGTGTCTACAGTGATGGGAAAAACCAGAGGAGGAGGACAGGGTTTGAGTGCAAAAGTGAGTTCTGTCTGACACAGATATCTGTGCAGAGTATCTGTTCCTTGTATGTATCTGTATATATAAATAAATATATACAGATACATACAAGGAACAGTGTATATATATATATATATATATATATATATATATATATATATATATATATATATACATATATATGTATGGGCTCATACTTCCATTGTATATATAATAATAATATATATTATATATATATATATATATATATATATATATATATATATATAATGTTGACATTGGTGATTCATGTGTAGAATTCTCCCCTGCTATACGGGTGGCCTGAGTTCAAATTCAGGCAGTGCAAATAGTTTTTCCAGAGCTTACTACAGTGCCTGGAAGACAGCACTCAACAAATACCATTATTATATAATAAGCAACTGAGAGACATGATTCCTGCTCCCAAGCTGCTTACAATCTACCTAAAATCTAAGGCAAATTATAAACACAATAAAAAGCATTAAGCAGCCATGAACACTCCCTGAGTCCTCTTTCCTATGCAGTGGCGCACAATGCTGAGTATTGTTGTGCACACTTTGGAAATGTAGTACATGCTCTAAACCTGACAGACTATGAGACTCTGCATAAATAAATAGATGCATAAATATTCTAGGTTGTCGCTGACACTATAGTCTATGATACCAAGTGGAAAGGCTGAGAGGAGTTGCAATTTTTCATAAGTGCTCAAGCAGGATGCTGATAGCTCTTTATGCAGTCTCCTTTTTGAATCAATATCTGTGTGCAGACTGAACAGTGTTTCGCAACCAGAAGTCAATTATAAAGCGGGATCATCATGTGTAAATACTGTAAAAGCTGTAATCCAACCAGCCCTTCCTGGACTTCAGGCAGCACAGTGTAATGTGCAAACTAAAATTCAATCTGCTCACAGCAATCCCTTCCTCCATCATAGCCCCCCACAGCGCAGAAAACTAAATGCCATTCCCTGAATGCTTCCACTATCCTAGAACACAAAATAGCTTAATTCCTTAACCATCTTCCCAATCTGAACAGATTCCATCTACCCCCACTCCCAATGTCATGGTGATTTCACACGATTACCATCCCAGGGAGGAGAACCTTGCTACACCGTTGGAGACCAAGAAGTGTCCAGAAATCTGTGCAATAAAGAATTGACAGACCGGCACATAAACTGCTCTTCTCTGGTTCGTCAGTCAAGGACCAGTTGCCAGAGAGCAGAATGGCACCCCCCAAAAAACTGAGGCATGGAGAGGAGAGGCTACATCTTAAGACAGAACATGTCTCGCCACTGAATCTCTGAGTGTGGAAGTCTATATTAAGATGTGGTTGTTAGAAAAGTGGAACAGGTTGAAAAGGATGCTAATTTCTGCGAGCCTTCGAAAACCTGTTTAGATCTGTGTGTGCTGGAGATAAGATTCTGCTGTTGTATCGACTGCCATTCTAGTTACAAGTTTTATGCATGTGCACAGCAGTGGGGCATTAGAATTGCAAAGCTCTTCCTTTTCCCTTCATGAGTTTTTTTTCCCCTCTTTTGGTGCATACGTGTTCCTGCAAGGTAAGATGAAAACTGAAATGTTGGAGTTTTTTCTTTCTTTCTTTGGTTGCCAAGTGAAATGGTTTAGAGGGGATTCATCAGAAACAAGATGATAATGTCAATGCCGATGGTGTTAACTAAGCAACCGGCTAGTGAAATTTTCCCCTCAATAGTCCCAGACAAAGGCCTCAGACACTAATGACGTATATCTTTGGCCATTTGCCCACTGTTTTGGTTCCTTTTAGGGCGCTCTATCCTGGACTGTGGGCACCAAGTAAGCTTTTCAGAATGGGGAAGAGTTCATGATTTTCTGGAACTGGTTTTCTATGGGGAGTCTTTCTCTTATTGATGAAAGGGAAAGGGAGAGTGGAAGGACTGGGTAAAGTGAACAACTCTGACCTGTGTGTATGCATGCCAAGTGCATCAAGGCCATCTTTACTTTTAAGGTGAGAGAAAAGAAATACATACGGGGATAGGATAGTGGTTAATGATTATAATGATGGCATTTGTTAAGCACTTACTATGTGCCAGGCACTGTACTAAGTGCTGGGGTGGATACAGGCAACTTGCGTTGTATACAGTCCCTGTCCCATGTGGGGCCAAACAGTCTCAATCCCCATTTTACAGGTGAGGTAACTGAGTCACAGAGAAGTGAAGTGATGTGCTCAAAGTCACACAGCAGACAAGTGGCTGAACCAGAATTAGAACTCATGACCTCTGACTTCCAAGGCCCATGCTCTATCCACTACACCATGCTGATTGTATGTATGGGAAAGATGCTTAGTTGGGAACAAGGGGGAATTTGACTATCTGTATGCTGAAAACTCTGGAATGAGACTTCCAGAGAGATTAAGGTGTCTCCTTGGAGAGCTTTGCAAAAAAAATAGACACCCACTCCCACTGGTTTTGTCTTTCCTCCACCTGGATTCAGGGCGCTGGACCAGATGATCTATAATAATAATGATGATGGTGGTATTAAATTCTTATTTTCTGTCAAGGACTGGGGTTGATACAAGATAAACAGATAAACAGATCAGACTTAGTCCCTGTCCCAGTCAGGGCTCCCCATCTCAAAGGGAGAGAGAAAAGGTTTTGAATCCCCCCATTTTGCAGATGAGGAAACTGAGACCCAGAGATGTTAAGGGAGTTGCCTAAGGTCACACAGCAGGCAAGTGGTGGAACTGAGACTAGAACTCTGCTCTCCTGACTTGGGGCCCTTTTTATTAGACTATGCTGATCTCCTTGAAGACTCTTCCAGCTCTATGGAACTAGAGGACTGAGACAGTTCCTGGCCCATCCCAGCTTAGTAAGGGCTTAATAATAAGTAATAATAAGTATCATAGATATGTGCCAAGACTTATGCTTATTACTGGGGTGAATGCAAGATAATCAGATAATTGAGAAGCAGCGTGGCTCAGTGGAAAGAGCCCGGGCTTTGGAGTCAGAGTTCATGGGTTTGAATGCCGGCTCTGCCACATGTCTGAAGTGTGACCTTGGGCAAGTCACTTAACTTCTCTGAGCCTCAGTTACCTCATCTGTAAAATGGGGATTAACTGTGAGCCCCACGTGGGATAACCTTATCACCTTGTATCCCCCACCAGCGCTTAGAACAGTGCTTTGCACATAGTAAGTGCTTAACAAATGCCATCATTATTATTATTATTATTATTATAATCAGCAGCCCCTGCCCCACATGGGGCTCACTACCTAAGAGAAGGGATAGATGTCTTATCCCTGAGGCAAAGAGGCATCAAATGACTCACTCGAGGTCACACAGCAGGCCAGAGGTGGGATTAGTTCCCAGGTTTCATGATTCCCAGTCCCTTTCCATCAGACCACACTACCTCCCTTCTTGGTTCCCCCAAAACAGGGGATTGGCAAGTGCTGGGCTGACCAAACCTGTCCTTCTGGGGGTGTCTGCTGCTTGGACAAAGTCCCTAAATCTACCTGAACCTGGTGGATTCTTGGGCATATGGGCTTGCCAAGCTGTGTCTGGGTCTGGGCACCTTGAACCCTCTCCCAGAAGAGAGGTGTATCCAGGGAGCTTCTGGTTATGATCTGACCCTGGAGTGGAGTAAGAGGCAGATTCCTCCCTTGCTACCCCGCCCTTAAGTGGTCAAGCACATTGTCAGGGGTGAGAGAATGTACCCTGCACAGTTTGAGAACTCTTAGCCTCCTTTCAGCTGGTGTAGGGGCAGCAGCAAACTGCCATTCCTTCCCCAAGCAGCCTTACAGAGGGCTCTCCCCCAGGGTCCCTGAACTCCATCCCCAGGTCTATGAGGATGCATTATTTTCAGTGCTTCCTGCTGAATATTGGATGGAGAATCCAACCCCAAGGAGAAGCTGTTCCCATTATATTTCTACAGTTTAGCTTTTGGTCACAGCTGGAAGGAGGAAAGAGCTGCAGAGCACTAAAGTGAACAAAACAGTTCTCCGATCTTTCAGCAATTTCAAGGTTGAGATGCGGTTATCATGTTAGTCCAAGGCTGAGGAATGATTGTATTCTCTTTCCTAAACACTGAGTACTGACTTGAAATTTACTTTCAGAACTCCAAAGGTATCTTTGTCAGATGCCTTGCTGAGGGTTTTGATAGTAATGTAGGAATTACTTTTCCCTCATCCTTATCAATTAATTGATGGTATTTATTGAGCACTTACTGTAGGCCTAGGACTATACTAAGTACTTGGGAGAGTGCAATACAAAAGAGTTGCTAGACACATTCTCTGCCCACAAGGAGCAGGGAAACAGTGTGGCCTCATAGATAGAGGACGGGCCTGGGATTCAGAAGGTCATAGGTTTTAATACTGGCTCCGTGCCTTGTCTGCTGTGTGACCTTGGGCAAGTCACTTCACTTCTCTGGGAATTGAGACTGTGAGCCCCATGTGGGGCAGGGACTGTGTCCAACCTGATTTGCTTGTTTCCACCCCAGTGCTTAGTACAGTGCCCGGCACATAGTAAGCACTTAAGAAATACCACAATTATTATTGTTATTATCATGTAATTATAATTATTATCTTGTATGTTCCCCAATGTTTAGTACAGTGCCTGGCACATAGAAAGCCTTGAGAGCTGGGTAGATTGGGCAGGCATCGAGGAGTAGAAATTGTTCTTGCGGTTGCTGCTCACACCCAACTCCTTAGAATTGGGTGTAATTTATTGTATCTGTAATTCATTTATATTAATGTCTGCCAGCCCCTCTTAAACTCATTGTGGGCAGGGAATGTGTATGTTAGTTATTATATTGTACTCCTCCAAATGCTTAGTAGAGTGATCTACACACTGTAAGCACTCAATAAATATGATTGAATGAATGAATGGCTAGAGGCCCCACACTTGCTCCATATTGCTGAACTCTTTGTCCTTTAACTCATCCCAGGGCCATGGATGCTGCCCAGGCCATCCCACAAGGATATCTGCACCCTGAGACTTTCCTGAAGGTTGGAGGGTTAGTCCAACCATGTAACTACTGGGAAAACCACTCTGACACATGTCCCACTGGCATTGGCAAAACCCAAGTCCTAAGTGAGCAGGCACAGAGATCTCTGGAGTGCTCTGCACAAAATAAGCACTCAGTGCTGTTGATAATGAGGCTTCAGTACGATTTGGTAGCACCCTCGGGGTCTGAGCTACTCCATCTGGGAACATGCTACTTGCCCTGGTTGGGAAAGGAGACTAGAAAAGTTGTCCCTAACCATTTCTAACCTTGCCCAAACTAGACTCACCAGAGGTCCGTCACTATGGAGTCTTAACTAGGCAGTGGAAAAACAAATCAGATACTATGAAACTCAGATATAGCTGCACATTAAGTAGAGGGGATCATTCCTCTTGCTCGGAATGCCTTTCCTCCTCAAATGACAGACAATTACTCTCTCTTCAAAGCCTTATTGAAGGCACCTCTTCTCCAAGAGGCCTTCCCTGACCAAGCCCCCCTTTCCTCTTCTCCCAATACCTTCTACATTGCCCTCATTTGCTCCCATTGTTCATCTCCCCATCCCAGCCCCACAGCACTGATGTACACATCCGTAATCTATTTATATATATTAATGTATGTCTCCCCACTTCTAGACTGCAAGCTTGTTGTGGGCAGGGAATGTGAATGTACCTATTTATTGTTGTACTCTCCCAAACGCTTAGTACAGTGCTGTACACACAGTAAGGGCTCAAATGATTGAATGAATGAATCATTGGTCACAGGAAGAACCTGGAGTCAGGAGAGCTGGGTTCAAGCTCTGTCTCTGTCCCTGACCTGCTGGGTGAATTTAGGCAAGTCACTTAACTGTTACAGGCCTCTTTAACTTCAACCATGATTAACACAAAATCTGAGTCTCAACTTTCCCGGTTTGGTCACATTTCTGAGATGAAAACAATCCAGGAGTGCGAGCCTGCAAAGAACAGAGTCAGTTGGCAGTTGCCATTTAGGGAAGGGGAGAAGAGATGGAAAGAGAGATGACATATTTAAGCCATATCAGCGAGCAATTGAATAAGATCTGGGAAGGAACTGATTATGAAGTAGGTAGAAATGAATTACTCCAGTGTTTAGTTTAATCTCTTGGCACTGAAATGCTTCAGAAGAAAAAAAAGGTTAATCCATAAGTGTTGTTATTTTTAGGACTGCCTGTTGGTTCAAGATCTTAGATGTGTAGCATATTCTTATCAATCCCCCTAGAGCTGGCTTTAGGACTGATCTCTCTGAAGTCTTTGGTTTTTCAAGACAGAAAGAGATGGGGAGAAAAAAGGAGAAAGTGGGAGAGTGAAAGAGAGAGAGTAATCTTGTAAGTATGGAAGTATATGTGGGCAAACTCTGCATAATCCTGTCCTGAAGTTATCACCATAAAGATAGGATTTGAGCCTGTGGAATGAAAGCTGCTTTCAGCTCTCCTTTAGCTCCCCTGCCAGCAGAAAAATTGCATCTGATAATAGTTTCCACTTTACCCCTCACCCATTTCCTTGCACCACCCTGGATTGACTCTGCAAGCAAGATGGAAACTGAGAGAATCATTTTAAAAGCTTAAATTCAGTAGCAGCAAAGAGATCTCCCTAATTAAAATATGTCTCTGCTCCCCCAGTCAGAAAAGTAAGCTTTGGAATTAGACAGCAAATAACTTCGAGAGGGAAATGTTCCACCTTCACTCTCCCAATGTGAAGCATTGATGTGGATTTTGTGCCTAAACTACAACATCATGGTTTAGTGAAAAGAGCCCGGGCCTGGGACTTAGAGGACCAGGCTTCTAATCCTGGCTCTGCCACTTGCCTGCTGTGTGACCTTAGTCAAGTTGCTTAACTTCTCTGAGCCCGTTTTCTTACCTCTAAAATGTGGATTTAGTACCTGTTTTCCCTCCTATTTAGACTCTGACTCCCATATGGGACAGTGACTGTGTCCAACCTGATTATGTTGTGTCTACCCAAATGTGTAACATATAGTAATAGTTTAACAAATACCACAGTAATAATCATTATTATCATTAGTAAGCACCCAAGCACTTTTCTGAAGGAGCGCAAAGTGTTATGCACACATTTGTTACCTCATCATTATCAATGGCATTTATAGAGCACTTACTGTGTGCAGAGCACTGTTACTAACCACTTGGGAGAGTACAGTACATCACAGTTGATGGACATTTTCCCTGCCTACAATGATCTCACAGTCTAGAGGGGAAGACATTAATATAAATAAATACTTTATAAAATAACTTAAAGACCTATACAGAAGTGCTGAGGAGCTGATGGGACAAATATCCAGGGAAAATAGGGCTTAATCAGGGAAGGCTTCTTAGAGAAGATGTGCTCTCTAAAAGGCTTTGAAGGTGGGAGAGTAGTGGAATAACATACATGGAGAGGCAGGGAATTCCAGACCAGAGAGGACATGGGAAATAATAATAATAATAATGATAATATAGTACTTGTTAAGCACTTTATATGTGCCAAGCACTGTTCTAAGCACTGAGGTAGATACAAGGTAATCAGGTTGTCCCAAATGGGGCTCACAGTCTTAATCCTCATTTTACAGATGAGCTAACTGAGGCACAGAGAAGTGAAGTGACTTGCCCAAGGTCACACAGCAGACAAGTGGCAAAGCAGGGATTAGAACCCACAACCTCTGACTCCCAAGCCCCTGCTCTTTCCACTAAGCCACACTGCTTCTCAAGGGGTCAGTGGTGATGTAGATGAGATCAAGGCACAGTAAGCAAGCTGGTGCTAGAGGAGAGTAGTGTGTGAACAGGACTATAGTAGATGAGTGAGGTGAGTAGAAAGTGGGGGCAAGCTGATTAAATACTTATAACCTGTGTTAAGGAATTTCTGTTGGATGCAGAGTGAATAGGCAACCACTGGAGGTTCTTGAGTAGAAAGACATGGAATAAATATTTGTTTTTTTAGAACAATGATCTGGGCAGCAGAGTGAAGTGTATTCTAGAGTGGAGAGACAAGGGGTAGGGATGGCAGTTAGAAGGCAGATACAGTAGTCAAGAAGGGATAGGGTAAGTGTTTGGATGCAGTTTGGGGAGAAGGGCAGATTTTAGTGATGTTGTGAAGGTAGAACCGACCAGATTTAGTGACAGATTGAGTATGTGGGTTGAATGAGAGGCATGATTTGAGGATCCTCCCAGAGTTATGGGCTTGTGAGATAGGGAGGATAGTGGTAATTGTCTACAGTGATAGGAAAAACAAGAGAAGGACACATTTGTGTGGAAAGAGGGAGTTCTGTTTTGGACGTTCAATTTGAATAGCTTAATTCGTTCCCCTCCATGGTATGTGGGGAAAGGATCAAGTTCATCTCCGTTTTGCAATTGGGAAAAGAGAATCAGTCAAGGTCACAATCATCCAAGGCAGAGTAGGGTATAGAAAGAGCTGGGGTCCTTATCTGCTTTCTGCTCTCCCTCCCTCTAGATGCTAAATTCTCCTAATTTCCCTTGGACAAATGGGCCTACCGAGGCCCTTTTAAAGATCCAGTATACTCTCAGACTATGTGTTCTTGCTGCTTAACAATAATAATATTAATTATCTTGATCACTGTGGTATTTAAGTGCTTACTGTGTACCAAGCACTGGGGTAAATCCAAGATACACTGGATATAGTCCCTTTCTCACATGGAGTTCACAATCTAAATCGGAGGGAGAATGGGTACTGAATCCTCATTTTTAAAAATGAGGAAACTGATGTGAAGATGTGACTTGGCCAAAGTCACACAGCAGGCAAGAGGCATAACTGGGACTAGGACCCAGGTCCTCTGACTCTCAGGCTTGTTCTCGCAAGTGCCTAGTACGGCATCTGTCACACAGTAAGTGCTCAATAAATAACACTGATTGGTTGACTGATTTCTGCTAGACCATGCTGTTTCCACTCGTTTCCTGTGATCTCCAGTGTAGAATCTTCAATAGCTCCCCGTTCATTTGTTCTATAGCTTCAACAGTCTTTCTGAATTCCCCCCTCCGCCTTTCTTCCTGATGTCTTTCCTCCTTCCCTGGTGTCTTCCCGTCTCCTCCCCCGTGGGCTTAGCCCCTACTTTATCTCTGCCATTCCCATTTGTTGCCCCCCACCCCGAAACTCCTGCTTCCATCTCGGATATTCATCTTGCATGTTTGTATTCTCCCCAAAATCTTTCACTCCAATCCCAGCTTCCAGGGAGACCGACAAAACCCTAGTGGTTGTTTTGGTTGTGGTTAGAAGCAATTTATTCAACAATGCACCCAGCAGATGGAAGCATAGCAGCTGTTTGCTGCTAGAGGATGCACACAGAATCTTGACCCACAATCCCAGACTCCACCCTCATCTTTATTTATTTTTTTTTATTACTGTTGCACTCTAGTTTGCTGTTAAAGCAATGAATGTTACCATGGAAACAATCACACCATCGAGTCAGCCAATATAGAGGCTTGAATTATTTATTTTAAACCGAAGGCTGTGGTCTGGGTCTGAGAGTCAGTCTAGCACTTATCTGGCCACGCAGCTACACTGTGTGAAATTTAAAAGTCTTGCAAGGTTACAGTGTTGTCTGTATGTCTTAGGTCAAGGCACTGCAATTTGCCACTACGATCGCAATCCCAGCAGCAGACACTGTTGACCTTTCCCCATGTAAAAAAGGCAGAGAGAGGAGAAGGAAGGAGTATAATGGTCCGTGTTAGAGGTGTAGCTTTCCTAGATCCCAGGGTGGAGAGTGCTCTGTGACTTATTCACAGATTACCCCATCGATCCATTAAATGGCCAATAGCAAGTCATTTAGGCTCTCTGGGAAGTGTCTTCTAGGTTGCTTAAATAAGGGACTTGTTTACAGTGGAAAGAGCATGAGCTTTGAAGTCAGAGGTCATGGGTTCAAATCCCGGCCCTGCCAACTGTCAGCTGTGTGACTTTGGGCAAGTCACTTAACTTCTCTGTGCCTCAGTTACCTCATCTGTAAAATGGGGATTAAGACTGTGAGCCCCCCGTGGGACAACCTGATCACCTTGTAACCTCCCCAGTGCTTAGAACAGTGCTTTGCACATAGTAAGCATTTAACAAATACCATCATTATTATTATTCAGCATGACAAAAGGTATTGAAAATTAAATTAAGATCATTGTAGGACTGTGGGGTGCCCATTCAAAACTAGTAGATTAGGTCAGATTTTGTGAAATATGGCACAATTTTAAGTTATAGAGATGAATAGTTATTTCTCCCCTCTGTGCTCCCAGAGCTACTTATTTAATACTTGGAGTGTCATCTGGCATTCTTTTTTAGTGGTATTTGTTAAGTACGTATTATATGCCAGGCCCTGTATTAAGCACAAGGGTAGATACAAGACAGGTTGGACAAGTTCCATCTTCCACATGGGCTCACAGTCTTAATCTCCATTTTACAGATGAGGTAACTGAGAAACAGAGAAGTTAAATGACTTGCCCAGGGTCACCAAGCAGGCAAGCGGCAGAGCCAGGATTAGAACTCAGGTCCTCTGTCTCCCAGGCCCTTGCTCTTTCCACTAGGCCGTGCTGTTTTTCTGTATATTTTGACAGAGACCCTTGTGTCTGTAATTCATTTCCAAGGTAATGGTTCTGAAAAGATCATCCAGGAGTTAGCCGTCCCATCCCACATCCACCCTGTCATCCTTCTCTGCTCTCTCTCAAGAGGGGATCTTGCCTCTGGCCCTTCTCACCTTCTAAAAACACTTCCATCCACTCTAGGGAAGCAGCATGGCTCAGTGGAAAGAGCGTGGGCTTTGGAGTCAGAGGTCATCGGTTCAAATCCCGGCTCCACCACTTGTCAGCTGTGTGACCTTGGGCAAGTCACTTAACTTCTCTGTGCCTCAGTTACCTCATCTGTAAAATGGGGATTAAGACTGTGAGCCCCCCATGGGACAACCTGATCACCTTGTAAACTCCCCAGCACTTAGAACAGTGCTTTGCACATAGTAAGCACTCAATAAATGCCATCATCATCATCATCTTCTTCCCATCCTAACTGCCATCTTCAATTAGAAGCAGTGTGGCCTAGTGAAAGAGTATGGGTTTGGGAGTCAGAGGACCTGGATTCTAATCCTAGGACCACCACTTGCCTGCTGTGTGAGCTTGAGGTACTGAGCTTTCATTCATTCATTCAATCGTATTTAACAATAATAATAATGACATTTGTTAAGTGCTTGCTATGTGAAAAGTGCTGTTCTAAGCACTGGGGAGGATACAAGGAGATCAGATTGTCCCATGTGGAAATCACAGTCTTCATCTCCATTTTACAGATGAGGTAACTGAGGCCCAGAGAAGTTAAGTAACCTGCACAAAGTCACACAGCAGAGCTGGGATTTGAACCCATGACCTCTGACTCCCAAGCCCCTGCTCTTTCCATTGAGCCATGCCACTTCTCTAAATAATGGTATTTGTTAAGCGCTTGCTATGTGCCAAGCACTGTTCTAAGCGCAGGGGTAGCTACAAGGTAATCAGGTTGTCCCACGTGGGGCTCACAATCTTAATCCCCATTTTGCAGATGAGGAAACTGAGGCACAAAGAAGTGAAGTGACTTGACCAAAGTCACGCAGCTGACAAATGATGGAGTAGGGATTAGAACCCATGACATCTGACTCCCAAGCCCGGGCTCTTTCCACTAAGTCAAGCCGCTTCCTGCAGAGCACTGTACTAAGCACTTGGGAAGTACAAATTGCCAACATATAGAGATGGTCCCTACCCAACAGTACAACAGATGTGTCAGACATGTTCCATCTTGTATCTACCCCAGTGCTTAGTACAGTGCTTTGCACATAAGTGCTTAACAAATACTACAGTTTTTACTATTATGCCCACAGTTTAGAGTGGGGAAACAGGCATTAAATTATGGATATGTACGTAAGTGCTGTGGGGCTGAGAGTGGGGTGGATATTAAATGTTTAAACGGTACTGATCCAAGTGTTTAAGTGGTGCCGAAGGGAAATGGGAGGGTGGGTAAACTAGAGCTTAGTTGGGGAAAGCCTCTTGGAGGAGATGTGAATTTAATAAGGCTTTGAAGGTGGGGAGAGTGGTGGTCTGTCATTTGTAGAGAGGGAGGGAGTTCCAGGCCAGAAAGGGGACATGGGGTGAGGTAGATGAGGTCGAGGTACAGAATGAGGTTGGCATTAGAGGAGTCAAGTGTCCAGGCTGGTTTGTAGTAGGAAATTGGTGAGGTAAGGTAGGAGGGGGCAAATTATTCATTGCTTTAAAGCTGATGGTAAGGAGTTTCAGTTTGATGTGGAGGTGGATGGCCAGCCACTGAAGGTTTTTGAGGGGTGGGGTGATGGGGACCAACTATTCTTTTAGAAAAATGATTTGAGCAGCAGCGGGAAGTGAGGACTGAGCAAGATGAGATAGAGAAGCAGTGTGGCCAATTGAAAGAGCATGGGCCTGGGAGTCAAAGGACCTGGCTTTTAATCCTGGCTCTGCTACCAGTCTGCTGTGTGACCTAGGGTAAGTCACTTAACTTCTCTGTGCCTCAGTTACCTCATTTGTAAAATGCAAATTAAGACTGTGAGCCCTAATCTGGGGACTCTTTTGAACCCAATCATCTTATATCTACTCCAGAGCTAAGTACAGTGCCTGGCACATAATAAGTGTGCATAATAAGTTTGCAAGAGAAGCAGTGTGGCTCAGTGGAAAGAGCCCGGGCTTTGGAGTCAGAGGTCATGGGTTCAAATCCCAGCTCCGCCAATTGTTAGCTGTGTGACTTTGGGCTAGTCACTTCACTTCTCTGTACCTGTTACCTCATCTGTAAAATGGGGATTAAGACTGTGAGCCCCACATGGGACAACTTGATCACCTTGTATCCTCCCCAGTGCTCAGAACAGTGCTTTGCACATAGTAAGCACTTAATAAATGCCATTATTATTATTATTGTGTTTAACAAATCCCATTAAAAAATGGTCATTGAGGTGCAGAAGCAGTAGTCAAAAAGGTATATAAGGGGCTTGGATCAGCATGGTAGCAGTTTGGATAGAGAGGAAAGGGCAGATTTTAATGATGTTTTGATGGGCAGGACATCCAAGCAATGATTTCTACAAATCAGGAGAAAATGCTAGGCTGCAGAGGAGAGTTGTTCAGGCTGGAGATGTAAATTTGGAAGAGATGGTAGTTGAAGGTGTGGGAGTGAGTGAGTTCTCAAAAGGGATGGGTACAGATGAAGACTAGAGGGGAACCCAGAGCTAGGTGGAACTAACCAATCTGAAGCTAAACACTGGCATGGCCTCTCTTTTGGGCCCACCACGCTGAGGGTGGGCTAGGGGCCAGGATGCATTTTCTGTTGATTTTGCAACCAGAGGGAAGAAAGCTTTAAAACTAACCCAGTGTCCAGAAAGGCATGCTCGGGGCTGGGTCAAGCTAGGGTGGACTCTAGAGGTTGAAGAGCAGAGAGTTGTTGACACTGACCTTCCAACTGTGTCTGGCTGGTTGACTAACAGCAGTCACTGTTAGTGATTAGTCACTCCATCCATGGTATTTATTAAGCCCTTAAGTTATAGAACACTATACAAAGTGCTTGGAAGAGTATAATAGAAAAGTAATTGTGATATTTAAGGGCTTACTGTACTAAACACGAGGGTAGGTATAATTATTATTAGCATTATTGTGGTATTTGTTAAGTGTTTACTGTTGAATACTTTTCAAAGTGCTGGGGTAAATACAAGTTAATCACATTGTAAGTAGGCTCTGTACACACATGGGACTCACAATTTTAGTAGGAGGGGGAACTGAAATTGGATTGCCATTTTACAGTTGAGGTAACAGGCACAGATAAGTCAAGTGAATTGCCCAAAGTCACACAACAGACAAGTAGCAGAGCAGGGATTAGACCACAGGTCTTCTGACTCCCAGGCCCGTGTTCTATCCACTAGGCCATGAAACCAATTTCAGAAAAACAGGTATCATACCTGCCCTTGCTCTGACCAAAGTGCCCTACACACAGCAAGCATTCAGTATATACCATTGATTGACTCTGTGTGTATATGTGTGACTATATATACATCATACATATATAAATATATCAAGTGCTTAGTACAGTGCTCTGCACACAGTAAGTGCTCAATAAATACAACTGAATACATACAATTGTGCTTATACATATTTATATTTATGCAGTATTGCCTAGTGGACAGAGCATTAACCTGGGAGGCAGGAGACCTGGATTCTAAACCAACTTCCACCTTGACGACTTTGTGATTTTGGGCAAGTAACTTAACTTCTATGTGCCTCAGTTTCCTCAATTTTGAATGGTATTTGTTAAGCACTTACAATGTACCAGGTACTGTACTAAGCATTGGGGTAGATAAACAGGTTGGTCAAAGTCCTTATCCCACACATGGGTCTCACAGTCTAAATCAAAGGGTGGAGGATTTAATCCCCATTTACAGA
This sequence comes from Tachyglossus aculeatus, assembly GCF_015852505.1. NCBI lineage: Eukaryota > Metazoa > Chordata > Mammalia > Monotremata > Tachyglossidae > Tachyglossus > Tachyglossus aculeatus. The sequence goes on along the minus strand of NC_052073.1, from coordinate 30,055,291 downwards.
TGAGGATACTGAGGCACAGAGAAGTGAAGTATTTGCTGTAGGTCCCACAGCAAGCAATTGACAGAACTGGGACTAGAAACCAGGTTTTCTGACTCCCAGGCCTGTGCTTTTTTCCACTAGGCCATGATGCTTTTGATTATAGGATGATCAGATCAAATGCAGTCACTGTCCCACACAGGACCCACAGTCAAAGTAAACACAATCCCTATCCTCAAGGAGTTTACAATCTAAGCAGCCTTCCCTCCCAACCCCAGCAAAGCTCTCACTAGAATCCTTCTTCCTTCCGTATGGTAGAACTCTTCTCTTTTCCTCGACTGGATGGCGGGAAAGCAGGAGGGTCAAGTCCTCAAAATCAATTTATTTTTTTCTGAGCATTGGCCCCTTTGAGCTAAGTGCTGTCACATGTCCAGAAAAATTATAGTCTTCACAATGTTACATTTTGTAACATTGGTCCATGGTCCAATTTCCACTTTTGCAGGACACAGAGAAATTAGAAAGTGCTGTGGGAAAGGTTAAAGCAGTTACTCTGCCCCAGTTTTGTGTATGATCGGTCAAGAGTGTTCGCGCACAATTTGAAGCTTGCGGGTGCGGGGTGGATACTTTTCAAGAGGAGAAGGCAATTTTCTCGACTAGCCTCAGCGGAGAAAATCTAGCCCCAGGAAGTCCAAGGTCAGGGGGTGTCGGGGGGGCGGGTGTGTGGCAGAGAAGCCTGTGTGGCTTGTAATACCTCGGGCTACCTCAGTTCAGTTTGTTAATGTGACACGTTGCCCCATAGACCCAACAGAAACATGGTGTCCTCAGGGCTGATTTATTATTTTTTTAAGATCCCAGGGGAAATTCCCATTTAGGGTCACACTCCTAGCGGAGGGTCACTGACAGTAGCTCTAGTTGGGGCACTCAGCAAGCAGGCCTTCCTATGGAAACACTCCTGCAGGCCATCTTGAAGAGTGAGATGGACAGGGGGATGAAGCACAGAATTGATCTTGCTATCAAAAAATTATTTCCAAGTTATTCCTCGATTCTCTAAAATAAATTGAGCAATCCTTTTTGGCTGTGAAAATGCCAAATATGTCAGGTTTCCATTAAAGCATTCTTGTGAGAATAGTGGTCTGCCAGAAAGCCCTTCTCTCCCAAATGAAAATCTGCGTGTGCCTCTCCTTGCCTCACTGGAAGCAGCCATGGGAAACCTGCGCTTCCTTCCTCTCTCCCCATCCTCCTTCCTACCTTAACTCTTCAATCAGAGTGGGCTCACTGGTGATTTTGAAATGAAGTCAACTCCTAAGCCTGTGAGCCTCATTGGGAATGGGGACTGGGTCTAATCTGATTATTTTAAGTCTAACCCTGGAACTTAGTACAGTGCTTGGAATATAGTTAGTGCATCACAAATGCTACATGTTATAATAGCAATAATATTATCTTATTTGTCATTATTATACTCCAACACAAGGTCTTTGTTTTCCTTGAAGGGCATTACTTGTTGAGGGTAAGTCAGGGACACAGGGTTACTGCTAGATAGGATTTGACTTTATGGACAGGGCTACCTCAGAGGAGTTTTGTGTAAATTGTGTCCTGGTGTATTTTAGATTTTGCTCACCTTGCTCTTATGTGCTTTTAACTTACCTGGAAATATTTAAAAATTGCAAGCATGTCAGATTACATCACTAGGAAGGTCTGTAATGGAAATACCTCTGCAAAGGAAATGTGGTTTCTCTTGGTTGCAACCAAAGAAATGAGTGAATGATATGGACTCCACTAGGCAGGACTACTGAGAAGTCAAGTTTCTGCTTTAAAAATCTATCTAGAGTTTGAACAGACATGCCCAAATGCCACAGAACATTTAGAGTTAAGAGGTGAGGATTCTGTTGGGGGAGGAGGGGTGGTTTTCCTTTGAAAATCAGCATGAAGTGATGATTTTAAGCGTGTTTTCCCAGTGCAAGGACATGATTCTTTGATCAACTGACAGATTGTCGCCAGGTGTCCTGTAGCTTGAAGTAAATAGGATAGCCCCTTTCACCACAATGAGACACCAATGCAAATCCCTTGGGAAAACATAAATGTCCGGATCACAGGTTTATTGTATGGATTTGCAACACAGCCCAGATTACAAACATTGTTGGGGAACATTTACAGAATAAATAAGATGGACTCGCAGTTGTAAAAAGAAAAAAAATTGCACGCCACTAATGTACAGTCAAAAAATATATCGATATTCATTGACTTGACATTATTTACCTTCTGATTTTAAGCTAGGATGAAAAGAAAAAAACCCACTGAATGCAGTGTTGTTTTTTTGTATTAATTTTTTTTTCATTTTTCATACGTGCTTTATCTATCAAACATCCAAACTGTACAAGTGAACTTCACTGGTAGTCAGGAAGGGAGACTTGCAATGGCACCGAGATTTAGGTCTCATGCAACACACCACTCCTAGCTGGCAAAATATTTGCATCCAAAGACCTGGCACCAGAGGCTGCTGACCCAGTTCCCTCCAGAGGCCCAAGCATCAAAGAAACCAGCAAGGTTTGGCGGTGAGGGTCTCTGAGCAGTGACTGTGATTGAATCATGGGGGCAGAAAGATTGGCGAGGGAAGTTGATCTTGGCCCGTATTTTCCCACTGCCTCCTATGAACTACTTGTGTGCGAGGAGATAGTATCTTGGTCTAAGGAACAATGGTACCTGAGCGATAGCAGCAAGTGAATCATGATGATGATGGGAGAATGCGTGGTGTGGTGCCGGACCTACATCAGTCAGTCGGTCAATTGTATTTATTGAGCGCTTACTGCGTGCAGATCACTGTACTAAGTGCTTGGGAGAATACAATTAGAAGAATATCAGGGACACATTCCCTGCCCATGCGTCAGCTCAGTCGCCTTGCTTTATTTTGCCTATGGCCCGGGTGAATCCAGCCACGGTGATTGTAGGAATTGTGGAGCAGTGCTCAGTTAAGCCCCGTTGGCTCTGCCGGCCTCCCTCCATGGCCTTGGATCTGAGGCTGGACTCCCTCAGCTGCCTCCAAGCCAATTGGCACAGCTAACCCTGCTTCTCCCCCCTCCTCCTGATTTCTGAAGGATAGATCCCTTTAACCACTTCCTGACGGTATGACCTCTATCTTACAGCATGGAGCTCGATCCACTCCTTATTGTACCTTACTGCAGTCAGTTCCAATGACAGACCCTCTGAATGCAGACCCTCCAAGCGCTTAGTACAGTGCTCTGCACACAGTAAGCGCTCAATAAATACGATTGATGAATGCAACATTGGTGGGGGGGTTTGGATGAGGCATCCTCTGCGCTAACACATGTCAAGAGCTAAATCTAACAACAAGGCTGCATCCTTCACACGGGTATTATTTGGTGTGGAGGGCGGGCAACTATATTCTAGAGATGTTGAACTGAGTGGCACCAGAGGATTCTCAAATGGCCATTTGGAATCCTCTAGGTTTCTCTAGGGAGCGGCCACGTTGGGACTCTGGAGATCATTCGGGGCTTTCGTCTGGTCATGTGCTTTAGAATGGGGAAGCCTGGTAGCTGGGATCAGTTTAATCTCCCCATCTCATTGGCTCCCATGCCAGATGTCATGTCTCCTACTGAAAGCCCCATCCCCATGAACGTCTCCCACCTCAGGGTGACCCATCCCTCTGAGGTTATACCTGGTGGTAGGCATCACAGGAATCCACTTGGCCTTATGGCTGGAGGCCCTAGAGCCTGACTGCCGCCACCTATCACTGTAGGTAGGGCTGCCTTTTCAGAACAGCACTATCATCTTCAGGGTTCCAGCTTCATGCAGCAGGAGAGGCTGGGGTTGAGGATATACAGGATCAGTGACGGAAATTCTGGGAAGAAAGGACTCGAGCCCATTTAGCACAAAAGCACACCCTCAAACCACATTTCTGTTTCCTCCACTTTTCCTCTCATGGGCCCCTCCAGGGAGAATACTGTCCCTGTCACGGAGCAGGGAAATGCACGGATTTAATCTCTGAGATTGAACTTTTCAATGATTAAAGTCCTGCTTAGGGGTCTATATGTGTGGGAGGAAGCCTAGCAGACAGTAACGGTCTATGAATCAAGGACTGTAACTAATCCTGTGGACAGTCCAGGCAGAGGCTTTTGTGGCGTTATCAGTGAAACTGCAATTGTGTTATAGGGGTTATCTGGGAAATAAGGAAATTGAGGCCTTATCATTTATTACGCAGCAACAGAAGTGGACAGAGACTGTACTTCTAAGTCCGTGGACACTGACACTCACAGTGCTTTGTCAAATTAAAGCATACCCCAAATGTTCATTTGGATAAATTGCTAATTAATCTGTGATTTGACGGGAGGAGAGTGGCTCAGCAAGCTTGCCAAGGTACTGCCCGAATGCCCATTTGGAATCAGACTGACTTTTGAATGGACCCCCAGTTCACAGCCAAAAGTCCTTCCCCTGAGGCGGACTGCCTTTCCCAAAGATAGTGAGTGGTGGGTTTCACTGTCCTACAGTGAATCTCATGAGCACGTTAGTACCTGAGGCTGGGTGGGGGATCCTCAGTCTTGGTCCCTTCACCCTGCGCTCTTTCCTGGCCCTGAGGAAGAGGTAAAGATTATGGAGAGCCTCTGCAGCTGGGAAAGGAAAAGGGGTGGGTGGGCTGAAGATATCAGGGTTTTCATGGCAAATTTGACAAGGAGAGTCCTAAATTTCAGTCCCCAGGGCCAGCTCAACAGCAATAGGTTTCTGCAAAATTGAAAAACCAAGGGGTATTTATCCATGATAAAGTGGTAGAAGACATTGAGGTGCCAGCTTTGTGGGGGGGATGTCTGCCCAAATAAGCTGATCCCATCAGTGGGCTCCTTGAGCTATTAGCATTCATCTTGTGATCCACTCATTTTATTATTCATACGCAATAAGGCAACCTATTATCAGCACTGTTCTCTTTCACACACTGCCCAAAGTTCCCTCCCTGTGTTTGCTTAACTAGATATCTGGCTTATCCTCCCATCTTCAGAGCAAAACAAATAAACAAAAAGACACCTAGTGGTTCTGTCTTCCACCAGATGCCACCTGATCTCCTATGGGACAAATAAAATCTCTGGCTGCCGTTACTGTCTCGATGACCAGTCAAGGGCTGGGATGAGATTTGCATCTGTGAGAAATCACAGGTCAGGTGGCTCTTCCGACTGCACTCAATAGATAATGATTCACTGTCGATGATTCCCAGTCCCCATCCACACAGAGCACATTGGTTCCCCAAAATTCCTTTCTTGGAAGGACCTGAAACTCAGGCAAGCCCATGGAGTGCCTGGAACAGAACTCTCACTTCCTCTTCTCCCATTCCCTTCTGCATCCCCCTTGCATTTGGATTTGCTCCCTTTATTCACCTCCTCCCTCAGCCTCACAGCACTTAAGTACATATCCATTATTTATTCATTTATATTGTCGGTCTCCCCCTCTAGACTGTAAGATCATTTTAGGCAGGGAATTCTTTTATGTTGTACTCTCCAATCATTTAGCACAGTGTTCTGCACACAGAAAGCAATGAATAAATGGGATTGATTAATTAGTAAGGGTGCTGTAACTTGATCACCAGGGAATACCGCAAGACTTAAGCTTCTGCTAGGAAGGGATTCAGAAGAACAGGCATCCTTGTCCAGTTCTTCCTTCCCTTCCCTTTTCCCCTACTGGGCTCTCTGGTCTTCTCTGCTGCTGCCTTGGTGCTGAATCTGGTGCCCAGCAGGATCTAAGATATGAGATTCATTTTTATGCTATTGCTTTTAGGAGAGGTCTGGAAAGCTAGATCACAGGGCCTTAAGTAGGTACCAGTGTGCTAAAAAGACAGTCAAAAAAAGGGGGGAGTTGGGATGGAGGGAAGATGGGTTTTAGGGACAAAATAAGTTTTACAACTTTCCATCAAGACCCCCTATCATTGGCTTTCCCAATTGTACAGGACATTGACTGTGAGTTTGTTGTGGGCCGGGAATGTGTTTGTTGTTATATTGTACTCTCCCAAGCACTAAGTGCGGTGTTTTGCACACAGAAAGTGCTCAATAAATATGATTGAATGAATGAATTGACCTATTTCATTCTACATCCTGATGATGCAAGCTTTAAGCCCTCCCTCCTTTATCATTTCTCATACACCCTGTCTAGATGTGTTACTGCTTTTTCTAGCACACTTCTAGATGTATCCACAGTCACTTGACTTTCACTGCCCTAAGGTATTTCCGGGGTGAGGTATTTTTTGACTGCTGCCCCCGTGTTCATCTACAATGACCTACAAGGAACCAAAAAAATCTTACCCCCTACTGGCATCACCTTAGTGCTCCTTTCTTTCTCTCTTTCTCTTGAGGATTTTGTCCTTTCCACCCTTCCAGGCCAAATCTACATTCTTCTATTATGAACGATTCCCTGCTGTTTTCTAGGATTCTGGATCCCCTACACTTTCCCCTTGGGAGAGACCAATCACTGGTCCTGCCACCCCCTGCTGAGGGTGGAGCGCTTGCTCTATGAGCGTTCTTTACCTATTGATGGATCAAACTAGATGCAACACATGTCAAGTCTTCTTCCTAATGGCTAGCCAATGACATCCACTCCTGTCAAAAACTGGTAGGTTTCATTTATACCTAAGTAATTGTTTGGGAGAGTTGATCGATCCTGCAGAGTAACAGGCATTTGAGCCAGTTGATCTTGAAGTCCATTTCATCCCCCCTTTTTCCATGAATACCCCATACCTTGGGACAGCCACATCCTGCTTCCTAAAGGCAGATTGTTATTTGGAAATGGCTGACCTAAGAGAGTCCTTATCATTCAGGCAGATCCTTCTCCTGTGGGTTGCTAAAACCAGGATGAGGGCTATTGTGTTTATTTTCATGGGAATTCCACACACATCCAGAAAGAAAACAAAAGAATGCCAAACCATATGTGCAAAACATCGATGAAGACCAGACCAAGTGCCTCAATCCTGACTTGTGATCCTAAAGTATGACCAGTCTCTAGATAATGGTTACAGCATCTATTTACTACTCTGCTAAAAGCTGGGCAAAACCCAAGATATTCAGCTCAAACCCTGTCCTGTCCCACATGGTGTTCACTTGAACAAACCCAGAAAACTTGGCTTTCCCTAGGAGATAAATCAGGGAGGGATGTTTCCAGAACACCAACAGAAAACTACTCTCCATCTCCTGGAACACCTTTGGTAACATTGGGGGGGCCGAGGGGGTGGGGGGCAGTAAATTCAGGTGTTTTTAATTTCCATTCTAACAATGTGAACACCAAGATACTGATCAAATAATGGAGTTAAGGTGGAAACAGCCAGGGAAAAGATTTTAAAGTAACCTGGAAGAGAAGAAAAATGCTTTATCTTCCTGCCCAGTCAGCCCAAAAGACTTTCTTTATTCGAGTTCATTTTTGGGTCGCCATCTTATTTTTCATCAGCTTCCCACATTTCCTATTCCCTCTCTCTGTCTCACTCAACTCTCCCCAATAGCTCACTTTCACCATATCCATCCATCCAATACAGCCGTTGCTCCAGCAACTGCATCCGTATAGCATTCACCATCTCTCTCTCTAGCCTCTGAATCAGTAATGACACAGAAGTCCCCTCTCTGCCCTCTGAGTCATTGTCAACCTGACATCACTTTCCAGCTTTCTCCCTTCCAAGAGGAATAACTTCCCTCCATTTCATTTTTCTATTTGAATTTAAGGGGCCTAATCATACATCTTTGCCTGCAAACAGCACTCCCCAGGGGGAGACTTCTAACACCCAAGAAGACAGCCCTTAGATTCACCTGACCCAATGATCATGTAATTGTTCTGTCTCCCCTGGGAGCTATGATCAGTCTTGCTCTTAGTACTCAGCAGGTGACGTTTAAGCAGTTTGCAGTCTGGCAAATCCCATCTAAGTGTTTTTCATGTAGTCATACTTTGGGTTCATATCATCTCTTTTCTTATCCATTTCTTTTCACCGTCACCCCAACCTACTGACTTGTTCTTCACTAGGGGACACGGAGGGATGGCTTGCCCTGAGTCTTCCCCATCCTTCCAAAGTCAATATCCTTAATATTTATACTGGGGAAGGGGGAAGGTACTCTGTCTTTTCTTTCCTACTTCCCAAACCATTCACTATTTCCATAGTATTCCTGTCACTGAAATGTTCTTAGATTTGTACAGATCACTATAACTTAAGTGATTTTTTTCCATTGCCAAAGCAGGTCACTGACTTAGAGAAAATCAAGTGTGTGCTCTCTCTCTCCACTCTAAATGCAAAGTTGTGAGGGTAAGACTTATACATCAAGGGACCTGTTTCAAAGGATACATCATAGAATGGATCAAAGACACCTAAGCATGTAGACCATTGCCTTGCACAGAGCAGGTGCTCAGTAAATATTATTGATTGAAAGCAATGCTTGTTCTGGCTTTCAGTGTGCTGAACATGGTTCCTTGGGTGAACGGGCTTATCTAGCAGTGACATAATCACGGTCACATATGTTCTGGCAAAATCACTCTCAACATTAACCAATTAAGCAACTGCATAAGCCAGTGGACATTTTACTTTGCCCATGTGGCTGCTCTAAACTAGGAAAAGAGGGTTGCTGATAAGCTGAAACTCTGCTTGTATCAATTAATCAATTGTATTTATTGAGCACTTACTGTGTGCAGAGCACTGTATTAAGCAAATGGGAGAATACAACATAACAATATAAGAGACACATTCCTTTGCCCACAATGAGTTTACAGTCTAGAGAGCAAGCTTACAGTGTATCATAACATAGTCATATTTGTGAATGCAGGTAGATAGATATCAGTGGCCTGCAAAGTGTTCTCCAGATAGTATGGCACAAGTTCAAAATGAAGGTGCTCAAAAAGAAATGTCAATAAAAGTGGGGTGAGAATAAATCAAAGATGTGCATTTATGTGGATCCATGAGGACTGGAGGGGTACGTGCCCAGCTACTCTCTCTCTAAACATTGAGGCAAAAAATTCTGGTGATTTGAGCTAGTGGGAGAAAAGATTTATGTTGAAGGTGAAAGGTGGCAAAAATAAAGGGTTTTATATATATATATATATATATCAAAGATGCCTCAGTGGTGATGTCCAGTAGCCCCTAACAAGTTTGGCTGGGTCCATAAAGGAAGGGACCCTTTGCTCTCTGGGTTTTGGAGTTGTGTGTATGGCAGGAGGTGAGAGAGGGGGGAGAAAGGATGTTAACTGTCTGAAAGTCCCTAATATAGGACATGGGGCTTTCTGACCAGAATTCAGCTGTGTTCCTTCTTTCCATCCAGACAGATCCTAATCCCTGGGCCAAGGAAAGGGAGTACTGGCTGCCCAGGCCAAGATAATAAGAAAGCTTTAATATTTCAATCCAGGTGTTTGTGAAGTTGCCATCTTGTTTCTCACATTAGGCTATTCAAAGGGAACCATCTTCAAATCAAGGTGAACCCTCAGTATAGAAGGCCAGACAAACCCCAAGTAGGGGGTGCATGTCCTTAGAAATAACTGACAGGGTCCTGATTGTCACTCAGCAATGCATGGTCAAACACCATGCTCTTAAAAAGTGCTCAGGGTCTCAGGAACAAACCTGACAAGAGCCCTCTCCAGCCCCCTGAATTCTATTGAAACCCAAATACCCTTTGGGAAGCAGCATGAAAGAGCACGAGCCTGAAAGTCAGAAAATCTGGGTTCTCATCCCGGCTCTGCCCCTTGCCTGCTGTGTGACTTTGGACAAGTCAAAGTTTCTCTGTGCCTCAATTTCTTCAACCATAAAATGAGGATTCGATACCTGTTCTCTCCACTACCTTGACTGAGCCACATGTGAGGCAGGGACTATGCCCAAGCTGATTAGCTTGCTTCTACCCCAGTGCTTGGAAAAGTGCTTAACACATAGTAAGCGCTTCACAAGTATCATTTAAAATAAACACAAAAAAGTGTGCTTCCTTTTCAGTGGTTCCTCTCCACGGTCCCATAGTCCACTGGGCCATTCCTCTATCCATCACTGCCTCCCAGCTTTCGAACAGAACCCATCGTCTCCTTCCTTTCACTTACTTACACTCATGTTTGTTCATGTCATTCTTTGCGGCATCCTTAGCTCTTGCAAAAGTGCAATTTCTGATCCCATCCGAGCCAGACTGAAAAAGCCACCACTCTGGGCTCTTTCTTATGAGTGATGCCTAATCCAGTTCTGTTTTTCAATGCAATATTCTCACTGACCAGGGACATAGGGAAAGTAACCAGAAAGACTCATCTGTGCTTCTTCAGTGTCTGATGGAGAGGAGTAGTAATCAGTGCTGCCTAGGGCTTAGCTGACAATTAGCACAGTGTGTTCTAAACCCAGGAAGAAGAGGGTTTGGATGATGATCTTGTTTGAAAATGGTTTTATCGGCTTCATTTAGAACCAGGGCTCTGTTCTGTGGAGGAGGCAGAGATGGTGTCCTGCCTTAGGAAAGAGACAAGTGACTTTCCCTTCCTGGCACTGTCACTGCCCTTGAGGGTGTATATTGCTCTCTGCAAAATCACTGGCCAGCACTATCCTCCCCTCTACCTCCTCTTAGTCCTACAGCTAATGGCTTCTAGCCAAAACCCATGCTAAACATGCCCTTGGCAAATGTCCCCTGTAATCCAATTGCAGGGATGTATCTTCTGGCACATTTCCAGGGAACCTTTATTTCTTTCATATTATACCTGGGGGAGAAAGCACAGGGGGATTTTTGGCTTTGTGGTCTTTGCTGAAAATGAACATCCTAGGCCGAAAGGCCTTAAATGGGAATTTAGAAGAGCGTTTCACAGACAGAATCTCTAAACTACACCTTCCCATTCTGACTCCTTTTTAGTACTCTAGGAGTCACTGCCAAAAGTAAATTCCCATTCTCATGAAGCATCTCCCATCTAACATGCACATCACTATGCCTATATGCACATATACACATGCAAACATGAACAAATGCACACCTAAAAACACACTATGTCTACTGCTATCTCAGACCAAAAAAATTTCAAAACCAGGACAGAGAAATGCTCATTTGCTGGCAGAGGAACCACATAGCGTGGGTTTGATTGCATCAGAAGCTTCCCCCAGAAATCTGGGTGTTTAACTGTGGTAGCTTGAAATCCAGTGCATCTGGAAAGATTTGAAATCTGGATGATTGTGAAGGAGAACTTCGAATTGCAGGACAAGTAGCACGTGTTCAAGAACACTGAAATCTTAATCTGTTTGCCCTTTTAGTTTGCAGAATGGGTCTACCAACTCTATTGTATGTATGCTGCCAATCGCTCAGAACAGTGTGCTACACACAGGAAGTGCCCAATAAATACAACTGATTGATACAGCAGAAAGAATAGCCTTTTAATCCTTCCATGGTGTCTGGAGACTCTTGACTTGAGCACTGACAAATGATCCCCCACCAGCAAAATGTGTTTGAGGAGATGGGCCTCTTGAATTTGGTAAATGATCCCCATAGCCTAGAATGCTCCAAAAGATGAGGGGATTAAACACTTAAACTAAAATACGAAAGGTAACCAGAAACAGCCACCTCTTTCTATCTTGATCACCCTTTCCTTCTCTCATGGATGTAGATGCCCATTCTCCATAGGTTTCCTTGCTTTTGATGACAAATGGGATATAAAAATAAAACCCTCTAGGAGTCAGATTTGATTCACTTAAATTGGCTTCCAGTCTGCACTGGCACCCGAGATGTTAAAGCTTTTCAGTATTTGTTATGCCATGGGTTGGGTAAAGAAGAGATTGGGATTCACGGGGCGTTTTGGCGGAAAACAATGGTTAAATGTGTCAAATTCTGAGCCCTGAAAAACATATCCCAACTTCCCAAATCCACCAGCCCCGATTACACCTCATGGCCATTTTTTCTGCCAAACTGTCCACTTTGATGAGCAGAGAAGCTGCCGGCTTATAGTGGGACAAGTTTCATTTTAACCACACTGCTGAGAAATAAGCTGCCAACTCTCAATCTGGCTTCCTCATTAAAAGGACATCACCTCTATCAACTCTTCATGGGTTCCATCTTGAGTAACCAAACCCTCAGAAATCTGGTGCTCTCCATTTCTCAATGACAATAATGCCACCAAACAACTGCTCTGGAACCCCTCAGCTGAGTTGGTATGTACACAGAAAAAAGAACTTTACCCAGCATCTACCTCTGGCCCCAGTTCATTCAACAAGACCTGAGCCAGGGGGTGGTGGTACAGCATAGCTTGGAAACCTCGAGAAGTAAAGATAACCCAGTGGGAGTCACACACACATAATCAGGTCTAGCTAGAGGGGCATATTAAGGATGTGCCTAAGTCTAGCACTGTTGCTTCAATCAAACACTGAGGTAGAGCCAGGTCAGAGTCCATGTGGGCTGGCCCTCAGAGGAACAGGAGAAGATTTGGAGGCAGGGTCTCAGGGATTATGTACCCTTTAACCTACAGTCAGAGACCCCAAAGGATTTCTAATTCTCCAGCTTCCCAATTTCCGACTAGGAAATTCGCCGAGAGGAAGAAATATACCTCAACCTCTAAAGCACCTCCCTGTGGGTTTCAGTTTTCTCCAACAGACTCTAGCATAAGATTCACAAACCCGGGTAGAACAAAAACAAGTGACTTTAGACGGACAATCCGATGTTTCTTCTGTTGTCAGGGGGTTCCTGGGGGGTTAGGATGGGAATCCGGGAGGGCAGGGCAGACACTGGGGTATGAGAAAGCAGGGTCTTCCTCAGCCTTGCCTCCTTCCTCTCTGGTTTCAACAGCAGTCGGTTCAAGTAGCGGCGAATGAATGCACCATTGGCTAGCAGTCAGTCGCACGTGGGAGTCCCACTTCTCTTCAGTGAAGTCAGGATCTGGAAGTCTTTCATCCCTGTTACTGCCTTACAGAGAAAAGGGTGGTTTGGAGATCCTGGGGTTGGAACTCTTGCATGTTCACTGCTGCTAAAATGAACTCAAGTATTCCAGTGCAACCTCGTATACAAATTTATATTGTTCCTGAGAGCAGGTGGGGAAGGGAGGCGAGAAGAGAGAGAAGTGTTAACAGAGGGTTGGGGAACCCGATCATGCAGACAGCAGATACAGAAACAGCTTTGGACGTGAATTTGGGGAAAGATGCTTGGCCTCCGAACATTTCAGGTCACTAAACGGGCAACAGGAGTTTATTTGTGATTTAAGGACTGGCCCTCTGCCACAGGGTGGGCAAATAGACATGAGTATAGAAACACTGGAGATGCTCAAGTATTGAAGGGAGTGCTTTGGACCAGGACTTTCAGCCAGACTGGAAAACCATGAACAAAAAGAGGTGATTATGCTGTCCTACTAGCATTCTCTCACCCATCCCCAAGCTCTTAATGCTCCTTACGTCCCTTGGTAAGGGACAGGGCTCACCTCATAGAAGGGACGAAAAGAGCATGGAGGGAGACGGGAAGGGAGAGGAATCCAGGAAGAAAAGGGGAGGGGGTCAGGACTGGTCAAAGGAGGGAGGGGGTGATGAAAGGGGGACAGACAGCCAAGGGCAGTGATGAAGGAAGAGGGAGATGGAGGAAAACAGAAGTTTGAGGATGGAGGGATTGCATTGTGGAAATGGTGATTGAATTCACTGTAGTTTATATTAATGTCTGCCTCCCCCTCTCACTGTGGGCAGGGAGTGTGTCTGTTACAGTGCTGTGTTGTACTCTCCCAAGCCCATTAGTACAGTGCTCTGCACACAGTAACTGCTCAATAAATACGATTGATCGATGGATTGAATTAAGGCCTGGACAAGGTGTCTCTGCAGCTTCCTGTCTGCTCCTGCCCCAGGAGCCTTCCTGTCCCCAGGAGACAGAGGAATCTTTATTGGTTTCTGGCTGGAAGAGGATAATTTGCAGGAGCCTGAATCAGGTATCCTCTAGTTCCAGCTTGGATTCCCCACTTCCCAGTGGCAGAGTTAGGCTTTTCCCCACAGCTGTAGGGAGCAGAGAGCCCACGTGCCTGTGGGAAAAGGGGAGCAGAATAAGATCCCGACCCTTCCCTGCTTTGCCCTAATTAATGTTCACGTATTTTCCAAAAAAGACTTTGTCAAACACAGTCCCCTGGGCACTCACCAGCGTCTCCACCATGTTGGATTTGTTGTTCCTTAGCGTTTTCACTATGTGAAACACATCAATGATGTTTTGCTGCTGGATCATTTCACAAACACTGCAGATGGCACAGAAGGTTCCGCTGCGCCCACCACCATTTCTAGGCACGGAGGGAAGAAAGTGAGGCTCTGCCCTCCATACCTCTTATTCCACATGAAGATTAAATGCCTTCATGTTCATCATTGACAGGGGCCAAGAGCCAACAATGCACTGTGTGTAGATCAGGATTTAAAGTACACTACAAGAAGGCCTGGGCCTGTTCTCGCACATCTAAGTGTGAATGTACAGGCATATACCTGCTGCCTCACGTCAAAATAACCTTGATTTGGTCAGATCTGCCAATCACGACTGAAACCTTGCCATATGCCCTGTGGGCAGGGAGTATCTTTTACATCGTTATATTCTAGTCTTTCAGTCAGTCGGTCAATCATGTTTATTGAGCACTGATCGTGTGCACAGCACTGTACTAAGCACTTGGGAGAGTACTCTAAAACAATATAACAGATACATTCCCTGCCCACAACAAGCTTAGAGTCTACAGTCTTGTACTCTCCCAAGTGCTTAGTACAGTGCTCTGCACCCACCAAGCACTCAATAAATATCACTGATTGATGTTTTGCCCAAGACTAGATGGCACTGTAATCTAAACTAAGATTAGTGTGTCTTCTAGGATAAACAGGAAAGGCCCTTCACCATAAAGCAGTGTCCCAGGACAGTGGGGAGGCCAGTTGGTGACCTTCCCGATCAAGGAGAGGTGGGGGAGTGAGTACCTGCCATTAGGTGGGGGCCAGATCAGAGGGGTGGAGTGGTCTTAGGAAAAGCCTCAGCTTTGCCCACCCTCGGTCTCCCTCCATGACCCAAACCTATTAATAATAATAATGATGGCATTTGTTAAGCGCTTATTATGTGCAAAGCACTGGTCTAAGCCCTGGAGCACTGTTCTAATTGCAGATCACTGTCTCATCTATACCATCCATGGTTATAAGAGGCACACTGATGCCCAGGCAATGATTGGTCACACTTCCATGTGACCTAAGTAAGGAGGAGGAAGAGGGAGAACTAACAAGGAAGAGTACAGGGAAGTTCTACTTACAGGCAGTGAACAACAGTGCGTCCATCTCTCCCATCATACTGTTCTTGCCATTTCTCCAAGCGCCTGACAACTTTCAGAAGGGAGCGTTTGGAAGGAGGTGTGTCCCTATAGGCTGGCCAGCCAATATACTGTAGGTGCTGAACTATGCGGTACCCATCCTGGGGCTGAAAGTAAGACGTGAGGCAAAGTTATTAAAATGCTCTAGATTAGGACCTAGACACTCCATAACACCAATAATTCAGTGGTATGACCATCAGATGGGAACTCCCCCAAAACCTCCCCAGCTCCCCCAACTCCACAACATTCATAATCAATCATATTTATTAAGCACTTACTGTGTGCAGAGCACTGAGCTTAGAACTTGGGAGAGTAGACTATAACAGAGTTAGTAGATATGTTTCCTCCCCACATGGAGTTCACAGTCTATAGTGGAAGACAGATACTAATATGAAATAAATTATGGATATATATGTAAGTGCTGTGGAGCTTAGGTTGGAGTGAATAAAGGGTATAAATCCAAGTGCAAGGTGACACAGAAGGGAATGGGAGAAGAGGAAATGAGGGTTTAGCAGGGAAGAACTCTTAGAGGAGATCTGATTTTAATAAGGCTTTTAAGATGAGAAGCATGGTGGTCTGATGGATATGAAGTGGGAGGGAGTTTCCAGCCAGAGGCAGGATGTGGGCAAGGGGTTGGCAGCGAGGCAGATGAGAATGAGGTAAAGTGAGAAGGTTGGCTTTGGAGGAATGAAGTGTGCAGGCTGGATTGTAGTAGGAAATCAGAGAGGTAAGGTAGGATGGGGCAAGATGACTGAGCGCTTTATAGCCAGTTGTAAGGAGTTTCTATTGATGTGAAGGTGGATGGGCAACCACTGAAGGTTCTTGAGGAGTGGGAAAACATGGACATGGTTTTGCAGAAAAAAACAATCTGGGCAGCAGAGTGAAGCATAATAGACTGAAATGGGGAAGGACAGGAGGAAGGGAGGTCAGAAAGGAGGTGCTTGAAGTAATCAAGGCCTAAATAAGTGCTTGGATTAATTAGAGAAGCAGTGTGGCTCAGTGGAAAGAGCACGGGCTTTGGAGCCAGAGGTCATGGGTTCAAATCCCGGCTCCATCAATTGTCAGCTGTGTGACTTTGGGTAAGTCACTTAACTTCTCTGTGCCTCAGTTACCTCATCTGTAAAATGGGGATTAAGGCTGTGAACCACCCCCGTGGGACAACCTGATCACCTTGTAACCTCCCCAGTGCTTTGCACATAGTAAGGGCTTAATAAATGCCATCATTATTATTAATGTGGAAGCAGTTTGGATGGAGAGAGAAGGGTGGATTTTAGCAATATGAAGGTTGAAATGTCAGGATTTGGTGACAGATTGAATATGTCTGATGAATGAGAGAGATGAGCCAGAGATAATGCCAAGCTTCCAGACTTATGAGGTAGGGAACATGGTGGTGCTGTCTACAGTGATGGACAGAGAGGGTAGGGTTTGGGTGGGAAGATGAGAAGTTCTGTTTTAGACATGTTTAGTTTGAAGTGTTGGTGGGACATCCAAGTTGATATCCTGAAGGCAGGAGTAAATAGGAGACTGCAGAGAAGAAGAAAGGTCAAGGCTGGAGATATAGACTAGAATCATCCATGTAGAAATATAGATGGAGAACTGAAGGGGACCCAGAACTGAGCCTTCAGGAATTCCCACAGTTAGGAGATGGGAAGCAGAGGAAGAGCCTGCAAAAGAGACTTAGAATGAGTGGCCAGAGAGACAGGAGGACAACCAGGTGAGGACAGTGCCAGTGAAGTTCAGGTTGGATATTTCCAGGAAAAGTGTGTGGTCAACAGTGTCGAAGGCAGCGGTGAGGTCAAGGAAGATTAGGATGGTGTAGACGCCACTGGATTTGGCAAGAAGGAGGTCATTTAGATGGCAGTTTTGATAGAGTGAAGGGAGCAGAATCCACATGGGAGGGGACATCACTCGCCCCTCCTTCGAAACCCTCCTAAAATCACATCTCCTCCATGAGGCCATCCCAGACTCAGCCCTTTATCTCCTCTATTTGCCGTCCTCTCTGCATTGACTATGGTGTTTGTTATGTACCCCGTAAGCACTTTGATACTGAGCCACATACCTTCATGTTTCAGTTTGAATCCCCCTGCTTCCCAGTGCAAAATTAGGCATTTCCCCCCAGTTGTAGGGAACAGAGAGCCCACTTGCTTATGGGGAGCAGAATAAAGTCCAGACCCTTCCCCTCTTGGAGCAGAGGAAGTAGAGGTAGTGGGTGTAGACAACTTGCTCAGAGAACTGGATTTAGAAAAAAGGAGATGCTGGCTGCCTCTCAGGTAATCTCCACCTGCTTTTGAATCCTACCATGTTCACCTGGGCCTTTGATCACACTTTCACCCCTTGTAAAAACAGCTGTGCTCACTCTTTCCTCCCTGATCATCCTCTTCAACCACTCACTCTCTGATGGCTCCTTCCTCTCTGCTTTCAAACATGCCCACAAAACCTCATCCTAAAATTAAAAAAATCCCTTCTCAGCCCCACTGCACCAACTATTACCCATTTCCCACATCATCCCTGACCAAACTCTTCAAATGGGTTGTTCACCCTCACTGCCTCCACTTCCTCTCCTCCAACTCACTGACCTACTACAAGTCTGACTTCTGCCCCCTCCACTCCATTGAAACTGCTCTCTTCAAGGTCACAAATAATCTCCTCCTTGCCAAATCCAATGGATTCTTCACCATCCTAATCATCTTTTTCTTGTCATCAGTGATTGATACTGTGGACCAACCCCATTTTCTGGAAACGCTGCATCTAACCCTGATTTATCTGAACTCCTCTGGTTCTTCTCCTAGCTTTCTGGCCACTATTTCTCGGGCTCTGAGGCCAGCTCTTCCTCTGTCTTCCACCCTACAACTCTGAAAATCCCTCAAGGCTCAGTTCTGGGCCTCCTTCTGTCTTCAGTGAATCATATTTACTGAGCACTTACTATCTGCACAGCACTGTACTAAGCACTTGGGAGAGTAAAATACAACAGGATGAGCAGACACCTTCCCTGCCCACAGTGAGTTTACAATCTACACGCATTCCTTTAGGGAGGTCATCATGCTCATGACTTCAGTTACCACCTCTAGTCCAAATCTTCCTATCTAGCCCTGACCTCTCTCCTTCCCTGCAATCTCACATCACCTTTGGCTTCTAGAACATCTTCACTTGGATGTCATGCCGGTACCTCAAGCACAATATGTCCAATGCTGAAACCTTCATTTTCCTTCCCAAATCCCCTCCTCCTCCTAACTTTCCCATCACTGTTGCCACAACTACTTTTCTCCCATCCCACATTCCAGGAATGCTGGCATTACCCTAAACTTCCCTCTCTCTCTTTCAACTCCCCTATTCAGGCAGTCACCAAAGCCTGTCAGTTCTTTCTTCACAAAATCACCAGAATCCATCCCTTCCTCTCCATCCCAACTGCTACACAGTAAGTGCTCAATAAATATGATTTAATGAATGAATGAATGGTCCAAGAACCTGCCATACCCTGACCTCAGTATTACATCAGCCTCCTCTCTGACCTCCCTGTGCTTCCTCTCACCAGTCCATACTTTACTCTGCTGCCTGTATCATTTTTATAAAATTTTCATTTTGCACATCTCCCCGCTCCTCCTCTGAGAATGGTTACCTATTCTTCCTTACGTTGAGCAGAAACTCACCATTGATGTTAAGATACTCAAACAGTTCTCTTCCCTGTACCAATTCCTTCCTTCCTCCCACTTCACCCCAGCTCACACAATTTGCTCCTTTCAAGCCAACCTCCTCAATGTGCTTTCTTCTCTTGTAGATGAGGCAAACAGAGAGTGAGAGGAGTTAAAATTTAGCTAAGGAAGAAACTGGGGCAAGAAAACCGTTATAGAAATAATGGTCATTCATCTTGACCCTTGTGGGTTTGAATCAAAATGTTTACCTTTCAGCACCAAAATCTAGAAATCTTTCCTCCTTTGAAGAGGAAGCAGGTAATTAGGAAGTTTTCTTATAAAGTAGAATTCCTACCTTAGCCCTTCCTGTAATTCTGATTTTACATCCTATCACCGTGCATCTCATAACCCATTACACCTTCAGTCAGTCTTTATTTATCCAGCTTCCAACCAATCAGAACTGGACTCACGATCAAGTAGAAGGGAGTGGGAAATGGGAAAAGTGGTAATGGTGAATCTTACTCTAGCCATGTTGCAGATCCGGAATATCCTATTGATGATGTCCTCATCAATGTCGGCTGATACGAATTCCACTTGGATTGGTCCGTAACACGTGGATGTCTTCTCTGGCCAATACTGCATGCATAGCTAAGCCGGGGACAAAAGACACCAAGGGCTGATAAGTGAATTTGGAATATGAATCCTGCCAAAACTTATCCCATAGTTCTCTCATTTCCAAAACAGAATTCTTGCAAACCCCATTCTTAGATGAGGAACTGATGACCTGGGGGAAGTCATTTAACTTTGCTGTGACTCAGTTTTCTCCTCTGTAAAATGGGGATGAAATACCTGTTCTCCCCACCACCCTTAGGCTGAGTCCCACATGGGACAGGGACTTTATGTCTGATCTGATCCTCTTGTATCTATCCCAGCACTTAGTTCAGGGCTTGGCACATAGCAAATACTCAGCGAATGCCACTGTTACCATATTGAGAGCATACTGGGGCTTTGTGGATGGAGGATCGTCTGCTGGACTAGGAAGCAATGAAAATTTGAACTTAATTTCTCTTTGTCAGAGGCTTTCAATTATTCTGGCTTTTAACCAACACATAAGGCTGGAGGAATTAATACCTATGGACTCTTCTTTGCTGGCCTGAACCTCATTAGGCAATTTAAATGAATCAGAACTCCTTTCACTTTAATGAACAATTTCACCATGCCCAATTCTGGCCTGCCTCAGTTTGGCTGTGACTCAAAAGAAATGGGAAATTCTTTTTCCATAATTCCAACTTGGATAGAACTAAAAAGCTCCTAAGTCTTTTGTAAATCTGTTTTTAGCTCAGCATTTATAGCAAGTAGGTTAGAGAAAGTGACTGAAGTCTTTGGACTTTTAGCTGTATCTAGTCAAATGTCTGACTTAGAAGGCTATGCCCTTGGTATGGGTGGGCATGTAACTACACACACAAAGGGAGTGACCTTCTTTGTGTGTGTCTGTGTGTGTGTGTGTGCATGCATTATTAATTGTCCAGTGCTTCATGCTTCTGTACATATGCTTAATACAATGCTTTGCACCCAGTTGATGTTCAGTAAGTAGGCTGATGACTACCAAAGTTTGAGTTTGGGGCATTTATGAGTACCTTTGAAATGAACGTTGTCAAATTCGTTAACATAGTGAGCTTCTAGAATTTCTATTCCCAGCAAATGCAGTGAGGATTCTCCTTTGCTCTCCTCAGTTTTTCTTTCCCCAGTAGAAAAGGAGAATTAGCTGATTTCCCAGGAGGGCCCCCTGCAATCAGTCAGTGGTATTTATTGAGCGCTTACTGCAAGCAGAACACTGGACTAGGTGCTTACATTTTTGGGGAGTATACCACACCAAGCAGAGACACAGGACTCTGGAGTGTGTGCCCTGGACAGACTGGGACAGCAGAATTCCCATTCTCCTACCAGGCTAGGCCACATGCTCTTTGAGGTCTGGGGGCTATTTTTTTCAGTCATATTTGTTAATCACTTATTATGTGCCAGACACTGCACCAAGAACTGGGGCACAGTCCACATACCACATGGGGCTCACAAAATCCCCATTTTACAGATGAAGTAACTGAGGCATAGAGCAATGAAGTGACTTGCCCAAGATCACACAGCAGAAAAGTGGTGGAACCAGGATTGGAAACTTGGTCCCTCTGACTCCGAGGCCTGTGCTCCATCAACTATGCCATATTCATTCATTCATTCATTGTCGTATTTATTGAGCACTTACTGTGTGCAGAGCACTGTACTAAGTGCTTGGGAAGTACAAGTCGGCAACATATAGAGATGGTCCCTACCCAACAACGGGCTCACAGTCTAGAAGGGGGAGACAGACAACGAAACAAAACATGTAGACAGGTGTCAAAATTGTCAGAACAAATAGAATTAAAGCTATTTGCTCATCACTAACAAAATAAATAGAATAGTAAATATGTACAAGTAAAATAAATAGAGTAATAAATCTGTATAAATAAATGCAAGGGCTGTGGGGAGGGGAAGGAGGTAGGGTGGGGGGGATGGGGAGGAGGAGAGGAAAAAGGGGGCTCAGCCTGGGAAGGCCTCCTGGAGGAGGTGAGCTCTCAGTAGGGCTTTGAAGGGAGGAAGAGAGCTAGCTTGGCAGATGGGCGGAGGGAGGGCATTGCAGACCAGCGGGAGGACGTGGCTCAGGGGTCGACGGCGGGACAGGCGAGAACGAGGCACAGTGAGGAGGTTAGCAGCAGAGCAGCAGAGGGTGCGGGCTGGGCTGTACAAGGAGAGAAGGAAGGTGAGGTAGGAGGGGGCAAGGTGATGGAGAGCCTTGAAGCCGAGAGTGAGGAGTTTTTGATTGATTCATAGGTTGACAGGCAGCCACTGGAGATTTTTGAAGAAGGGAGTAACATGCCCAGAGCATTTCTATACAAAGATAATCCGGGCAGTGGAGTGAAGGATAGACTGAAGTGGGGAGAGACAGGAGGATGGGAGATCACAGAAGAGGCTGATGCAGTAATCCAATCGGGATAGGATGAGAGATTGAACCAGCAAGGTAGCGGTTTGGATGGAGAGGAAAGGGCAGATCTTGGCGATGTTGCGGAGGTTAGACTGGCAGGTTTTGCTGATGGATTGGATGTGTGGGGTGAACGAGAGAGTGGAGTCAAGGATGACACCAAGGTTGTGGGCTTGTGAGATGGGAAGGATGGTAGTGCCATCTACAGTGATGGGAAAGTCAGGGAGAGGGAGGGTTTGGGAGGGAAGATAAGTAATTTAGTCTTGGACATACTGTTTCCATGGACAGTACAAGCTTCAGATGAATATGTAAATTGGTGTTAAGGAATATGATATAGCCAAGATTGGTTCTGATGTTTAGAGGGTTTGCACAGTGAAATCCATGTACACATTGACTCTTAAATGACCTAAATAGAATGGGCTAGTGGTCACATCTCAGTCCTAATTCTAAGACCTTATGGTCACACAGCAGACAAGTCAAGTGACGAAGCTGGGATTAGGGCCAGGTTCTTCTGATACTCAGGCCCCTTCTCTATCTACCAGGCAACACTGCTTTAGGCTCCTTGGAGCAGCTGAAGGAAATGGATCAGGGCACTGGTTCAGTTTCGACATGGAATCCCAACCAGTCGCTTGCCTGGAGCCATCTTGTCGTGGTTGGAAATAACTGTTTGAGCCACAATTCTGATGTGGACTTAAAGGCTGTGTGGCATGGCTCCATTGTTTAGTGGCACTGATCTATTCTTCACCCCAAATGGAAACTTGTAATGGATGTGTCACTGTGGGCTAAGATGGTTAACACCTCTCTGCACAGGGAGGAGAATCAATTCATATGATGTATTTAGATGTACATTCATGTTATATAACAAATAAAACTTAACCTCTTCCCTTTTGGCCTGCCAGACCACCATTTTCAACCACTCACTCTACCAAGCTTCTTTCCTACTGCTTTCAAAAATGCCCAGGTATCCTCTACCTTAAAAAAACCCTTGCTTGAGCTCACACCAATTATCACCCCATCTGCCTCCTACCATTCCTTTCTAAATTCCTTGAGAAAGTTGTCTCCACCTGCAGCAGTCATTTCCTCTCCTCCAGGTCTCTGCTTGAACTCCGGCAATCTGGCTTCCACCCCTTCTATCTTGTGGAAACTGCCCTTTCTTAGGTCACCAATGATCTTAGGTCACCAATGACCTCCTTTTCACCAACTCCAAAAGCCTTCACTCCATCCTAATTCTCCTAAGCCTCTCAGTTCCACTGACATTGTGGACTGACCCTTCTCCTGGAAATATCATCCAATCTTGGCTTCACTGATGCTGTCCTCTCTTGGTTCACCTCTTGTCTCTCTGACCACTCCTTTTCTGTCTCTTTTACTGACCTCCTCTGCCTCCCACCTCTTAACTGTGAGAATCTGTCAAGGCTCAGTTCTGGGTCTCCTCTATTCTCTGTCTACATCCACTCCTTTGTAGAATGCATTTGCTTCCATGGATTCAACCATCATCTCTAAATCAACCTCTCTAGCCCTGATCTCTCTCCTTCTCTGTAGCCTCACATTTCCTCCTGTTTTCAAGATATCTCTAATTGGATGTCCAGCCAACACCTCCAAATCTTTCCACCCAAGTCCTACCCTCCCTGTGATCTGCCTGTTCAACACCACCATTCTCCCTGTCCTACAAACCCATAACATTGGCATTATCCTTGACTCATCTTACTCCTTCAATCTGCATACTTAGCCTGTGGTTCTTTCTTCCCAACATCTCTAGAATCCTCCCCTTCCTCTCCAACCAAACTGTTACCGTGGTGATCACATTTATCATATCCTGCCATGACTACTGCATAAGCCACTACACTGACCTCCCTTGCCACCAGTTTATCCCCACACCAGTCCATACTTCACTCTGTTACCCAGATCATTTTACTCTAAAATCATTCAATCCAAATCTTTCCCCTCCTCAAAAATATCCAATGGTTGTCCAACCATCTCCACATCAAACGAAGCTCCTTAAGTCACTCAATCAACTCTGCCCTTCCTGCCTGATCTCACTAATCTCCACTATTATCCAGCCCACACATTCACTACTCTAATGCAAAGCTACTCTCTGTTTCTTGATCTCATCTCTCTGCCAACTCCTTGCTCATGATCTCCTTCTGGCCATGAGTTCCCTCCCCTTTCACATTCAATAGACCACTACTCTTCCCATCTTTAAAGCCATCCTAAAATCATATCTCCACCAAGAAGCCTTCCCTATCTAACCTCTGTTTTCTCCACCCTATTTGCCCTTCTGTATCACCTGCATTTGGGTCTCTATCTCTTAAGAACTTCCTCATCTCATCCACACTGCCTTTATATACATATCTCTATACTCTGTCCCTTCCCCTCTCTGTAAGTTATTTCAATGCCTGTCTCCCCCAATAGATTGTAAACTCCTTGAGGTATCTGTGGTATTTGTTTTGTGGTATTTCTTAAACGCTTACTATGTTCCAGACACTATACTAAATACTGGGGCAGATAGAGAAGCAGCATGGCATAGTGGATAGGGCACGGGCTTGGGAGTTAGAAGGTCATGGGCAAGTCACTTCACTTCTCTGTGCCTCAGTTACCTCATCTGTAAAAATGGGGATTGAGACTGTGAGCCCTAAGTGGAACAAAGGACTGTGTTCAACCTGATTTGCTTGTACCCACCCCAGTGCTTAGTGCAGTGCCTGGCACATAGGAAGTGCTTAACAAGTACCATTATTATTATACAGGCAATGCTTGTACCCACTCCAGTGCTTAGTGCAGTGCCTGGCACATAGGAAGCGCTTAACAAGTACCATTATTATTATACAGGCAAATCAGGTTGGACAGAGTCCCTGTCCCACATGGGGCTCAAAGTCTCAGTCTTCATTTTACAGATGAGGTAACTGAGGCACAGAGAAGAAGGGATTTGCACAAGGTCACACAGAAGACAAGTGGCCGTACTGGGATTAGAACCCATGACATTTATACCAATTCTATTGTACTCTTCCATGTTGTTATACTATATATACTATTGACTGACTCTGTGTGTGTGTGTGTGTGTGTGTGTGTGTGTAAATATATGTAATTGTGTTTATATAATTACAGTTATGTAGTGTGGCCTAGTGGACAAAGCATGGGTATGGGAATCAGGAGACCTAGTTCTAAATCCAACTTTCACCATTTGTCTCTGGGTGACCTTGAGCAAGTCACTTATCTGTAAAACAGAGATTAAATACCTGTTCTTCCTCCCCCTTAGACTCTGAGCCCCATGTGGGCAGGGACTAGCTGACCTGATTATTCTGTAATACCCCAATGCTCTGTTAGGTGCTATATGCCAAGCACTGTACTGATACTATTATAATTAGTAGTAGTCGTTGTTGTATGATGTCTACTGAGACCACATCCTTGAAAGAATGAGCAGTGTTTTATGGGCACTCAAGCAAGAGAATCAAAGGCAGGAACTTGGTACCTGCACTTGGAAAATTAAAAAAAACAACAACAAAATTCCATCACCTATTTCAAGTGAAGCACTGTGAATAAAAATATGTTAAGTGCCCTGTTTATTTTCCGGCCTTGAAGTGATTCTAATCTACAACGAGTCACCTCTCAAAATAAAGGACCCTTCATTAATTGAACTCCAAGCTACTTTTAAGTCTTTTCCTTCAGTTAAGTAGTATTCTAGGAAGGAAATGAAATAGAAGTCCAGCGGTGGAGTTAATCACAGATTGTACATGCATTCCCTAAGGGGGTTAGGAGAGAGTTCTTGTGCTAAGAGGAAATCATGGAGTATTTTCTTGATGGCAAAAAGTGGCCTGGTGTTGTGTGTAAAAGCAGTAGTGTTCTGGTCAAGGTCGCTCAAGCAAGAGAGAGTCTCTTGCCAAAATCTTAGTTTTTCTGGAGTCCTTATGGATCAAGTTTTTCAGAACCTCCCTTCAGATCTGCAGCATGAGGAATAAGCTGATTTTGTAATTGTCTCCATTTGAGAAGAGCTCACTCAGTCTGGGCTAGAACACAGAAACAGGAAAGGGCAACCTCCACACTGGTGAAAGTTCCTGCTTATGCCAGTGACATACTAGGCAAAGCTAGATTGAGTAGGAGAAGGAGGAGGCAAGGGGAAGAAATCTAAAACATTATTTGACCCAGCCCTGCAGTTTCACATCAAGTCCAGCCTGTAACTGTAAGGATGCCCTCTGATGTGCCACACAAGCCATTTGTAAAGGTGGTGGGCAGGGCTTCTGGGAAGCTTGGGTTACCAGTCTTCCTCAGTTGCTGATCCAGGAGTACTCTGGTTAGGACCCTGCTGGCCATGGAGAGTAAGTAATGAGATGCCTTGATAACAGCCAAAATCTGATCTTTCACCTTTCTTCTTGAAGTTGGTGAGGAGGGTGGCTCAGTGGAAAGAGCACAGGCTTTGGAGTCAGAGGTCATGGGTTCAAATCCCAGTTCCGCCAACTGTCAGCTGTGTGACTTTGGGCAAGTCACTTAACTTCTCTGTGCCTCAGTTACCTCATCTGTAAAATGGGGATTAAAACTGTGAGCCCCCCATGGGACAACCTGATCACCATGTAACCTCCCCGGCACTTAGAACAGTGCTTTGCGCATAGTAAGTGCTTAACAAATACCATCGTTATTATTATTATTATCTGTTGGCCTTTCCTCAGTAGTTCATATGTTGAGAAAGAACTACTGTAAATATTAAAGCACAGTGTAGATCTCAGCAGGTTGGCCATTGAATCCAGGTGCTTTTCCATTCTTCAGGGCTCTGAAGACTTCTCCTGTACTTGGGGGATATGTCAGGTCTTTGTGAGTTTGGAGGCTTCATCTTCTTTTCAGGGCCTCATCTTCAACATTAGATGATGTATTCAAGGGAAGGTGGAAATTTCTTCAGGGTTCCCTCTTTCCAAGGAGATTTGAGTCACCTATCCTTTTCGGAGGTACTGTGGTGGCATTAATAGGGCTATATGTCTTTAGCCATTGAAAAGTGCGGGATGAATACCGAAACCATAAACATTTTAACACAGCATGTAGAATGTTTTGGGGTTTGGGGCAATCTGCATTGTCTTAGGGCTTTTCCACTTTGATACCCTACCTCTTATTGTTCATGCTGAAGCAGTGTGGCCTAGTGGATAGAGTATGGACCTGGGAGTCAGAAGGACCTGGGTTCTAATTCTGGCTCCATCACTTGTCTGCTGAGTGACCTTGGGCAAATCACTTCATATCTCTGTGCCTCAGTTACCTCATCTGTAGAATGGGGATTGAGACTGGGAGCCCAATGTGGGACAGGGACTGTGTCCAACCTGATTATCTTGTCTCTACCCTAGCACTTAATACAGTGCCTGGCACATAGTATGAGCTCAACAAATACATAATTATGATTATTATTATTTTATCATTATTATTATCTTCCTTAATTTAATTGGCATGTTACGATAAAGCTTTCTGAAAGCCTCACCCCTGCCTGAGATCTCAGATGCCACAAGGTACAGCAGATACAATAGTTGTTTGGCAACACCACATGCCTTTTATTTCCCAGTCATTAACATTGAACCCAATTTGGGTGACTTTTTTTGGCTATGCCAAAGGCTTGACAGCTACCTGGAATACAGCATCATGTTGAGATGCCCAATCAATCAATCAGTGGTATTTATTGAGTGCTTACAGTGTGCAGATCACATTACTAAGTGCTTAGGAAAAGCACCACACAACCAAGTTGGTAAACATGATCCCTGCCCACCAGGAGCTTACTGTCTACTGGGATCTCACTAAGATATCCATTTAGGAGACTGTGGTGTGATATTATTAAACTATTATTATTAATTTTAAGTGCTCAATAGATACCACTGATCGATTTTCACCTTTCAGCTGTGATATTGCTACAGAGCTCCTTCTAGATGTCTTCGTTTCCCAGAAGCTGAACATTCAGCTATTTGGTGATTTAGAGGCTAGTTTGTGATGCAGTAGTTGTGAGGACACTGCAGACTTGTAGCATATGAGACAGTAATTCATCCAATATGCTGCTTCATGCATGGTTGCTGTTAGCTGTGTGTTTTTGAGGTCCCTCTGCCACAATATCCTGATTTATCATTATTATTATCATCATTATAGTATTTTTAAAGTGCTTATTGTATGTCAAGCCCTGTTCTAAATTCTGAGGTAGATACAAGTTAATCGGGTCAGATACAGTCCCTGTCCCACATGGGGCTCACAATCTAAGTATGAAATCAATTAGATGCCACTATTTAGATTGTGGATGCACTTAGGATGTTTTTCTTTCATTTGGCAGGCTAAAGATAGTGTATGAGCATGAGATAGTATTTAGCATGTACACTCAGCAAAAGAGGGCTATTGATGTTGAGGTTGCCAATACCATACAGCTCAGTGACTTTCTTCCATGTGTACCACATATCACAATTTGGTACACTAGCAAGAAAATGCTCTATAAAACTGAGAGGAAGGCTCGGAGATATATTTACAGAATAAGGTGAGGCCTGGAAAAAGCTTAAGTGAATACTGCAGTGGGCTTCAGGCAACAAATACATCAAGCGATAAGCCCATTAGGGCACAATGATATCTTGGAAAATTTTCCTTTCTCCTAAATCTCTCCAGTTTGTGTGGATGGCTGCATAAGGGTAAACTCTTCCTCAACTTTTCAATCCATTCATGCAGGACTGTGGCTTCCCTCCCTTTATTTTTCCCTTCCATCTCCCAACTAGCTCTCTATTGTCTTCTCCTCCAACTCACTCCTCCTCACCCTTTCAGTATTATGGGGGATTCCCCCCTTCATCCCCACAAAGGAACAGGATTCAGTCTTTTCACTTGTACTGTTTTGTAAGCCTGCAGCCCAAGGACCGGCATTTCTTCAGTCCCCAGGGAGCAGCGGAGGGTATGGGGGTAGAAAGGTGGTGATTGAAGAATGAACTAGCATCCCTCTTTGAAAGCCAGGATTTTCAATCCCCTCCCATTGGACCAAACAATTGAATTGTGTTTCTCTGGCAGGCTGGTGGTGCTTGTAGGCCCGGCTCTGACTGGGCTTGAGGCCTGATGTTCAGCCCATCTATTCATTCAGGGTTTTGGCTGAACATCTGAAAGGCCCCAAGGAAAGGAAATTGGCAGCTGAATGTTAATGCAGACTTCAAATGACACAGTTCCAAGGCACCATTGAGGTGACACTGGCAATAGGTACTTTTGACTCTTCCTGGATCACTGTTTATTTTTGCAATTCTTTGATTTTTAACGACACGAGGTACCCAGATGCTAGTTATGAGTATCTTAGTGATATTTGTCTAAATAAACAGCCCATTCTACTGCAGATTTAAAGAGCATCGGGCCAACTATCTCTTTGTCCCCTCCCATCCAGGCTGTTTTTCAAAGACAGCAAACATTCCAAGAGAGCCCATCTTTGAAAGATTCTTTGAGTCCCTTCAGAGCTCTCCCACCTTCCTGCTCAGGATTTCTCCCTCCTTCAGAAAGCAGGCTTCTATCTCTCATCAAATGGTCTCTCCAAAAGGAGGAGAAGAGAAAAAAGTGTGCAAAACATGTCTCTGGAAAAGAAAGTCGACTTAATTTTAAATTTCAGATTAACCCAGTTTTTTTTTCCTGCCATTCTGGCTGACTTGGAGAAAGGCAAAAACCCTACCAGGTTTAGGGTAATTCTGGAACACTGTGGAAAATTGCAGGTGTCTATTCTCCTGGAGTGAGTACATCCTTCCCTCTTAGTGCAATGGTCTGGGTTGTTGATTTCTCTGGAAGCGCAGGAGATTTTGCTTGCTTACTAATAATTGTCATGATATTTGTTAAGCACTTGATCCTTGACAAGCACTGTAATAAGCATTAGGGTAGAAACAAGGTAATCAAGACAAGTACAGTCCCTGTCCCACAGGTGGATCAAGCACTGTTCTAAGCTCTGGAGTGGATACAAATGACCCAGGTTGGTCATAGTTCCTGTCACACATGGGGCTCATAGTCTAAGTAGGAAGGAGAACAAGTATTGCATCCCCATTTAACAGCTGAGGAAACTGAAGCACAATGAAGTTAAGTGACTTGTCCAAGCTCCCACTGCAGGCAAATAGCAGAGCAGGGATTAGAACCCAGGCCCTTGGCCTCCCAGGCCTGTGCTCTGTGTGCCAGTAAATCAACATGCTGCAGCCACACTCAGACCTCAAACCTGTCTTTGCCCTGATTTGTCATTCAGAGATCATCTGGTGGAGGGAGCTGTTGAGATCTATACTTCCCTACAAGGCAGTAGCATTATCATTAGGCAGATTAGCATTTAAGCATCAGAAGGGCTTCTGAAAATCCTTCTCCGATCATCTCAGTAACTAGGTCTTCCCATGGAAATCAACTAATCAGTCCATCAACTGTATTTATTGAGTGCTTTCTGTGTACAGAATATTGTACTGAGCACTTGGGAGTGGTTAATTTAGCATGGTTGAAAGCTGTGAGGAAGAAGCTATTGGAGAATGATCAGTTGAAGGTAGTGGTCAGGGAGGGAATAAAGGAGGGGGAAATGTGCTGATTAGGTACCAAGGGATGGGATCAGAAGCACAGGTGGAGGGGGTGGATTTTGAGAGAATGTGGGCAATCTCCTCTTGAGATACTGCTGGGAAAAAAGGGAGAGTCGAAGAAGGGGCAGGAGGAGGGAGGGACTGGAGAGGAGCAGGGGAGATTTTAGGGTTATCACGCCTGATGGTCTCAATTTTCTCGATAAAGTATATGGCCAGGTAGATGATGATAATAATGATGGCATTTATTAAGCGCTTACTATGTGCACAGCACTGTTCTAAGCATTGGAGCACTGTTCTAAGCACTGGATCATTACGGGCAAGAAAAGAGGGGACAGAGGTTTGAGGAGGGAGTTATATGTCTGAAACTACATGGGAGTCAATAAGGATGGAGACTGATGTGGCCAGGCGGAGGAGAGAGCAGAGTTAAATTAAGCATGGGTGAACTTCATATTGACAAGGTCAGCCTGATATCAGGATTTTCCCCAAAGCTCTCTGCGACTTGTGTACAGAATTGAAGAAAGCGGGATTGTGGAGGTGATTCAGGGCTGCAGGTCAGTTCTTTTTGATTGCTGACGGGATAGGTGAGGGAGTGATTTGAGTACAGTAAAGGGGGTTGTCAGGGGAAGGTAGTTTGGGTTTGGAGATTGTGAGACACAATGACTTGAGAAAATTGGCATAGGTCAAAAGATTGGCAATTTCTGTTGAGGGTGCCAATACCATATAGCCCAGTGACGTTCTTCCATGTGTACTGCATATCACAGTTTGGTACACTAGCAAGAAAATGCTCTATAAAACTGAGAGAAAGGCTCAGAGATAAATTTACAGAATAAGGCGAGGCCTGGAAAAAGCTTAAGTGAACACTGTAGTGGGCTTCAGGCAACAAATGCATCAAGCGATAAGCCCATTAAGGCACATTGATATTTTAGAAAATTTTCCTTTCTCCTAAATCTCTCCAGCTTGTGGGGAGAGTGTGTGTTTCCAAGTTGCTGCGTGAATGAAGTGGGGTAGAGCAGCAGGGTCAGTGGCATTGAGGAGTGGTAATAACCAGATATTTCAACCTCTCAAATGCATTTTTGCCTGCATTATTGTGATATTTCAGGTGACTAACAATTTTTAGTCTGAAATGTTTTCCTAGTTAGATTTGCACAGTTAATGCTAATCTTCTCACTGTGCCTTGATCTTATCTCACCTCCAACCCTTTGCCCACATCCTGCTTCTGGCCTGGAATGCTCTCCCTCCTCAAATCCAACAGACTATTACTTTCCCCCCGCTTCAAAGCCTTATTGAAGGTACATCTCCTCCAAGAGGCCTTCCCTATTTAAGCCCCCCTTTCCTCTTCTCCCACTCCTTTCTTTGTCACCCTGACTTGCTCCCTTTGCTCTTCCCCCTTCCCAGCCCCACTGCACTTATGTACATATTTGTCATTTATGTATTTATATTAATGTCTGTCTACCTCCCCACCCCCACAGACTGTAAGCTCGCTGTGGGCAGGGAATGTGTCTGTTGATTGTTGTATTGTACTCTCCCAAGTGCTTAGTACAGTGCTCTGCACAGAGTAAGCACTCAATAAATACAATTGAATGAATGAAACTTTTATCACCCAGTCCTTCATCATGGCAAACCCAGGGGTTCATTAAGGGAGCCAATAATGGGAAGAAAGCATTATAAGAATCATAGATTCAATTGGAATGTATAGGTCAGATAGCTCAAAATCACCGCCTGGCTGACAGATTCCTCTATTATTATGCCACATCTGGCACTAGCCAAATGTTTGGCATCTGTCTCTCAATTTAAAGTGTAAATACTTGAAAACTGCAGAAATAAAGTGTTGTACGAAAGAGTATGGCTGAGGCAGAAACCGGCAAGTGAGCAGCAACCTGATGTGATTGATGCTTACATACAGGCACACCCCCATTTCATCATCCCAGATCTACTTGTACCAACTTGGGGCTCTCTGCCATAACAGAGAGAGATCTGGGTTATTGGAAGAAACATTCTGTATTTCCTCACTCCTGTCATCCAAATCATGTAATGGAAACACGTGGCATAGCAGAATAGCTCCTTGCACAACTGATACATATAGGACAGGAAGCAGAAAACTCTTCTTCTTTTTGGAGACACCAGCTTGCAAATGTGTACAAGCCACGTCACTCTGCAAAATTCACATTATTATTATTACTGTGGTATTTAAGCGCTTATCATGTGTCTAGCACTGTTGTAAGAGCGAGGTAGAACAATCAGTGGTTTTTGAGTGTTTACTGTGTGTAGAGCAATATACTGAGGGCTTGGAAAAGTACAGTACAACAGAGTTGAAAGAGACGATCCCTGCCCACAATGAGTTTGCAGTCTAGAGGGGAGGTACAAATAATTCAGGATCCCGCCTCTGCCACATGTCTGCTGTGTGACCTTGGGCAAGTCACTTAACTTCTCGGAGCCTCAGTTGTCTCATCTGTAAAATGGGGATGATGGCTGTGAGCCCCATGCGGGACAACCTGATCACTTTGTATCCCCCAGTGCTTTGCACATAGTAAGCACTTAACAAATGCTATTATTATTATTATTATATAGTTCTTTAGATTACCAGGAGGCATTCTAAATAGGAGGTAGAACAGGAATTGAATCCCCATTTTAGTGATGAAGAAACTGAGGTATGGAGAAGTGAAGTGACTTGCTCAAGGTCTCAAAGCAGGTGGAGTCAGAATTAGAAGCCAGGTTCTCTGACTCTTGGGGTCTGTGCTCTTTCCCTCAGGCCATGCTGCTCCCTAACAAAAGTTGGGACCAACAAAAGTCGGAACCGACAAAAGCTGGGCCCAGAGGCCCTGGAACCTAAAGGGTTGGACCCCCAGGCAGAGTCTCCACCTACCTGGGCAGAATCCATCTCATTGAGCATCACCACCGAAGAGCAGTTGTAATCAAACACAAGCCTCCAGAAGTCTGCCACGGTGTTGGGAAGGGGGTGCTGGGTGACGATGAAGGCAGCAGGTTGCTTGTGGCTCTGAAAATAGAATAACATTGGCTTAAAAAAAACACCCATATCAATCAGCATTATTTAGATAACCCAGGAGGCTGAAATAGAGCAATCCAGGCCATTTAAACAGATTATACAAATCACCCTGACCTCCTTGTTATCACTTCACAATGAATGGAGCCCTCTCATAATGGAATCATTTTCCTCCCAACGAAGACATTTCATTAGAGAAGTGTCACAAGAATAAGGATTATCCAAATAAATTATTTATGTTTTGAGACTCAGCAAATAATAATGATTGGAAAATGCTGGAAACTGATTTCCCATCCCCCCGCAGCAGTAGATTTCTGGAAGAGAAAGCCTCTTTATCCTTTTGCCCGGCTTGCTTCGGTGTATGTAGAAAGGACCAGCACGGGCACAACCCTGTATTTTTTTCATAAAGCCTCTGTTCTCCCAAGGAAGGGCCATGGCTTTTCCTCCGGACTTTTGCAAGGTTTACTCTGTGGCCAGAGGGAAGTGCATCTCTTTATCGGTCCTGGGGGTTTGGGGAGGCTGTTAGTTAATACTCGTGCAGCTATGGCAATGTAACCAGCATTCAAATGAGGGCCCAGGTGGTGGCTTCTGGCAGCAAAGCCAGTCTGCTACTACCATCTGAAGGGCTGCTGGCCAGAAGCTTAAATGAGGCCACTGAACAATGGGACCCACTTCTCTGGACACTGGAATGGCTGTAGTGTACCACAGGGGGATTGGCAGTGTGCCTGGCCACTACCGTCTTGGAAATGGGACTTTCAGGGAGCCACCAGATTGAACCTAAACCCTAAAGCAGATACTGGGCACTCTAGTGCCACCCCCAGGTTCAGTGCTCATGCCCCAGCTGCAGTGAAACCTAAGCAGGCTACTTTGATGACAATGATGACATTCTGTACTTACCAAGTGCTGTAACCCGATTTGCTTGTTTCCACTTAGTACAGTGTTCTGCGCCCAGTAAGCACTCAATAAATACGACTGAATTCATTCATTCATTCAATCGTATTTATTGAGCGCTTGCTGTGTGCAGAGCACTGTACTAAGCGCTTGGGAAGTACAAGTCGGCAACATATAGAGACGGTCCCTATCCAAGAATGGGCTCACAGTCCAGAAGGGGAGAGACAGACAACAAAACAAAACACGTAGGCAGGTGTCAAAATTGTCAGAATAGAATTAAAGCTATATGCACATCATTAACAAAATAAATAGAATAGTAAATATGTACAAGTAAAATAAATAGAGTAATAAATCTGTACAAATATATATACAAGTGCTGTGGGGAGGGGAATTAATAATATTAATAATTTTGGTATTTAAGCACTTACTATGTGCCATTCATTCACCCCCCGCCCTACCTCCTTCCCCTCCCCCCAGCACTTGTATATTGGTTATTATTACTACTAATAATAATAACCACTGGGGTAGATACAAGTTAATCAGGTTGAACGCAGTCCCTGTCCTACATGGGGCTCACAGTCTAAGTAGGAGGGAGAGAAAGGTATTGAATCTGCATTTTACCAATGAGGAAACTGAGGTACAGAGAAGTTACGTGATCTGCCTGAGGTCACAAAGCAGGCAAGTGGCAGAGCTAGGATTGGAACCCAGATCTTCCAATTCTCAGGCCTGCTCTCTTTTCGTTTTCCAATTTTATAGGTCAGCTTTCAGATTTGGTTCCTTCACAGAATGTCCTTGAATGAGAAGCAGCCTTGCTTAGCAAATAGACCATGGTGCTGGGAGTCAGAAGGACCTGGGTTCTAATCCTTGCTCCATCACCTGCCTGCTGTGTGACCTTGGGCAAGTCACTTACCTTCTCAGTGCCACAGTTCCCTCAACTGTAAAATGAGGATTGAGATTATGAGCCCCATGTGGAACATGGACTGTGACTAACCTGATTAGCTCTTAGTACAGTGCCTGGAACATAGTAAATGCTTAACAAATACCATAAAAAAGGTTAAGTGTGGTTGCAAAGTGGTCTTCCTGGGGGCATTCCCATCCTGAGAACAAATCAAAATCCAGACAAGAGGCAACAGGGCCTAGAGGAATATGTCTGGACACCATGTTCCCCACCAGACTGTAAACTCATTGTCGGCAGGGAATGTATCTACTTATTGTTATATTATACTCTCCCAGGTGCTTAGTACAGTGCTTTGCACACAGTAAGTGCTTAATAAATGTGGTTGAATGAATGAATAAACCCAGGTTCCAATCTCAGCTCCAATACCTGTCTCCTGTATCATCCGGGGCAAGTCACAGTCTCTCTGGGCCAGAATTTTCTCTTGTTTAAACTGCTCTCCCTGCTTAGGAGACTGTAATCCTCTTTGGGGACAGGGACTGACTCTACGCTGATGATCCTGGACCTACCTTAGTGCAGTTGTTGGCATTTAGTACGTACTTCATAGACACCAAAATTATTATGATCATTATTGTTAATAACAAAAGCTTTGAGCATCACAGCTCCAGGGCATTCTCTGGGAAAGTGAGGAGCCCCTCTTTGCTCTTCCGAAAGACAGTAGGGCGGTTACCCTTTCTTTCCCTCTCCTGGTATCAATCATAGTCCCTGTCTTCTCTCCTCACAGGTGGTACCTACAGCCAACTGCTCCATGAGCACTAGCCAGGTGCTCGGCAGAGACTGGCAATGGCTACTGCCCAAATGAAGCAATCCCCTGTGGTCACTGACCCAGCAACTGGTAAGTTCCAACTGGGGAGAAGCCCCGGCCTGGGAACACAGTGCGAATGGCTCACAGGTGTTGGAGGCAGATGGTGTTTCTATGGCACTGCAATGAGCTGGCATGGGGCACAATGAGGAAGGCTAGCTAAATAGAGTGACATGAGTATTACAAGCCCATTATGTTAACCAAAGGCGGGAATGAAAAAGTCAGTTCATCAAATGCTAGGCTGAGCTCTCATTCCTTAGGTAAGGGAGAGCTACTTCCTCTCAGAGATGCTGCTGCCCAAACTGTATTTTAAACGTATACACCGTTTTGGGAGAATAATTTCTAAACACCTCACTTGCCTGTGCTGCTCAATAAGTCAATCAATGGTGTTTATTGAGCAGTTACTGTGCACAGAGCACTGAAATAAGCCCCTGGGGGAGTACAATACAATAGAGTTGGTTGAATTGTTCCCTGCCCAAAAGGAGTTCACAATCTAGAGGGCTGTTAGAGAATGGAGGCGTGCTTTCCTAAGAACAGGGTCCAAATCTGCTTCGACACACTGGATATTTGTATTTGATTCTGTTTCTTGGTTTATTACATTTCAGAGCTAACAGGAAATTTGGACATGAACAATGGCTACCTGATCAACTTCACTGCCTCACTGTGACTGACATTTCCACCTCCTCAGGTTTTAGTCCAGAGACGTGAAGTGGGAGGTTTGGTGAAGGCAGCTATTAAGGTGAGGTGGCCAATTGAAGCTGGCCTGCTAATATGTGTTTAAAAAGTGAGAAACAGACCACAGAGCAACAGGTCGCTACAAAATACACACTTGAAAATCCAAGTGGCCAAGAAAGTTTCCTAGCCTAGTCTTTGCAGAACATGCTTTTAGTGTGGATCTGAGTTCAGGCTTTGTCTATTGTTTGGAGCAAGTTTGGAGAGTCAGGATAACTGGGTTCTAATCTGCTGTGTGAACTTGGACAAGTTGCTTCTCTCTTCCTCAGTTATCTCCTCATCATCATCAATCGTATTTATTGAGCGCTTACTATGTGCAGAGCACTGTACTAAGCGCTTGGGAAGTACAAATTGGCAACATATAGAGTCCCTACCCAATAGTGGGCTCACATCTGTAAATTTGGGACTGAGACTATAAGCCCCATGTGGAACAGGGACTGTGTCCATCCTAATTAGTTCGTATCTACCCCAGTGCTTAGTATAGTGCCTGGCATATAGTAAGTGTTTAACAAATGCAATTATTATCATTACTATATTCTAATCCCAGCTCTGCCACTGGCCTGCCCAAGTGTAAACTGGACATCTAATACTTGCTGTCCCTACCTGTTGAGGCTGTGAGCTCCGTGTGGGATCCAGACTGTATCAGATCTGATTATCTCATTTGCTTAGCACTTAGTAAGTAGTAATAGTAAGTGCAGAGGCAACTGGAGGGTTTGGTTTAGGCACTAAATTTTGGGATTATTCTTCTAGAAGATTTAGGAGATTTATTTCCCGACTCCAGGTTCAATCGATTTTCATCTGAACCTGAAGCAGACCAAAGAGCAGCATGGAAACACACTCCATGTCTTTCCTGTGCTCTCTCTGGAAGTAAATATGGGAAATTTGTTCTAGTGTTTCTCAGAGAATGTTTCTACAGGGTAAATGTCCCTGTCTAAAGATGTTTTACTAGAACAGCTGTTCATTTCAAACACCTTTATTTGCAGGCAAGTTAATAGCTTGAAAATAAAAATTCAGGCTAAACTTCCCTGTCTTTGCATAATTGTGGTTGAGGAGGGTGGGAGATGGGAAAAGGGAAGGTAGGGTGTGGCAGGTGAAATCAGAAACTCTTTACCATTGGCTTTAAGGCACTCAATCAGCTCTGCCCCTCCTATCTGACCTTGCTAATATCCTATTACAACCCAGATCAGATACTTTGTTCCTCTAGGATTACCTTCTCACCGTACCTCAATCTCTCCTGCCTCTCCACCGATCCCTTTTCTACACCCTCCCTGTAGCCTGGAACTCCCTCCCACTTCATAATTGAGAGACCACCACTCTTCCCATTTTCAAAATCCCACTAAAATCATATTTCTTCCAAGAAGCCTTCCCTGACTAATCTCTTCTTTCCCCACCCTATTTGCCCTCCCTTCAGTGTCACCTATGCACTTGTATCTGTTTCCTTTAAGCACTTTGATACCCACTGTGTTCCCAGGCTCACAGGA
Organism: Tachyglossus aculeatus; assembly: GCF_015852505.1. Classification (NCBI taxonomy): domain Eukaryota; kingdom Metazoa; phylum Chordata; class Mammalia; order Monotremata; family Tachyglossidae; genus Tachyglossus; species Tachyglossus aculeatus. The sequence goes on along the minus strand of NC_052073.1, from coordinate 30,017,073 downwards.
TTTATGTTCATAGCCTTATACTCCTCCACTTCCCCTATCTGTAATCTATTTTATTGTCTGTCTCCCTATCTAGACTCAAAGCCCCTTGAGGGCTGGGATCATGCCTTCCATCTCTATTGTATTGTACTCTTCCAATCTCTTAGTACAGTGCTTTGCACACAGTGAGCGCTCAGTAAATGCCATTGATTGGTGGAGGCCAGAGGGTTTTCTCACAGATTGAGAAGAGCTGAACATTCTCACTCATCATCAGAGCAAATGCAGGCCCACAACAATGGCCGGGAGCCGTGTCCACTTCTAACCATAAATTCTCTATTATCCTGACATATCTGACAGGCCCTTATCTTCAAACATGTTCAGGTTTAGTGCTCCTTCTGGCTTTCAGGAGACAGCCAGCAATCCATTTCATGGATAACATCATCCTTTACCACAAAAAAACATTAAAAATTAACTTTGGAGGGCTTGATATTTTTCTTCTTGTAGGAAAGTTCCTGTGGTTTCAAAATAATGGCCAGACTGAGCGGGAATACAGAGGAGAACACACAAAAAAGAGAAAAAACAAAAACAAAAATGACAAAAAAAAATGGAAAGGCCTCAGATGATAGGCAGGTGTGAACAATGCCCCATGGGAAAAGGATTAAAATAAGGCATTGCCCAAGGAACAGGGATTAACATTTGACTTCAGGGCATCAGCCAGGATTGTGTGCTACAGACTGGCAAAGTGTAAGGATGGACCTAGGGGCTGTAGGTCAAGGAAAACTCTTTCAAAGCCTGGAAACTGGACAGTGATGATTTTTTAAAATGTTATTTGTTAAATGTTACTATGGGTCAAGCACTGTTCTAAGTTCTGGGGTAGATACAAATTAATTAGGTTGGACTGTTTAAGGAGGAGGAAGAACACGAGAACTGAGGCACAGAGAAGTCAAATGACTTGCCCAAGGTCACACAACAACCTAGTGGTGGAGGTGGAATTAGAACCCAGATCCTCTAACTCCCAGGCTCATGTTCTTTCCACTAGGCCATGCTGCTTGACTGGGTCTAGGTCAGAGGAGTAGATCAAAACAATAACAGAGAGCACAGGGCTGTCTGGAAACAGCCTGCCCTCATTATAATAATGACAATAATTGAGGCATTGGTTAAATGCTTACTTGGTGCCAAGCACTGTATTAAGCATTGGAATAGATGCAGAATGCCAAATATCTCTGGGTTGAGGACCATGATTTCCTGATTGGATCTTAAATAGTATGCAAAGAAGAATTAATGCCACCCCTCCCCCACTATGGTTTTAGGAAATCTCAGTGCAATAAAGAAAGGGGAAAATACTGCCCTTTGATATGTACTCTGAGGATGAAGAAGTCAACAGCAAAAGGCTTGAACCTAACAGAAGTCTGAGCCCCAAATTTAAATTGAAATGTAATCTGCGGGCTGAAGTTTCTTGAGATTACTGACACTAGAGAAATGCAAGTGAAGGATGATGACAGTGACAGTGATGGAGATGAAAATTCTGATGGTGATGAACTCCTTAAAAAGAGAGAACAGGAGAATTTTGATGGTTCAGGATGAAAGCAAAATATCGGAAGTGCAAACACTTGATGCCAAATTGCGTTTTCCCCCCCAAAACATGGTGATGGAAGACAATCCTAAATTTTCTATTCAAGACATAAGCCACAAAAGGAAAACTAAGCTAAGGAGGAAGGAAAAAGGTGTTGATCCTATCATGATGACTCTTCTCAACTGGGAAGTGAATGGGGGTATTTTCCATAATTCCTGTTTTAAGGCGTCAACTACCATCACTGATCTGCTGGATCTTGGAGAACAAGACCCAAGGTTCACATTTTAGTGAAGGTTCTCAGCAGACAAAAACAACCATAGAAGCAGCATGGCTCAGTGGAAAGAGCATGGGCTTGGGAGTCAGAGGTCATGGGTTCAAATCCCTGCTCCGCCAATTGTCAACTGTGTGACTCTGGGCAAGTCACTTAACTTCTCTGTGCCTCAGTTACCTCATTTGTAAAATGAGGATTAAAACTGTGAGCCCCATGTGGGACAACCTGATCACCCTGTATCCTCTCCAGTGCTTAGAACAGTGCTTTGCACATAGTAAGTGCTTAAAAAAAGCAAAATAGTAGTGCATACACTTGATGCCAAATTGTGTTTTCTCCCCAAAACATGGTGATGAAAGACAATCCTATATTTCCTATTCAAGACTTAAGCCGCAAAAGGAAAACTCAGCTAAGGAGGAAAGAAAAAAGGTACTGATCCTACCACGATGACTTTTCTCAACTGGGAAGTGAACGGGGGTATTTTCCATAATTCCTGTTTTAAGGCATTAACTACCATCCCTGATCTGCTGGCTCTTGGAGAACAAGACCCAAGGTTCGTATCTTAGTGAAGGTTCTTCTCACTTAGCAGACAAAAACAACCAGGTCCACTGGTTCTATCTGTGAGGGAGACTTAGTACATGGAAGCTGTGGAAGCACCATCTCGAGAGACAGTGTTTTAGTTGCCCTAAGTGGTTTGGTTGTTCACCTGCCTGAAGGCATTGGACTGGACCATATGAACCCCTGGTGTCCCTCCCAGCTCTAGAACTCTGATGAAGGGCACCTGGGCCTAAAGAAAGAGAGGTGGGGTGGGGAGGAGAGATCTGGGGGAGGGGGTTTGTGGAGATACCATGCCCAAGATTGTACTTACATCCATGAGCGCCGCATTGATGTAGTTGCTTGATTCGCCATCTACAGAGATGAGGAAGGGCAGGCACCGGTCCAGGGGCAGAACATCCATGAGGCGGTTCTTGTCGTGATTTCTTGGCAAGAGGCCTATGCTGCAGTCTTCCGGTCTGACCCGAGGGGTCACGATGTTGAGGGTCTGCAGAGTGAACACAAGCCCGGAAAATATCACAGTTTAAAATCTGCCACCACAAGGCATCGCTGCACAGGGGCACGGATGTCCAACACCCTGCATTTCCTTTAGTTCCTCAGATTTCAACTTCATTGTGTTGAAATGGGAGAGAGGAGGAAAGCAACATTGCCTTAACCTTGTCCAAGAGAATTTCCAACTATGTTATCCTGCGCAGTAGACATCTGGATAAATCCTGGGTGGGATAAACTCTAATTTGGATGCTAATCAGAATACTGTGATTTCATACCTATTAATAATTTAAATGGGCTTGAAACTGCATCATGACTGAATTCTCAGGGTCTCGGTCTGAGCTAAGACAATCGCACGGAGTCCGAGCCACTCTGCAACCCTCCCACCCCCATCCAGATTTCAGCTGCCATGCCCCCAAGCCCCAGAGTCAGGCCCTGCAGGTGACAGAGACCCCCCCCCCCCAACCCCTTCTTTTGATCCTGAGGAAAATACTTTTTGGGGGAAGGAAATCTTTCCCATTTCTTTTTCTTTACATAAAATGATTTTTATGTCTTCATAATTCCCAACATTGAATACCCACAAAGCTGCTTTGGAATAACCTCATGTCTATTCATCTATGTTTTATTCTTTCATTTAAACTGTAATAAAAATAGAGTTTTGCTACAAAAAGAGGTGGCAAATTTTCTAACCTGGCACAGTGGCTGGGGATATTCTCTATGCTATTTAGAGCAGATGAATGATACCACTTCCAATTACCAGTACTACCTTGTAAGTCTGAAAACTGCACACCTGGCTCACTGCATACAGTCCTACATATCATCTCTTCTGCAAACCTTAAATTGATTTTTAAAAATTAATTAGCCCACTCGGCATCACCAGAAAGCTGAAAGTTAACTTGGTATTTGGTCTTAGTACGAAAAGTAACATTTGCCTTTTACCTGAAATTCATCTTTTATCTGGCTGGAATTGGTCTGTGGATCCAGTCTGCTGATGTTATAATATATAGATCTGAACTCACACACTGGAATAGCCGTATTACCACAAAGACAAGCCTCTAGGATGGCATCATGGACAAAGACATACTGTTCCTGCAAAGTAACAAGACAATGTACAGAGGATTTGTTACTTCTGGAAGAAGTTTCAAGTTGGCAGTGAGAATTTCCCCTTTTGAATTTGCTTCCATTGCATACTGCATCTTTCAGGAAATGTGTACCTCGTCACTGAGACTGCAAGAGATTGGTGGGGAGGAAAGGAGGTCTGAAAGTAGAAAATCCCCATTTTGTTGCCAGTCTCCATTGTCATTATTGCCAAGCTAATATTTCCTAGGAATCCCTACCTCAGAGCCCATCCTGATAACCACAGGATCAAATTTCCAATGTTATTTCACTCTGTGGTGATTCAGGCAAAACCCAGATTTTTCTACTGACAATTTCATTTTAAAAATTATACCCATCCCACACAGAAATAATATGTTCTGCTCCATCCAGATGACCCCATTCTGGGAATAAATTGCTCACCCTCTGGCCTCTTCGAGGAAATTAGACAATTTTAGTAAAGTACTGGATCATTTTACTAAATAATCTTCTCGTATCTCAAAAGTATTTCTGCAATCCCAAAGTGCCCAACTCTATTCCAGGAAATAGAGCTTTGTAGAGGCTAGGTAGGGTCAGGCCTGAACCTAATCCAGTCCATTTGAGCTCAGATCATTCCCTTGCTCCCTGCAACTTTCCCACCCCCCATTTTGGGTTTGCCAGGCTGAAAGAGAGTAGCATTACTGGAATTTTCACCTTTCGACAGTTGTCCCCTGGACTGCTGGCACTTACTCTAACTCAACAGTCCCAGTGCAGGTGAGCCAAAATCCCTGGATAAGGCAGGACCCATTTCTAGTTTCCTTTGGCTCATTTCTAGGCCAGTTCAGGACTTATTTGGGATGGAAGCTAGGACTAGCTTGGATTGGGGCAGGCCTGGGATAAACTAGAGCAGGCGTGGGTTCAAACTTGTTGGGGGAATCCAGGCAGGGCTAGTTCCTCTATTTTTTGGGTTCCGATATAAGGGGAGAATCAGTCTCATATTGAATGAACTCTTCCCGGGCATTGGATTCTAATACCTGAATTACTTCTTGCCATGGAATCAGTGATGTCTCAACTTTGTTAAGATGATTCTCCCAACTCTGTAGGTAGTAGTAGTGATAACATTTACTGAGCACCCACTTAGCACTATACTTTATGCTTGAGAAGCAGCGCAGCCTATTAGAAAGGTCATGGGCGTAGGAGTCAGGGGATCTGGGTTCTAATCCTGTCTCTGCCACTTGTCTGCAGTATGGCTGGGGGCAAGTCATTTAGCTTCTCTGCACCTTCATTTACTCATCTGTAAAATGGGGATTCAATACCTGTTCTCCCTCCTACATAGACTGTGAGCTTCATGTAGTAGAGGGACTGTATTCAACCTGATTATGTTTTGTGTCTACCCCAGCACTTATTACAGTGTTTGGTACATTGTTAAGGGCTTATCAAATACCACATTTATTATTACCACTATTATTAGGTAATATATTATTATATTACTCTCTATGTATCACCACCCAAACACATGGTCCACCTATTTTACGTACATAGTATGAACCAATATTAGCCTTCCCGGACTAAGTTCTCATCCTGTAACCCTATTTTCCTTCCTTACTGCCTCTTCCCTGTTCTTTGTCCCACCGGCTAAATCACTTAGATACTCACCCCACTCTCCCACTGACACGCAGCACTCATGTTCATATCCTTGCACTCGCTCCTAGACTGTAAGCTTTTTGTGGGCAGGGAACTTGTCTACCAACTCTGTTATACTGTGCTCTCCCAAACAGTAGAGTCTTCTGCACACAGTTAGCACTGACTCAATCAATCAATCAAGCATATTTATTGAGCGCTTACTGTGTGCAGAGGACTGTACTAAGCGCTTGGGAAGTACAAGTTGGCAACATATAGAGACAGTCCCTACCCAACAGTGGGCTCACAGTCTAAAAGGGGGAGACAGAGAACAAAACCAAACATACTAACAAAATAAAATAAATAGAATAGATAGGTACAAGTAAAATAAATAAATAAATAAATATGTACAAGCATATATACATATATACAGGTGCTGTGGGGAAGGGAAGGAGGTAAGATGGGGATGGAGGGGGGAGAGGAAGGAAGGGGCTCAGTCTTGGAAGGCCTCCTGGAGGAGATGAGCTCTCAGTAGGGCCTTGAAGGGAGGAAGAGAGCTAGCTTGGCAGATGGGCAGAGGGAGGGCATTCCAAGCCCCAGGGGATGACATGGGCTGGGGGTTGATGGCGGGACAGGTGAGAACGAGGCACGGTGAGGAGATTAGCGGCAGAGGAGTGGAGGGTGCGGGGTGGGCTGTAGAGGGAGAGAAGGGAGGTGAGGTAGGAGGGGGCGAGGTGATGGAGAGCCTTGAAGCTTATTTCCCTTAACCATAATGTATTTTAATGTCTGTCTTCGTAGAGTGTAAGCTCCTTGAGGGTAGGGGTGGTGTCTACCAACTGTACTGTATTCTACCAAGCACTTAGTCAAGTTCTCTGTCCAAAGTTAACACTCAGTAAATACCACTGATGGGTTAATTCCCAATTCACATCTCCACCCCTGATCTCTCTCCTGCTCTGCAATCTTGAATTTACTCCTGCCTTCAAGAAATCTCTACTTGGTTATCCCACCAACACCTCAAACTTAACATGTCCAAAACAGAACTCATTTTCCTCAAAAATCCTTACCATCCCCTGACTTTCCCATTGCCGTAGACAACACCTCCACCCTCCCTGCCTCACAAACCATAACCATGGTGTTATCTTCAATTTATCATTCCCTTTCAACCCGCATATTCAATCTGTCACCAAATTCGTCAGTTTGTCTTCATAGTATCATTAAAGTCTGCCCTTTCCTCTCCATCCAAACTACTATTATTGTGCTGACAGCCACTTATTACATCCCACTTTGACTACGACAGCAACCTCCTTGTTGTCCTCCCTGCCTCTTATATTTCCCCACTTCAATCTACACTTCACTCTGCTGCCCAGATTATTTCTCTAAAAAAATATTCAGTCCATGTTTCTCCACTCCACAAGAACCTCCAGTGCTTGCCCATGTACCTCCACATGAAACATCAACTCCTTCTCATTTATTTTAAAGCACTAAATCAGCTTACCCCTTCCTACCTTACTTCCCTGATTTCCCACTACACCCCAACCCAAACACTTGGCTTCTCTAATGCCAGCCTACAAAGTATGTCGATCTCGCCAACAACTCCTTGCCCACATCCTGGCTCTGGCCTGGAATTCCCTCACCCTATCCAGTGCTAAACAAGTACCATTAACAGACAAACAAAAATGTTTGTCTCCTCTTCTTGACTATAAGCTCCTTGTGGCTAACATGTAGCTAACATGTCTACCAACTCTGTTGTACTGTACTCTCCCAAGGTTCTAGTACAGTGATCTAGTCCCAGTAAGTGCTCAATAAAAACCACTGATTATTCTGGTTTGATTACCAGATTACAAAACTTCTTTTGTGTCAGATTTATTACAACTACTCCAGCAAGTCATAACAACACATTCTGTATATTAATAATAATAATAATTGTGGTATTTGTTAAGCACTTACTATGTGCCAGACACTGTTCTAAGAGTTAGGGTAGATATAAGATAATCAGGTTTGACACAGCCCCTCTCCCACATAAGGATCACAGTCTTCATCCCCATTTTACAGATGAGGGAACTGAGGCACAGAGAAGTGAAGTGACTTGCTCAAGGTCACACAGCAGACAAGTGGCAGGGCGGAATTAGAACTCAGGACCTTCTGACTCCCAGGTTCATGCTCTATCCATTAGGCCACACTGCTTCTCTATTCAAATGGTTAGATGTGGGTAAGAGCTCTGACCCACCGGCCTTTACCTCGGTCTGCACCAGGTTGACTCTTTGGGACCGCAGCTCTCGTACACAGTTGAAGATGTCTACCACGCCTTCATTCTCTGCCATATCGAGCATGATGTCTATGGCAATAAAACAACCCGTTCTTCCTGCACCAGCGCTAAAAAGAAAGGACAAGGCATCATCAATGAGTTCAAAGAAGCGGAACTATTGGATCAAAGGCTATCAGCTGGGAAGCCTCTGGAGACATCCATCTGCCACTTAGCAGAAAGAAAGCTCTGACAAGTGTAGATGGCATCAAAGACAAGGTGGTCTGTGTGGAGGTGAAGTTGGAGACCTCATGCCATGGAGGGAAAAAAGGAGAGAAAAAGGATGTAGAGGGAGAGAAAGGGAGAGTGTGTGAAGGAGACAAAGAGCACACACGAGCACCATTTAGACATTCAGAAAGGAAGTGCATTCCACTGGAGAGACATCTGGGTTGGGATTTAAAAGATCTAAATTGTATTTAAAATCCTCCTTCTGTCATCCTGCAATCTTGTTCAACACACCTTAATAAGCTGGGAATAATTATATCTCCATTTGTCAAAGTTCAAAATGCAACCTCTCATGCTAAAAATAATCAAAACACTCCAAAGATCTCTTAAATGTAAGCATTTTGAACATCTGTCTCTAAATGTAAGCATTTTGAACATCTGCATATTGATGGTTAAATTGTAATAAATAAAAAATCCGAGGACACCTTCCTCTAAAAATACTTTTGGTTTAAAATTTTGAGAACAGTTAAAGATAGAAACAGGTTTAAATACATTTTAATTATATTTTCCTCAACAAGACAATGCTCCTCTTGGAGAATTAGCTGGATCTTGAGATTGAAATGGCAGTTAAAGCCAAAGTGAATAGGAAGCAGACTGGGAAAAGTGGAGAAAGCAGTGGACGTGATGTGCAGGTTCCGAGGAGAATCAGAGTCCAGTTATAAAAGTCATACTAGGAAATTTTACTGATCATGAATTAATGGGCAAGTTCATCAAAAGCTAATCCTCAGAATAAGATACTTCTCGTATGTGCCATTCGAAGAGAAGATGACAATTTCTATTCCTTTACCTCTCCATACATTAACAAAGAGATTTACTGCTGGCTTAAAGGCCTCCTATATTAGAGAGCCTGTGCACAGATATCGAACTGTGATATCCAGAGAGGCTTTTGGAAAGAGGATCAGTAATTACAACCTAGAGCCACTCATTAAAACAGTAAAGATAACAACAGCTCATAGAAAAATAGCATTTCTTCACCAAATCTCACAACACCAGAATGGGGGTGGGGGTAGGGGAGGGGGCACCTGCTCAAGGTGAAGGTGGTAAGATTCAAAACCAACAAAATGCAACATTTTTTTCACCCAGCAGATGGGGAGTATGGAACGTGTTTCCACAGGAAGTTGTGCAGCCAGAAAATATCAATAAGCTCGAGAGGAGTTCGAATAAATTAATGGGTAAGAAGTCCATAATGAATCCATTGAATGGAGGTATGGTTATGGTGGGCTGCAGCATGGCTTGAAAATCAGAGGACTTGGATTCTAGTCCTAGCTCCATTACTTGCCTGCTGTTTGACTTTGAACAAGTCACTTAAATTCTCTGTGCCCTCTCTCCTCCTACAGCCCAGCCCGCACCCTCCGCTCCTCTGCCGCTAATCTCCTCACCATGCCTCGTTCTCGCCTGTCCCACCATCGACACCCGGCCCACGTCCTCCCCCGGGCCTGGAATGCCCTCCCTCTGCCTATCCGCCAAGCTAGCTCTCTTCCTCCCTTCAAGGCCCTACTGAGAGCTCATCTCCTCCAGGAGGCCTTCCCAGACTGAGCCCCTTCCTTCCTCTCCCCCTCGTCCCCATCTCCATCCCCCCATCTTACCTCCTTCCCTTCCCCACAGCACCTTTATATATGTATATATGTTTGTATATATTTATTACTCTATTTATTTATTTATTTATTTTACTTGTACCTATCTATTCTATTTATTTTATTTTGTTAGTATGTTTGGTTTTGTTCTCTGTCTCCCCCTTCTAGACTGTGAGCCCACTGTTGGGTAGGGACTGTCTCTATATGTTGCCAGCTTGTACTTCCCAAGCGCTTAGTACAGTGCTCTGCTCAATAAATATGATTGATCGATTGATTGTGCCTCAGTTTCCTTATGGGTAAAATGGGGATTAGTTTCTTCTACTTAGACTCTTAAGTCTCATGTGGGACAGGGATTATGTCCACACTAATTATCTTCTATCTATCCCAGCACTTAGTACAGTGCCTGGAACACAGTAAGCACTTAATAAACACCTTTATTATTATTATTAGATGGAAAAGTTGGGGAAGTTGGATAGAGGGCAAGGGGAGTAACCATTATGCAGTTCTCACAATTTTTCTGTGGCTCTGTCAGACACAAAACAGTAGGCTGGATGAAGCCTTGATTTGTTCCCTTCACCAGGGTCTCCCTAAGAGGCGTCAGGTAACACTATCTAATTAGGGGAGGGTATGGGTTCAGAAGGTGAGCCTGATAGGGAGCTTCCAGGAAGAATCTGTGTGCTGAGGAATTCCTGGTGTCATGTAATTAGACTTTATGGTCGGCTAGCCACATTTGGCAAACTTCCTGAAATTGATCACTTTGGAGGTATTTTTACAATGAAGCTCTTCCCTTTTTCAATTGTGGCATTCCTAGAGAAGAGAGGGTGAGGCAGGGAAAGGAAGTAGAGAGGTTCAGGGATCCTGTCTGCTCTGCCACAGGGCTGCTGCCCCTCAGCTTCCTGGAGACCACCCATTTACCCCTAGATTTCCTGGAGCTGGAAGCCTGGGTCTGGATTGCTGTCCTACTCCTTCCACTCTGCTCCCAACCAGGAAGAAACCTGTGGGTTTTTCATTGGAATTTGAAGGCAAGTAGGCGAAAAGCTGCCAGGAAGGCTCTCCTGGGCCCTCCCCAACAATATCCCCCGAGTAGGCCACCAGACAGCAACCATTAACCCCAAAGTTTCCTGGAGCTGGAGGATGGGTCATGAGAGAGTGTGACTCGATGCCGAATTACCCTGCTGGTCATCTTTGCCTAATAAAAGGCCCCAGTTGTTGATCAGGGATCGAAGAATATTTTTTGCTATCCTTCCCACTTGTTTGAAACTTATTATGAGACTTAAAACCTGACTGAAACTCCTGACACTTGTAAGAATAGGGAAACCCTACCCTTCCCTCCCACTCCAAACTCCAGGCACCTCATCCAGATAATCAGTAACTGAGGCTTTAGACTTCAATAATTCACAAGTAACCATCTGCTCTTGAGCTAAGCTAGCCTGTGGCAGGGCTCACGTCCTCCAATTCTACTGTCCTCATCACTTAGTACAGTGCTCCACACATAGTAGGTACACAATGAATATGACAGTTTGACTGGCTGAAGTGATGTAAGATGTAAAGGATGAAAAGCGTGGCTTAGTGGATAGAGCATGGGCCTGAAGGACCTGGGTTTTAATCTGAGCTCTGCCATATGTCTGCTGTGGGACCTGGGGAAAGTCACTTAATTTCTCTGGGCCTCAGTTACCTCATCTGTAAAATGGGGATTAAGAGAATGAGTCCCAAGAGGGACAGGGACTGGAGTCAACCTGATTAACTTGTATCTACCCTAGTGCTTAGAACAGTGCTTGGCACATAGTAAGTGCTCAACAAGTACCATAATTCTTATTATTAAAGGCAGGCTATTACTGTGCATGCATGGACACTGGAAGATAATGGAGATAACCATGGTGAAGAAAACATAGAAGAATGAGACATGGGGCTGCATAGTAGAGAGATAATCATGTAGAGATTGTACCTACCTGCAGTGCACAACTATAGGCCCCGCCTCAGGCGGATTGAGGAATTTCACCTGCCGAACGAAGCCCAGAAGGCCCGTGGCGTAGCAGGGCACCCCGTGGTCAGGCCAGCTGGTGAAGTGGAAGAGTCGAATCTCTCGGATTTCATGATAGCCTTTCTGAGGAGAAAAACACACCCTCAATTTTTTTCCACCTGCCATTCCCTTCTCTCAGCTCAGGTACTACAGCCCTCTAGCTGCTTCCAACAAAAGAGATATCCACAAGGTGTCTGTGTTGCCACAGGGTTGTGCAAGAATCAAGGAACAGACACTTTCACTCTGCTCCATGTCAATGTCAGTATTCAGTCAACTGACTGATAATGGAAGCCCTAAAGAGAATATGGAGTGTTCCATTTGGAATTTCCTTCTACAGGGCAGACAGAAAATGTGATGTTGCAATGTAGACCTATAGTCTTCTAAGGCTTCTCAGGGCATTCTTTATCAGATACATCTGGGTTGGGTAAGTGTCGGCATTTTTCTGTGTGTGTGTGTACATATAAACACTTGTCCTTTGATTTCCACAGTGATGTACCTGACTATACGATACCATCCAAGGGGACAAATGTGGCTGACAAAAACTGATGTATGACAAACACACACTGCCACAATCTTTGCAATTAAGGATTATTGGAATAATGGGTGGGCCCACCTCTGCTCTCATGCCTGCCTCTCGGCATCCTGATCTTTGTTAATCCTTCACTCTGGAAGAGCCATCCCTCTCCCGAGTCCCACATGTCAGGCTGATGTGTCGACTGCAGTGGAGCATCTCACCAGTCCACCGTTCCAGAGCACTGTTTGAGGCTGTGCTGCCCTATGTTTTTCATTCACTTAGTCTATCCTTCCAGTTTGCGTGTGTACCCTCTCAGTTCGCCTTACAGCAGCTGCTTAGGTTTATTGACAAAGAGTCAATTTTATCTCTAAAGATTCTGCCAAGACTACCTCAATAATAACAATTCTGCCAACAATATAGCTCCCAAATTGAGCTTTAGGACCGGTACACTAGGAACTGATGGTAAAGAGAAGCAGTGTGGCTTAGTGGAAAGAACACGGGCTTTGGAGTCAGAGGTCATGGGTTCAAGCTCTGGCTCCGCCAATTGTCAGCTGTGTGACTTTGGGCAAGTCACTTAACTTCTCTGTGCCTCAGTTACCTCATCTGTAAAATTGGGATTAAGACTGCGAGCCCCCCATGGGACAACCTGATCGCCTTGTAACCTCTCCAGTGCTTAGAACAGTGCTTTGCACATAGTAAGTGCTTAATAAATGCCATTATTATTATTGTTATTATTATTAAAGAGACGAGCTTACTTTTTGAACGGTAAATGTCCGGATGACATATTCAGCTAATGGTTCTGTTTCAATTAATGTGACCTTAATATCACTGTAGACCTCTGTGTCATCTGGCCAGTATCTGACACACTTCACCTGGAAGAGAAAAGAAAGAGAAATGAAAGGAGGAACGAGAAAAATCTGTTGCTAAGAAGAGAACCAACTTGACTCCAGCCTTAAATTTTAATGAACCAAAATGAAACGTTTGGTGCAATTTCAATTCTAATAGTAATAATAATAATTACTGTTGCACTTGTAAGTGCTTACTAGGTGCCAGATACTGTACTAAGCACAGGGGTGGATACAAATAAATCAGGGTGTACAGAGTCCCTATCATGATCTTAATCCTCATTTTACAGATGAGATAACTGGGACACAAAGATGTGAAATGACTTCCCCAAGGTCACACAGCATTAAGTGGAGATCCAGGATTAGACCTCATGTCCTTCTGACTTTCAGGTCTATCCACCAGGCAATGCTGTTCAGATTCCACAGGCCTGAACCTTCCAAAAGCCTCAGAACACAATTAACTCTTGTCACCTGAAGATAAGGCTGCCTGTTCTTGGTGACAGAGTAGTCCCATTAGGAAGGAGAGAAAGTGACTGTGTAAAATGAGAAACCATAGGATTAAGGAAGAGAAAGTCCTGGGACCTTGAACAAAAAATAAGAGTGAAAATAAGGCCATTGGTGATGAGAGAAGGAGGAGAAACTGAGATTGGGTGGAGACTAGGGCTCAAAGCAAAAGGGGTGGGGTGGGGACCCTGGAGTATTTGACAGGATGCATCATTTTACACACTGACCCTCTGCCTCCTCGTTGACTTCCCTGCCTCCTCCCAATCCAGTCCATACTTCACTCTACTGTCCAGATCATTTTTCTAAAGAAAGTCCAGTCCACGTCTCCCAACCATTATTATTATTAATATTGTTATTATTAACAGCAATCCAGAGGGTCCCATCAAATAGGAAGGAGGGGCTGCATGGCATTTGGAGAAGCAGTGCACGTTAGGGCTGGGATGACCAGAGAGAGCCAAATTAAGGGACCTTGGATCAGAGAATTGATCATGAATGTGGGGGGAGGTTACCACAGCCAGATCACTCACTGATCAGTCAGCCAGTCAGTCAATCCTATTTATTGAGTGCTTACTGGGTGCAGAGCACTGTACTAAGTGCTTGGGAGAGTACAATATAGCCATATAACAGACACATTCCCAACCCACAATGAGCTTACAATCTAGAGGGGGAAGACAGATATTAATATAAATAAATAAATTACAAATAATAAATAAATCTAAATTGGAGGAAATGTGCCTTCAATAAGGCTTTGAAGTGGGAGGAGAGTCACTGTCTATTGGATATGAGGCAACATATCCATTAATGTAATGCCTCTGGCATTACAGGCCAGAGGCAGGATGTGGGAGAGAGGTTGGTGGCGAGATGGACAAAGTCAAGGTACAGTGAGAAGGTTAGCATTAGAGGGGCAAAGTAGTACCGTACTGTACTAAGCATTTGGGAGAGTACAATATAACAAACACATTTCCTGCCCACAGTGAATTTACTCTCTTCCTGCCACACCTCTCTGAAGCTCTTTATGGGTGGGTTCTCTTCTAATCTTTCTGCTACTGGATGCATACTGGCCAGAAGTCCCAGAAAATCAAGCAACAAAGACGTTCATATCTTTGGTTGAGATTTGGGAGGTTGCCAAGCTATGCAACCCAACTGAGATAGAGTGTCTCCCGAGTTCAAACTACTTTCCCTGTATAAAATGGAACCGTGAGTGGCCTGAAAGAGGTAAGTCGGCTTAATGAAGCATATACAAGTGCACAAAATTCTCCTCGGGAGTAGCATAAGCATTGGGAGAATCTGACTCATTATCTTTCAGCATGGGGTGGGGAAACAGAGCGTGAACAGGCTCTTGCTGTTTGGAAATCTGGAAAGTTCCATTTAGTCACCCAAACTACCTTTTATTACCCTCTGAAATGCTGGAGGATGTGATCAAGGCACAAACCCTTGCCCTTAATGACCACAGCCTTTACTGGCTGCAGCAGAGTAGGCTAGAGAGTACATGGTTTAAGGCAACTGCGTATAGAAGGAAAAGAGCAGCAAAGGGGTGACCCCTCTTGTTCCCAAAATGCAGACTGATATAACAGGTTGGTGACAATGCCCATTGGGTGTCACGACTTGAAACTTGTGCTGCATCTAGCACTTCGATTTGCATGCTTTATTCACCCCTCCCACAGCCCAAAAGCATGTAAGTACACATCTGCAATTTATTTCTCTCCCTCTAGGTTGTAAGTTCGTTGTGGGCAGGGACTATGTCTATTTATTGTTATATTGTACTCTACCAAGCGCTTAGTACAGTGCTTTGCTCATGGTAAGAGCTCAATAAATACGATTGAATGAATAATGTCTGTTTCCCCCTCTAGGCTGAAAGCTCATTGTGAGCAGGGAACGTGTCTACCAATTCCATTATACTGTACTCTCCCAAGTGCTTAGTACAGTGCTCTGCACACCCTAAGTGCTCAATAAATATGATTGAATGATTATTGAAAAGACCACGGGCCTGGGAGTCAGGAGATCTAGGCTCTAATCCCAGCTCTACCATCTACCTGCTGTATGAGCTTGGAAAAGTCACTAAACTGCCCTATCTATGCCTCAGTTTCCTCATACTTAAAAATAGGTAACAGATACCTGTTTTCTCCTCTCCCATAGACTGAGGGCTCCACATGGGACAGGGGCTGTGTCTGATCTGATTATATTATAATCCACCCCAGCATTTAGTACAGTACTTGGCACAGAGTAAGCGCTTAACAATTAATATTAGCTCGGTTTGGTTGTAATGGAGAGATAACATCAGATGTAATCAAAAGTTGCTTTTAGCCTTGCTGGTCTGAATGCTCTGGAAACAGTTGTAATAAGGACTGGTTTGGTGAAAATGCTCTGTGACTCTAAAGACTATTGCAACCTTGCAGAAAAGCCAAAGCTGGGTCTTAATCCCACTGCTATGAGACAGTTTTTAGAACACAAATACAGTATTATAATGGTGGCACATAAAAGAGGTCAACAAAGTTTAGGGATATTCCAGTATTTTGAGAGCCACTCAGAGGCTGGTATTACACTTCTTTTGTATGTTCCCGAGAACCTAGTACAGCCCTCTGCTCCAAAACCAGTTAATACTGATACTGATTATGTCCCTGGCCAGAAAAAAAAACTTCTCCAAAGAACTGGTGAGCACTTAGAACCATAAGCACAACCATTGTATCACTGAAGAGTACTGAGGGCTTTATACTTGACATGCAAAGAAAAGAAATACTTGAGAGGAGGGAATATTCCTTTAAAATGCCCAGGACAAGAATTAGAGCTACATTCAAGGCCCTGGACTGTATGAAGTGTTTGCAAGTATGGAGCATAGGGATTTTGCCCTAAACAAAAAGAATTTCACACTCTAATCAATATCAATAAAAATGTCAAGCCTTTGGGGACTCTTCGGTATGATATGGTATAGTTAGAGATTAGAAACTGGCCAAAAGGTACACAGACTTTCCCTCAATACAGAGTACTCAGGGGAAATAGCTCGATACCACAGAGATCTGTCCTACTGTTCATTGTCTACACAGGAAGGAAGGGAAACTGGATAGTGGCAACTAGAAAGTAAATTCCCAGCTCTCAAACATGAATAAAAGCTCGGTCAATCTGACTCTTCTATTCCAGATCCCTGTAAACCAGAGGTCTCAATTTCCAGTGCAGTTGCTGACTTCAACAAATCACAGCAGACAGAATATTAGTGACTTAAAAGATCAGAAGGGTTCAGGGAACATCACTAGGAACTGTACCCCATCTCTGTCAAGATACTGCGATTTCTGAAAACCGAGGCACTGATAATTTAGGACAAAAGGCCCAAGAAGCCTTTGGATAAATTTCAACAGGAAAGATTTAAGCTAAACCCTCAAAATGACTCTCTGGGAGAACATTGGATCAGCATTCCAAGTTGTGAATTATTTCTCTGGAAATTTTTAAGAAAAAGGGTAACAACTGTTCTCCTGGAATACTTTTGGTGGGTCACGAACCTGATGACCGCTCATAGCTCCTTCCAGCCTCACGAGTGACTCTCCAGAGTTATTTTGAGTTGATTTTATCATGTGTTGTTTGATCAATATAGTATTTGTGGTGCCTTCTAAGATACCTTTCTTATCACAAATCAGCTTTTAGTATGGTTCCAGTATTATTAAATCTTTTTTGAAGCTGTCAAGATTTTTTCATGATAATTCTCTTCAGATTTTTTCCATGAGTAAGCTGAAGATTTATCCCAGATTCTTTGTAGCAGTCATTCAAGAACTAATTTTTGCTGATGACAGAGCTAACTGTCCCAGCAATGTGATATTCTGCTGGCAGTCACTGTTTGGCACATTCAGCATTATTTCATAGAAACAAAGGGGAAAAGAGGTCATAGACTGACCTTCCCAAGGAAAACTGGTCCAACCGAACATTAGAATACCACCAAAATCTGCACTGGAGTTTTGTTCCAGAGTAGGTTGCTGACCGTGAAATTCAATCAGGCAATGAACAAAAGTTAAAGAAACTGAATTAAGAAAGTGAGTGATACTGTTACTAAACCGACAGGCAGAATCTAGTCAGAGGAAGACATCATACTCCAGACTGACATTCAAGTTAGTCCCGGGGTGGGGGGGTCTCCACCCTTCCTCCCCTTTCCCCTTCATCTCCTGCTCCTAGAACCCCCCTCCCCATTTTGTTGTCTGTCTCCCCCTTCTAGACCGTGAGCCTGTTGTTGGATAGGGACCGTCTCTATACGTTGCTGACCTGTACTTCTCAAGCGCTTAGTACAGTATTCTGCACACAGTAAGTGTTCAATAAATACAATCGAATGAATGAAATTCCAGTCTACTGTTTGGTATTGCTGCCCAATCCACAGGATGAATAGAAGGCCTGGATCTGCTATGCTGTCACATTTGATTATTGGTAAAATTCAACTGAGGCTTTTTAGGTGCCATATTTAATACCGAACAGCAGGACCAAACATCCATAGATGAAGCTCTAATAATGATAATAATAATAATTGTGGCATTTGCTAAGCACTTACTATATGCCAGGCTCTGCAGTAAGAGCTGGGATGTATACAAGCAAATCAGGATGAACAAAGTCTCTGTCCCATATGGGACTCACAGTCTTAATCCACATTTTACAGATGAGATAACTGAGGCACAGAGAAGTGAAGTGACTTGCTCAAGGTCACACAGCAGACAAGTGGCAGATCTGGGATGAATAATAATAATAATTATGGCATTAGTTAAGCACTTACTATGGGCCAAGCACTGTTCTAAGCACTGGGGAGGTTACAAGGTGATCAGGTTGTCCCACGGGGGGCTCACAGTCTTAATCCCCATTTTACAGATGAGGTAACTGAGGCACAGAGAAGTTAAGTGGCTTGCCCAGGGTCACACAGCAAACAAGTGGTGGAGCCGGGATTACAGCCCATGTCCTTCTGACTCCCAGGTCTGTGCTCTATCCATTAGGCCACACTGCTTCTCCACGTATACGGTATGGTATGAGACAAAGCAAACTTGTCACAGGGGTTGATTTCTGCCAGGCTGTCGCTTGGGAAGATTGGATAGAGACCGACTACATAATCAACTGCTCTGTGGAGAGCAAAGGGAGAGTAGTTGGGAAAAGAAAATGCTGTCAGTGAACCCTGAAGCAAGGCAACATGGTAAATGCCTACGAAGAACATTCTGGTGTGCAACGATCACAACAGGGTGGCCCCCTGATAATTTGCTGATAATCAACATGCTATCCAGGAGACAAAGGCAGATCCACAAGCAGGCAAGCCCTGTGGGCAGAGGTAGAGAGAAAGCACTGGCTTCCTGTGCCCTGGGAGCCCTAGAGATTGCTAGTTTGTTCAGTTCAGCCTGCTTTCCAGGAGCACTGCTCCATCAGAAATGTCATCTGCATCTATTAACTAAGCTCAGTGCCGCTGATAGTTAACAGCTGCTCTCACCTTGTGTAGCTCTCCTCTGGCCTCATCTGCAGCCCCTGGAATATCCTTTTTGATTCTTCACTCAAGGGTGAACAAGAAAGAAGCTAAGTCCCCTCCTGGCCCTGGAGGGGATATGTTGTATCCTTTCCCTGCATTTTTTTCCACCTTGCCCTAGCAGCATAGCTGGAAGATAGATTTCTGGGGCAGTCATCACTGACCATTCTCTCTCAATGCAGCAAAGGCTACTGGGAGGCGATGGGGAAAATTGTGAACATCTTAGAGGATTCCTATCTAGTCTGGACTCCTCAGCTTCCCACCCAAACCTCTTTCAGTTTTTCTCATCACTGTAGGCTTCTACTATGCTTCCTTGTGTCACAAGCCCATAACTTTAGCATTATCCTCAATCATCTCTCTCATTCATCCTGCATATTCAGTCTGTCACCAAATGCTGCTGGTTCTTCTTTCACAACATCTCTAAAAACTGCCTCTTCCTCTCCATCCAAATTATTTACCATGATGGTCCAACCACTTATATCATACCAGAAGCAGCATGGCATAACGGATACAGCACGGGCCTGAGAACCAGGAGGTCATGGGTTCTAATCCCAGCTCCGCCACTTGTCTGTTGCATGACCTTGGGCATATCATTTCACTTCTTTGTGCCTCAGTTGCTTCATCTGTAAAATGGGGATTGAGACTGTGAGCCCCAAATGGGAAAGGAACTGTGTCCAACATGATTTGCTTGTGCCACCCCAGTGCTTAGTACAATGTCTGGCACACAGTAAGTGCTTAACAAATACCATTATTATTATCATCATTATTACCCCTACTTGACTACTGTGCTGTACTCTCCCCTAACTCTGCACACAGTAAATACCATTGATTGACCACCTTGCTGACCTCCTTGGCACCAGTCTCTCTCTATCCAGTCCATTCATTTCACTGCGACACCTGGTTCATTTTTCTAAAAAAAGGTTCTGTGCTCTTCTCCCCACTCCTCATAAAACTCCAACGGTTTCCCAGCCATCTATACATCAAACTAAAACCCCTTACCATAGGCTTTAAGGCACCCAAACAGCTTTCCTTGTCCTATTTTATCTTGATGATCCCCCACAAGCCAGCCCTCATATTTCACTCCTCTGACAGCAATTTACTCACTATACCTAAATCTAATCTGTCCCACTGCCGACCCCTTATTATAAGCTGTTTTATTAAACAGCCAAGCAGTAACACACATAGCATACAGTTAGTCAATCAATCATATTTATTGAGCACATACTGTGTTCAGAGCACTGTAATAAGCATTTGGGAGAGGACAGCACAGCAGAGTTTGTAGATATGTTCCCTGCCCACAGTGAGCAGTCTAGCGGGGGAGAAGGACAATAATACAAATGGATAATTTTATATATTTTGTAGCTATGTAAATAAGTGCTGTAAGGCTGATGGTGGGGTCAATATCAGGACAGTCAATCTAAAACAGTGAACCAAGCCTTTAAGAAACCTCTGATTAACCTGGTCCAGACTCTTCCCTTATAAAGAAGTTGTGTTCTTGAAGAACTTTGTGCTTCAGGAAAATTACAAATCTGTGGGAATGATTACGTTGGGGGAGAGGGTTATTAGCTTGAAGAGATAATAATAATAATAATAATGGCATTTATTAAGTACTGGGGAGGTTACAAGGTGATCAGGTTGTCCCACGTGGGGCTCACAGTCTTAATTCCCATTTTACAGATGAGGTAACTGAGGCACAGAGAAGTTAAGTGACTTGCACAAAGTCACACAGCTGACAATTGGCGGAGCCAGGATTTGAATCCATGACCTCTGACTCCAAAGCCCGTGCTCTTTCCACTGAGCCACGCTGCTTCTCTAGATCATCACTACTGAATTTTTCTATGTTGGTGGGCTCACCACTAGCAGAATGCTTTATGCCCTTGAAACTCACTGTTATTGTATTATGTAAAGCTGCAACTGTACTACATCACGCTACCTCATCACAACTTAAATCTCATGCATATGCAAAGCCATTTCTTCCCACTCCAAATTTACTTGTTCTAATTTATGGATCCATTCATTCATTCATTCAATCGTATTAATTAAGTGCTAACTGTGTGCAGAACACTGTACTAAGCACTCGGAAAAGTGCAATATAACAATAAACAGTGACAATCCCTGTGCGCAATGAGCTCATTATATTGAGGACATTCCCTCATCCTTCCATCAGGTTCTACCATGTAGTGTACTGAAAGTATACATTAATACAAATAATAATAATAATGAATCAGTTGTATTTATTGAGCACTTAGTGCTTGCAGAGCACTGTACTAAACAATAATAATGATATTATTATTATTAATAATAATAATAATACTATGTGCCAACCACCGTTCTAAGCACTTTGGTAGATACAAATTAATCAGGTCGGATTCAGTCCCTGTCCCAAATAGGGTTCGAAGTCTAAGTAGTTGGGAGTAGGGTTTAATTCCCAGTTTACAGATGAGGTAACTGAGGCCCAGAGAAGTGAACTAACTTGCCCAAGGTCACACAGCGGGAGTGTGGCAGAATGGAATTAGAACCTAAGTCCTCTGACTTACAGGCCCGTGCTCATTCCACTAGGCCATGCTACTTCTATGATTCTGCCATACATTGTAACAGAAATGACTGTATTTCTGAGGACACTCTTGGGAATAAGGCTCCCCTTTCTTCCAATTCTCAGGAGATCCCCTTTTGGTCATTGTCACTTTGGAAATCAGTTTAAACAGAATTTCACTGTGCAATAACATGGGTAATAAAATGGCAGTTTTCCCCTTTTCCTTGAGTAAGAAAATATGATTGGGTGTCACAAAAATATGCTGGGGATGGGGACACGAGGGAAAGGGGTTAGCAAAAAAAACACCAGGCTGCCCATTTAAAGGAAGAATGAGTGACCAAATCTATTTCAACTCTTTTTGAAGTGCAGCAAGTGGAAGATACTTCTCTTTGTCAGAAACACAGGAAGATCCAACAAGTCTTTTTGTTCCTTTCGCATGGTGGCTGGAAACATAATTTTACAAGTAGCTTACCCTTCCCACTTCCACAAGATTGGTAACCATGACAACACTGGCAGAGTTCTCCTGCCAAATCATCCTCCAAAAATCCTTGACTGTCTCTTGCATCGGACCTGTCAACAGGAAAGACAAAAATGATATTGAGGATTTCTGGGTGCAGAGACCAGCCACTTCCCTTATTTTTGGTAGCTGAGTGGTTCAGAAATACTCCATCTACCATCTGAGAGACTATAAGTTGACATTCAAGCTTTGAGCTTATTGGAAACTCTATATTACTCATGGTAGCTTTTGGTTTCATGAACATTTCTAATGTGGATGCTACCACATGATATTTGAGAGAGGAAGAAGCACTGACTCATGTTAGAAACCTCAGGTATCATGAAAAGATTCATGGAAACCTGAAATTGTCTCATTCGCCACTGGGTAGAGTTAAAAAATTGATTTGCAGTCATTCTGCTTCCCATCGAGGCTACATTCCCAACAGAATTCAAGAACAGGCTTGACTCCCAATGGAAGAGAATCATTAGCCCCTCTGAGGGCCTTTCCAGCCCCACCCCCACAATTCCAGAGATGTAAATTTGGTCTCGTTCATTTCTTGTTGCCAGAATTTAAAGGTCACGCATAGACTCATCTCCCTCCCATCCTAAGGATAGTGGTCATGGCAAATTCTGCTCCAAGGGTGCTCTCGGTGCCCCATGCTACAAAGAACCACGCAGGCTACTGACCTTGAGTTGCAATGTAATGGCGAGGTCGGTGATATCCCTGAAGTAGAAAAAGGGAAGGAAACAATGAGGATTCACAAGCTCCAGTCCCATGGGAAGTAGGGCATGACCCAAGGCTTCTTGGGCTTCTTCCACTCAATTTTACCATTCATTCACTCATTCATTCAATCAAATTTATTGATTCTACTAAGTGCTTGAGAGAGTATGAAATAACAATAAGCAGACACATTTCCTGTCCACAGCGAGCTTACAGTCTAGAGGGGGAGACAGGCATTAATATAAATAAAATATAAATAAATAAATTACAGATATGTATACCAGATGTGGCTGACAGCATGTTTAAGGCTGTTCTCACCCTCTCTTACTTCCTACACATGGGGCCTGTGTGGATGGATTGAAGGCAGTGCCTGGGTATATTACAGGTCTGGTGGCCTTGAGATAGAACAGGGTCTCCAAGAGGAGCAGGGCAGACCTAGCAGGTATGTGCTGGCTGAATCTCAGCCCATTTCACTCAACCCCTGCAGATTAGCCTACCAAGGCTCAGTGGAACGAAGCCACCTGGTCAACAGAACTATGGCTCCTTCTCACATCAGTCCATCACTGGCATTGTCTGAATGGTTACTCTGTGCAGAGGACTCTGCTAAGCACTTGAGAGACTACAGTTCAACAGAGTTGACAGATGCGATCCCTATCCACAAGAAGCTTACAGTGAGAATTACAATCTAGAGGGGGGAGACAGGAGTTAATAGAAATAAATTACACCTTGGAGACTGTGTCATTAGTCCCATTCTGAGGTAAAGGACAGATTTGAGCTGGGCTTTGATGTTTAGCATCAAATTAGATATTTAAAGGTAAAGAGATTGGTCTAGTTTGAATCAGCTATTTAGCTGAATGGTGGCAGAAGAAGACCAGGGCTACATTTTGAATCAGTTGATTTAATCTTGTTTCTTGTAATCAAAAGAGGTCAAAACATCCATAAACAGGCAAATAGAGATTACAAGAGGCAATTAATCCCGTTTCAGACAACAAAAAAATCATTTAGGACAAATTGAGTTGAGGTGGAGAAATTTCTATTTAAGTCTGTAGCAGGTATCCCTTCTAGACCATAAATGCCTTGATGGCACAGATCATGCCTATCAATCCTACTGAATTGCACTCTCCCCAGTGCTTAGTACAGTACTTTCTGCACATGGTAAGCTCTCAGCAAACACCACTGATTGATTGATAGATTAAATGCATTATTTTCATTTTTTCCTTTCTATGAAGCAGGCTGGTGATTAAATTGTTTGGCCAGCTGTGAAGCAACCATTTGGCTGTCTGAGAGTGCACAAAGAACAGCTGACCTGTTGGAGATGGGAGAGAAGTGGGGTTGGGGAGGGTAGGACATGACTGTGTGCCTCATGACAGACCGAGACTGTGTCCAACCTAATTGACTTGTACCTACCCCAGTACTTAGAACACTGTATACAGGAGGAAATCAAGGCCAGTACAGCACTGCATCTTCCAGGGGAACCTGTTATGGGATTCAGTATTGCAGGGTGGAGGAATCACTCAAAAAGTGGTGAGTGGAGTCAGTCAGTCAGACAATCGTATTTATTGATTGCTTACTGTATGCGGAGAGAGATGGAACTGTGCTGAGCTTAGGCCTAGATAACAGAGGGTGTGTGTGTGTGTGTGTGTGTGTGTGTGTGTGTGTGTGTGTGTGTGTGTGTGTGTGTGTGTGTGTGTGTGTGTGTTTACGTGTGTATGTATTTGTAACCTCACATTCCTTGTCCACTCTAACATCTGGCATATGGGTCAGAGGAAGTAATTCCCCATCTCTTGCCCTTACATTCTGATTCTTCTCCCCATCTCACATACACACAATCTGACTCGGTTGAAAAGGGTTGGGTGAAAATGTGGGCCCTCTGATATCCCTCCTATTTGCATTCTATAGCAAAACTTTTCAAGAAGCCAATTACTGTACATGCATATCTGAGGGACCAGAGACCACGTCAACCTCATTAAGGCTATTCCCTGATTCCCTCAGAAATACGCAGTCTTTGCAAGCTGAGCGTTGCCCGAACCATAACAGACACTTACGTCTATGTAGTTGGCATTAATGTAATCTGAGTGAGGGTCTCCATCCAACAGCAACAGCCTCACTCTTGAGTGGTCATCTGGGGAGGGAAAAGAAAGCCAAGCGAGTTACAAAAATGAAGCAAAAAAAAAATCCTCTCAAAACAGAAATAGAGAGACAAGTTTACAGAGTCATAGAAAACACACAAAGCGATATCTCTGAATCACCAACTGGGCTTCGAATCGAGATATTTATGCTGCTTCGGTGGTGAAACCTGCTGCATTTCAAGAGATTCCAGGACTCACAAAGCCTTCTAGGGGCACCCTGGAAAGGGTGGACAATCCTGCATTGCTTGTGTTTTATTTTCTTAAAAAAAAATCAAAATCTGCAGCAGTTCCTCATTTACCCCTGCTCTGTGGGGCGGTGATGCCAGTCAGACCAACCAAATAGTTATCATGTATCCGCAATGTGCTAAGCACTGAACTAGGCTCTGGGGCAGTTACATAAAATGTCTCAGAAGACATAGTATCATGGGAGGGGGCAAGCCACACAGAAAAACCTACTTTGACATTTGACAGGAGTTGTCAAATGAATGGCAAATGTCCAGAAGAAAAGGAAGCCCCCAACCCATCCTGGCTGCCTTTGAACCACCTGTGCCCTGAGGTCTGTTTTGCAATTTAAGAGCTCCAGGCCCTGGGAGCATCTGACTTTTTCTGCAGATGCAGGTCTCTCCAGTCTGCTGTGTGATTAAATGGTGAAGCAGTGGGAGGGGGAGGAAAGGGAGAGGGGAAGAGGAGAGGAGGGAGAAGGGATGACCCCATTGGGCTTCCTCTCTTGGCCCTGGTGGAGTCTAGGATGGCAGGAAGGGAACAGATTCCTAACTAAAGGGGAAAGAACGGTCACCCGAATCTGCAGGCATGGCCCCTTTAATCTTCTGCCACCAGAATTTTGCCTCAGGTGTCGGCCGAGTTAGTAGGTGAATGACCATAATGTGTACAGAGGGGGGCCTTTTCCACTTGAGTCAGAGGCTGCAGGTTAGAGGTAACAATGATTATTATAATGATAATAATAATGGTATTTATTAAATGTTTACTATGTGCTAAACATCATGCTAAGCACTGGGATAACTACTGGGCATTCAAGTCAGGCACAGTCCCTGTCCTAAGCGGTGTTCACCGTTTAAGGTGAACAGATATTGAATACCCATTTTGAAGGTGAGGAAACTGAGGCCCAGAAAATTAAATGACATGGCCACGTTTGCCCAGCAGGCAAGTGGTGGAGCCCAGAAATCAGATGGGATTAGTCTAATACTGTGGAAATACTGCTATTGGGCTGGCAGGGCTGTTAAATGAAAACCTCAGTAAATGTCCCAGAATTGGAAATGGGGCCCCCACACCCTATCTTCCCTGTGGTCATGACCTCTGGGCAGGAGCCTAGCTTTCACTATGTCCAGGGTCTAAGAAGTCAGAGAACCAGGCCCCGCATCTGGATCTGGGTTGAGTGCTAAGTTGGATCCCTCATGAAAAATTCTTCCTTCAGATGGACTGCACCATTTTGAAGTGCTACCCCTGGCCTTGCAGCCCAGTTTTCTTGAAAAGTGATATGGTCAGCTTAATTACAATATACACACAGAATGCAAACTCATTCAACGGTGAACCCAGAGAGATCAGGAGGCTTAATTAAAAGGTAAAAGGCACTTTGAAATCTACACTGAAAGACACAGGAGGGCAAATTACTATTATCCTCATAGCATATTTATTGCTTATGGGAAAGGCTCATACTGTTCCCTGTCCTTTATTCCCCTGACTTGGTATAATTAGGTAGATGAAAAATTATGTTTACTCACATAGACCTGGAGAAAGATAGGGTCGCAGCCAACATAGGAGAGTTAAACAGACAAGTTTACAGAGAGACCCAGAATGCTCATTATACAGTAGGTACATTTTGCAGATTTGTTAAAAAAAATAGGTTCTCATTTGCTATTCAAGGCAAGAAAAGAATCTGGAAAGCTTGAAACAGAACAACAACAAATCTCTCCAGGATCTAGGTGGTGGAAAAGCAAATAAAAACATCCCCTAGTGTTGCCATCAGGAGGTCAAAGTCTAGCAAAGTGGTACTTTATCGTAATAATATTGTTAAGATTTCTGCAATGGATCTCAAAGTGAACTGTGAGTCTACAAGACTGTGTTTGAAAGATAGTCCTTGGGAGAGGAGAGAGAATCTCTTACCTGGGAACTTTGAATAACTCTAGACAATAAACTCATTTTGGGCAGGGACTGTATCTGCTAATTCTGTTGTATTGTACTCTCCCAAGAATTCAGTACAGTGTTCTGCACATTGTAAGTGCTCAATAAATATAACTGATTGATTGATTAAAAAGGGAAATGAGGTTAATTCTTAAAGATTATTGCTGAACTACAGATATCTGTGAAGTATAACCACCCCATGAATGCCAACCCCCAAATCTAACTAAATGGAAATACAGTCGGGTTGGCTTCAGAGAGAATGCTCTTTGGATAACCCATGTTCTTTCTTGCTCTCTTTAGGGCAATAATGAAAGAGATATTATTTCTCATAGAAGAGTTATTTCACTCATTACAATGAATTGTGGAGTGGAGAAATCATTTCATGTAAGTATTAGAAATGTTAATGCTATCATCTTGCAAGAGTGGATGGAG
Source organism: Tachyglossus aculeatus (assembly GCF_015852505.1). Taxonomy (NCBI): domain Eukaryota; kingdom Metazoa; phylum Chordata; class Mammalia; order Monotremata; family Tachyglossidae; genus Tachyglossus; species Tachyglossus aculeatus. The sequence continues at coordinate 29,989,615 of NC_052073.1, read as the reverse complement.
AAGAGGCAGGGGATTGGACTAAAATTGCAGGGATCCCTAAGGGTATGTGAAGAGTCATGTGGTAACTCATCTTCATCAGAAGTGCTCATCGAAAGTTTCTGGTGGGGCCAGACAAAAGGGGCCGAGGGTTCTAAAGTTTTCTTTACACTTTCCTACACATGCTCCAGTGATGATAGATGGGTAATTTTCTCTGTGTGTGTGTGTGTGTGTGTGTGTGTGTGTGTGTGTGTGTGTGTGTGTTTAGAGATGACTATGTAAAAAGGTTGTGGTCTAGTGGGCTGATGTCAGGCTGGGGGAGATCTAGTTCAAATTCTGATGGGTTCCACCCCTAACTTATTGAGAGACCCCGGGGAAAGTGATGCCTGCCTTTCTTTTCTCCTCTGGGGGGTTATGAGGATCAAATGAAATCCCAGCTGTGTAAACACTGGGTGACTTTTAGGAAAAAAAAGTATGCTCGAATACAAGGTGTATTGCTTAAGGGGGGCTTAAGTTTTGTTCAGTCTGTCATTAGTATTTATAGAGTGCTTGCTCTGAAAGGCACTGTTTGAAATGCCAGGGAGCGTAAGATTGATTAGTCGTTAGAATTCCTGCCCTCAAGGGAGTTTACAATCTAGTGGGGGAGACAGAATTTAAAGATAAGTACATAACTGGTGTAGGGGGGACAGATGGGGATGAATGCCTAACTGCTTAAGGGAAGAGGATTCAAGTGCATGTGGGACATGGCAGTGTTGAAGTGGCAACACAAAGGGAAAAAGGGTGAGGGAAGGAGTTTTCACTAGTTTCAGGTAGAATAGTGGCTTCTTGAGATCAGGGACCATGTCTTTTCATCTTCCAAAGGTGATAAAGATGGCTGTGGAAATTATCATGTCATCTACTTCCTCTCCATTGCCTGGGAACCCTAGGCAAAGCCTTCTGGACCAAGTCCGGGAGACTACTGCAAGCCAGGTACACCCAGAATCAAACAGTGGCTTTAAGTGCCATATGTGACAATGGACATGTCATATTCAGGTACCATTCAGGTAAAAAATATCTAGCTCTCTAATTGATGCCTTTATATCTAGAAAAAGTGTTTAAACAACAGCTGACCTGGTCTCCAGTAGCTCTTCAACAAGTTGGTTTCTCTGAGAAACTACTGACAATCCAAAAAAAAAAAAAAAAATACCAAGACGGTAGGCTCAAGTGTACAGGAATTTAAGGTGGCTTGCCTGACCCTTTCCAAAATAACAACGGAGTAAAGTGGGGTTGTGAGAAACCCAAAGTCATAGTCCAACCATTCCAACTCCACAGACTCCAGCACACCATCCAACTGGTCTGCAGGATCTAAGCTCCCTATGTGGACAAGTATATCTGACTTTGGAGCAGTTTCCTCATCGTTATGGGTATCCTCCCTTTAGCATCACATGGTAAGACAACCTCACAAACAATCACATCATGGTAAATAGTCAATTAAATGAGGTTCCTTGAAAAGCATATTGTTAGAGTGGAACTGACGAAGAGAGTGGTTGACAACAGGTTACCCATTCAACTGCTTTAGGGTGCAAAGGAGAGAGAACCCATAGGCTGGGAAGACTGAATATTTTAAAGATAGAATGAAGGTACATGACTCATATCATGTAGTGTACATTCTGTTGGAAGAAATCAAAGCAGCTAGAACATCTACCATGCAGTTACCTGCAGTGTCTAGCAGAATCAGGCATTAAGGGCAAAATAGAAGAATATTAAGGGCTACCGTCCAGCCTTTATAATTACACAGTGTGGAAAAGTTGCCAAGTCATCTTTTCAGCTCTACCTGAACACATGACTCAAATTTCATTATCTTAAAACATGAAGGATGGTTATGGAGCAAAGTAATGACTTTTTTAGTATTTATTGAAGGCTTATTCTGTATAAAGCCCTATGCTGAGTGTTGAGGTAGATACAGTTTATCTAATTACAATCAGAGAAGCAGCATGGCTTAGTGGAAAGAATAGTGGCTTGGGAGTCAGAGGACATGGGTTCAAATCCTAACTCCTCCACTTGTCTGCTGTGTAACCTTGGGCAAGTCACTTAACTTCTCTGTGCCTCAGCTACCTCATCTGTAAAATGGGGATTAACAAATGTGAGCCCCACGTGGGACAATCTGATTACCCTGTAATAATGATAATAATAATAATGTTGGCATTTGTTAAGCGTTTACTATGTGCAAAGCACTGTTCTAAGCGCTGGGGGGGATACAAGGTGATCAGGTTGTCCCATGTGGGGCTCACAGTCTTAATCCCCATTTTACAGATGAGGTAACTGAGGCTCAGAGAAGTTAAGTGACTTGCCCGAGGTCACACAGCAGACATGTGGCAGAGTCAGGATTTGAACCCATGACTTCTGACTCCAAAGCCCATGCTCTTTCTACTGAGCCACGCTGCTTCTGTATCTACCCCAGTGCTTAGAACAGTGCTTGGCACACAGTAATCACTTAACAAATACTATTATTATTATTATTATTATTAATCAGATCAGATACTATCCCTGTCTCACCCCGGATTTAGAACCTAATAGATATGAAGAGCACATTCCCACTTTGCAGATGTGGAAACTGAGGCACAGAAAGATTAAATGATTTGCCTAAGACCACTCAGCAGGCAAATGACAGATGTGGAATAAGCCCCCAAGAGTTGTGACTACAAGTCCAATGCTCTTTCCACAAGGCCACACTGCTTCCCTCAATATACTCTATTTCCCCTTGAATCCCAAGATTACTCTTCACAGTTTCCTCCCACCCTGAAATCAATCAGTCAATCAACGGTACTTATTGAGTGCTCTACACAGTAGAGCACAGTAGAGTTCATTAGTACAGTGCTCTGCACACGGTAAGCGCTCAATAAATACGATGGAATGAATGAAAGTGCTCACTATGAGCAGACCACTGTACTCAGGACTTGGGGAGTACAATACAACAAAATTGGTGGACATGTTCCCTGCCCATAATGGGCTTACAGTCTAGATGGAATCAGACATTAATTCAAATAATTTATAATATATTTAAAGATATGTACTTAAGTGCTGTGGTGTTGGAAGACTGAGCTGTTGGCCGGGTTTTTAGAGTAGTTTGTTTTTTCTATCCAAGGCCTTCTAGTAACCTGTCCACAGCACTTACATACATATCTATAATTTATTTCTTTATGTTAATGTCTGTCTCCCCCTCGAGACTGTAAATTCATTGTGGGCAGGGAATGTGTCTGTTATTGTTGTGTCATACTCTCCCAAGAGCTTAGTACAGTGCTCTGCACAAAGTAAGCACTCAATAAATATGATTGACTGACTGACTGACCAGTAATAGACACCAACCTTGCCTGTGATCAGGCCTTTGCCCTCCCTGGGCATTTCTTAGTCAGTGCAAAGCTCCAACTTCGATTCCTAAAGCCCAGGACAATGTCAGTGTTTTGCTCGTCACTTTTCCCAGAATGGGTGAAATAAGGATTTGGAAAGGGAAGACGAGTCTCCTTCTCCTATTTTCAAATACACTGTCATTGTATGGATGCTCTGGGGCATTGGCTAAAGATGCATTTTGTAAATCTAACAACCAGCGATAAATAAATCCCTTTTGTCACTGTAGATGTGAAAACCCAATTTCTCTATCACCTGAATGACTCACAAATTTCTCCAGGTTTGTAGCATCTTTCTTACACATCGATTTCCTGCCTTTTAACAGTATCTGCCACTGTGCTCTTTTATGAATACCAAAGTATAGAATTCATTCTTTTTTTTCTTTCTTCCTTTTCAGTTACTAAATTCCATTTCTCCATCCTGTTAGTCTCATTGTCCCTCACCAAACTCTAAGTATGTATTTTGAAGAAAATAGTTATTATTTATCTGAAGGCTTTTTTAATCTCTGTCTTATTCTCAACCTTTTTTTATTTTACTCTCTCCAGCCATGCCCTCTCTTCCCTTCATTCTCCAATCTTTCCCTGTCCTCATCTGGACTTGAAGGCTTTGTCTGTTGTTTTATTCCCCTTTCTGTCTACTGATTGCTTTTTGTAGTTCCTTACATTTAATCACTACTGTTACCATATGTATATATGTATATAACCTTTGCCAGGATTCACTTTTTGAAGAGAAAAATGTAACTTTCTGAAACCTTTTCACTTCACTTGGGAACATTTACCCTTTTATTCTGCTTGATTTTAATCCTGTTACGTTTCTACAGTTGCTCTGAGCTTTTGTCCCAATTTAGAAGGCCACTGTAATTTATTTCCATCGCTCCCTCTGGTCCATCTTATTGGTTAACCAAGTCTAATGAAATCATTGTTGCTTTATGTTATCCTCTCCTGCCTGTTTCTACTGTTTGAAAATCATCTTGCAGTTCAGTCCACAAATATACTGATTTGTCTTCCTTAACATATCTGAGTTTATAGCCAGGTGGTTAAAGGGTGATTTCACTGTTTGTTTTATGTTACTGTCTAAAAGCATACACATCAGATGACAGGTAATAGATTAAGAACTGGGCTGCAATTAGCACAGTATTATGGGTTGACTTCCTTAGTGAGTAAGGGTAAAGCTGTATATCAAACTTGCATTGCAGAAACAACCCAGCTTCCTCAGCAGTAGCACAGAAAGCCGCATATATCTAAGGATATGCTGATAGACAAAGGGCTCTCAATCCATAAGAAATCCGTCTTTTCTCATGTAGGATTAAACAAATCAGCAAATGAAGCATCAACTTTCAAATCAAAATTCTGCAAATTGATGGGATGGTTCTGTTCTCTAGTTGTGAGGTTCACCTGGATGTGCTGGACCTGTATGTCTTATAATAAGGATAAATAATGACAGGATACCAAAGCATCTATTCCATAGTCAACAGATATTCAAACAAGGAGGATAAACTCTTAAAGGACACAGGGAAAGAGTCTTATGTAGTGAGGTCCTCATTAGCTAGGAAGTGCCTGCGGTAGAAGACAAATTTGGCTGAGTGACAATACTATAATAATAATATTTACTATTATTACTATCATTAAGATATGTGTCAAACACTGTACCAAGTACTGGGGTAGATACAAGTTAATCAGGTTGGACACAGTCCTTGCCCCACTTGGAGCTTACAAGTCTAAGTAGGAGGGAGAAAAAGTATTTAATCCTCATTTTATAATCTGAGGCACAGATTAAATGACTTGCCTAATGTCACACAGCAGGTAGTGGAAAGATCTGGATTAGAACCCAGGTTCTTTCACTCCCAGGCTCTTGTTCTTTGTATTAGGCCACGATGCTTCCTGCGAAGTACTTTATTTTGAGCGAGCAGATCCGGGAACTTGGCATTAAGTCCATCTTCAAGGAGGACGATATTTAGCCAAAGGAGGATGACCAGTTCCATTCAGTTCTACAGCTAACCTACTCACTGGTCCTTGTTCTCAACTCCCCGCTGACAGCCTTTCACTGTTGCCCTCCTTAATTGTCTGAATCTTCTTCCTCCTTCATATTAGACACTGCTGTCACCATTTTCATAGCCCTTCTGAGATCACATCTCCTTCAACCAATCAATGAATCAATGGTATTGATTAGGCATTTACTATGTGCAGAACACTGTTTTAAGTGTTTGGGAGAGTACAGTAGAACAGAATTAACAGAAACATTCTCTGCCCATAATAAATTTACAGGACACCTTCCCTGATAAATTTCTGATTTCCACACTTCATTTTTTATGTTATTTGTTAAGCACTTACTATGCCAGGCACCGTACTTAAGTGCTGGGGTAGATACAAGCTAATCAGCTTGGACACAGTCCATGTTCCCCATGGAGCTCCCAGTCTTAATCCCCATTTCACACATGAGGTTACTGAGGCACAGCAAAGTGACACAGCAAAGGTCACACAGTAGACAAGTGGCAGAGCCAGTATTAGAACCCAGGTCCTGCTGATGCCCAGGCCCATGCTCTATCAACTAGGCCAAGCTGCCTATTCTCTCTTCTACCCTTCTGGACCACTTAACCCCTCACAACCTCCCATGCCACTTGAATCAATCAATCATATTTATTGAACAATTTCTATGTGCAGAGCACTATACTAAGCACTTGGGAGAAGACGATGTAACAGAGTTGGTAGACTTGTTCCCTGCCCACAACAAGCTTCTGTATATATCTTACATACCTTATTTCCTAAGCACTAATTCATATACATGCATCTATTTAGCTTTCTTCTTCCTCCAACTGTAATTTATTTTAGTTAATATTCCGCTAGTTTGTAAGCTCCTTGAGGACAGGAAACATGTCCACTTAATCTATTGTACTCTTCCAAGTGCCTAGTACAGTGCTCTGAACACAGTTTGATGCTCAGTATATATTACTGGTTGGTTGTTTGGTTACAGCAAAAATACCTGGGTGCTGACACCTCATTCAGTAGAATTACAAACTCTCCTGGACATTTGGGGCCTTGGCTTCTATAACTGCCACTAGAGTACTGATGAAGGCCTGAACCTTTCATTCATTCATTCAATCGTATTTACTGAGCACTTACTGTGTGCATAGCACTGTACCAAGTGCTTGGGAGAGTACAACAATAAACAGACATATTCCCTGCCCACAATGAGCTGCTTCCCACCCTATGGCTGGATGGTTTCCCAACTATCTTGTGGGAAGTAAAGAAAGGGGGCGGGATGTGAGAGAATGTGTTTTATATAAAACAAATTCATAATTTGGAATTCTTGCTGCAGATTTGAGACAGTCCACCTCGCCGCCATGCATATCCTCCCCTTAGCATCATATGGTAAGACAAGCTGGTGATAAATGGTCAATTAAATGCTGCTCCTCTATGTTCAGCCACATACATTCTCCCAAGAAATAATCCTGTCTGTACAATCACCCTCAAATAGTGAGAATGATCAATGTTTTGTCAATGGTACCAGAGCAGTAAATCTCAATTTTAAATCTGCTTCTTTATTCTAGTGGAAGAACCTTCTGCTCAATCCACATTTCCTTCAAGTTCTTTCTCAATTACTTCCAGAACCTTACAAATAAAATTGTGCCAACTATCCTCTTTGATCTCTCTCTAACTACACTGTAACCCTAAAGAGTCTGCCCCAGTTGATTTCTTCTTCCCTATCATGCTTTCATTAAAAGCTTGTCCAAACACACCCTGGAAACACATAAACACACACATTTCTTCACTCTATTTCCTTGTTACTTGCACTGGTATTGTAAACGTTTCTGCCACTAACTTGAATAGATGTCTCTTACTCTGGCTATTTTCCTTGACTTTCTAAGCACTGAATTCCTTTTTTGTCTTCTCACAACTGCCATCTCGGTTTAAAGAGGAAGTTCCTTTGTAACTTCTAATGCAGAATCCTAGAGAATTCACAGGCCAGTAGCATCACAGTACACTTCCCTATATTTCTTGCACTGCCTTTGTAACTCTATGGAGCCTGTTGTGTCTATCACAGAAACTGCAGAGAGGTATTAACAATACACCGCCCAATGTGGAATTAAAACATGAAGTTTAAGTTGCTGCTAATAATCATATTCTCAAGGGAAAATATTTGGGAGCCATGTTTCCAGCTAAAGGTCATAAACATTAACATAACACGAGACATCATATATCACAGAAATTAAGGGGCGGCAACTCTAATCGGAACTTTCACCTACAAGATATGATGTTCCCGTATCGATTCTTGTTGCGGTTCTCATCTTCCTTGGCTGTATCCCAGGATGCTGTCTGCCCCTCGGGTAATGCCTGCAAAACAATGGCAAGGTAAATCAATCAATCGGTTGTACTTACTGAGTGCTTTCTGTGTGCAGAACACTGTACTACATGATTAGCAGATTACACTATTACAATAGAACAGAGTTGGAAGACACATTCCCTGCCTACAAAAAGTTTACGTTCTAGCTGTCAGTTAAAGAAAATAAACAAATGTACAGTTACAGAAAGGGGGCCGCATCTAACCCAGTGATTAGAACAGTGTGAAAGAAGAGGAGGAGAAAGAGGAAAACGAGGAAGTGGAAGAGAGAGAAGAGAAAGAACAATAACAAACAAGCAAAAATACAACCTCTGCTTTAATTCAGCAGTCAACCAAAGAAATGATTACCCAGTTTGGGACCTTTATGATGAATACAAATATGTAATCCATGATATTGTCTAATGATGTCATAAATATACAATAGCATGCATTTATCTAAATGCTATTCTTTATAAGATTAATATAACACCTTCATGCTTAATTCTAACTTATGAATACAAATAGATTTTTAGATATATGTAACAAAATATCCATCAAGACAATATGGTTAATGCAAATATATTTGTATTTATACATTTGTATTAGACAGAGGCACCAGTCCAATTATGTATTATTTAATAAATGCAGGGTAGGAATAAACCTCTAATATAATAATCCAGTCCCACCGAGATGATCAGAATACCAGGCAAACTATCATCTCCCCCAAGTAATGCTATAACTAAAATACAAGTGAACTGGGGGGTTGGGGGATTTCTTGTGTTCTCCAGAGCACTTTTTCAGGGAGAGCTGGATCACTCTGCTGGGCAGAAACTGGGACAATTTGGTTTTGCACACATCCCAGAGGAATTCCAGATGGCTCATGCCTTGGGCTCTATTTTTCATGCGAGTTTGGAAACAAGTGGACGAGATCATTTCTTCGGCTTCGAGGTTAACTATGGTGTCCCCTGAAAGCCTTCAGTGACTCTGGGGGGCCCAGCACCTGCTGTTCTTTAAGTGGGGATTCAATACTTGTTCTCCCTCCTAATTGACTGTAAGCCCCATAGGGGACGGGGACTGTGCCCCATTAGATAAACTTGTTTCTCTCCAGTGGTTAGAACACTGCTTGACATACAGTAAGTGCTTAGTAAATACCAATGAAAAAAGCACCTCTCCCTCTTCTCTTTCTCTATGGAAGTGTGAAGAAGTTCTCAGGCTGCCAGTTTCATTGGAGTGGCATAATAATAATGATGATACTAATGATAACAACTGTGTCACTTGTTAAGTTCTCACTATAAAGCCAAGCACTGTACTAAATGCAGGGGTAAATACAAGATAATAAGGTTGGAAACAGTCCTTGTCCCTTAGTTGGCTCACAGTTATTTAATCTTCATTTCACAGATGAGGAAACTGAGGCACAGAGAAATTAAGTTATCCAAGGTCCCTCAGCAGACAAATGGCAGAGCCAGGATTAGAACCCAGGTTGTCAGGCTCCCAGGTCCAAGCTCTTCATATGAGGTCTTGAAGATCATCTGTGGTGCTGCATTTTGATTCTGGCACCTCTTCTTGATAAGCTTTGAGTGAAAGGAGAGGGAAATTAGCTCTCAACCATCCTGAAGAATCCAGGACCTGTGTTTTAACCAATACCTCAGGGGAGAAACTCAGTTGTGCTTGCTCTGTAGTCACACTGCTTGACCTCAAGTGGAAAAGTAATTCCCTCCCAATCATTGTAACTAAGATTTTTTTTCTCTCTCTCTTTGATTTAACAGTCTGTTCTTTCATCAAACCCAGTTACCTGGATTGCATGGCAAATAGATAGAAATGTAATAAACGATACAGGTCCTGACACCTAATATTTTGGGGGGGAAGGGGAAGAGCCAGGGTTTCAATTTTTCATTTGGGTTAACCAGATTTGATGTTAACCAGGTGAACAATGAAGAACCATGGTTAATAGCACTAGAAAATTCAAGAAACGTGTCGGTGTTTGATGGTATCTATCCTCTCTCCATACACAACTGTACCTGCCATATGTCATTTTGGAGAGCCAGGGGTTTTGTGCTAAGAGTAGAAGTTACATGCTACTTGGAATTCTCTGCACCATAAAAAGCAAAGATAAAAGTAGTAGTAGATAAAAAAAAAAAAAAGATAAAAGTAGTAGTAGCATGTGTCGAGTGTTTTGTGCAGAATAAAGAAGGGACACATTCCTTATCCCACGAGAAGCTTACTCTCTAACCAGGGAGACAAACATAAAAGTATTTAGAAGTAGAATAGTCAAAATAAGTAACTACGTACACACGTATACATAAATGCTGAGAAGGGTACAAGTAAGTTCATAAGTGATCTAGTTGGGTAAAGGGATGATACAGTTTGGGTTAATGGGAAATTAATTTGGGAGAGTTTGTCGGAGGTAGAGAGATTTTAGCAGGACTCTGAATGTTGGGAGAGTTGAGGTCTGTCTGGGCCAGTGGCCAATTTGATTTTCATTTCCCTCTTCTCCACATTCTCCCATCTTTGAAGTCTTTGGTTGTTGTTGTCCACTGCCCTTCCGGAGCAGGAGAACAGGGCAAACAAACTGATGTTCATACATTGCTGAGCATAAAAGCTGTCCTTTACACACTGATTACTGATAAGCTTTCATCACAGTAACTTAGCTATTCAGACGTCTAAGGGAGCTTGTGTCAAGTGAAAATCAGATTCCCAGAATGCACGTGTCTCTATGCATGGACTGTAAGCTCCTTGTGGGCAGGGAACATGTTTACCAACTGTTACATTGCACTCTCCTCAGTGCTTAGTACATGGTAAATGCTCAATCAATACCACTGATAGGTTGATGCACCCTTCAGAAACCAAAGTGGTCCAGAATATACCAATAGGCATTGTGACACTGGAGGTCTCAGAAGAAATCTTCAACCCCTTTTCTACAAGGTTAAGAACGGGTTACAAAAAGGAAACAGAGATGTGGAGGGCAAAATTGCTACCTCCACAACCATTTGGATGGTAGCTCTTTTATATTGTACTCCCAACCACTTTAGAGTGTTCTTTACCTAGTAAGCACTCCATAAATACCACTGGTTGATTGATGGATGTCCGTCAAGGGAAGCAGCCTGGCCTAATGGGAAAAGCATGGACCTGAGAGTCAGAGGACCTGGGATCTAATCCTGGCTCTGCCACTTTTCCTGTTGGGTGAACTTATCTGTGCCTCAGTTTCCTCAACTGTAAAATAGTGATTCAATACCTGTTCTCTCTTCTACTTCTTCTAGAGAAGCAGCATGGCCTAGTGGAAAGAGCACAGGCCTGAGAGTCAGAGGTCATGGGTTCTAATCCTGCTCTGCCACATGACTGCTGTGTGACCTTGGGCAAGTCATTTAACTTTTCTGTGCCTCAGTTACCTCTTCTGTAAAATGGGGATCAAGATTGTTAGCCCCATGAGGGACATGGGCTGTGTACAACCTGATTACCTTGTATATAACCCAGCACTTGGAACAGTGTTTGGCACATACTAAGCACTTAAATATCACAATCATTATTATTATCCTACTTCAACTGTGGAACAGGGATTGTGTTTTACCTGATTAACTTGCGTCTACCTAGTGCTTAGAACAGTGCTTGACGCATAGTAGCTAATTTAAGAAATACCACTGGAAAAAAGCCCAACCCAAAACAGCAGTAACACTGTTTTTCCAAACATCTTATTGTTAACTGTTGGAAACAGTGTCTGGGATGCAAAGATTTGGGTTTGGCAATAACAATAATAATTTTGGTACTTAAGTGCTCACTATGTGCCAAGCACTGACTGGGTAGATATAAGTTAACCAGGTTGGACACAATCCCTGTCCCACATGGGGTTCAACACTCTTAATCCTCATTTTATAGATGAGGTAACTGAGGCCCAGAGAAGTTAAGTGATTTGTCCAAGGTCACACAATGGACATGTGCAGAGCTGGGATTGGTACTCAGGTCCTTCTAACTCCCAGGCCCAAGCTCTATCCCTTAGGCCAAACTGCTTTCCCAATAATGGTGGCGTTGCTAATGTTCTCAGAGTTCTTATACTACTAAAGAAGGGAAGTTCAAAAATTCCAACAAGTAATGGGTCAGGTTAGAATAACCCTTTGGTTATTTCTGGGTTGGCTATAAATCTACTTTATGGAAACCTGCAAACTCATCTCATTCAAATGTTATCAGTTTTGAACACCAATGAAAACTCAACACAGGGGCCTACTGCTCCAGTTGTGGCTAATTGCCCCCTGACTTAAAATAGAACCATTATTTACTTCCTTGTCAAGTAAGTATAAATGCTTACAGGAGTGAGAAATGCAGAAATGCTACAGGAGTGAGAAATAAATGGAAAAACAAATGCCATTTTCTTTTGCAGAACTGAGAGGCTGAGCGGGTTGGTGTTCAATAACAAGACAGAAGTCCCAATCTTTGGAACAGAAAGAGAGAAGCTCTTTTTCTATTCTGAATCTTGGCCTACTCCATCAGCATCCCTGAGTCATGGCCAGGGGGAATGACTAATGTATATTTCTCTGGCAACAATTATAGGATCTTTCTCTTGTGGGTCACTGGAAGAACTCTTCTCAGCTGAAGCAGATAAAACTTCAAATTTCAAGCAGATGTTCTCAGCTGGAACCATTTATGACCTCATTCTGGGTTGGAAATTGAATATTTAGTTTTCCCACATAGTTAATACACTGTTTTATGGGCTTCTGATTCACCTAAATACCACCCACGTAAAATAGCTGTAATTAAAAAGAATGTCAGTGCATAGGGCATGCACAAATATGGTGGAATTATTGACAAAAGTACCCTCCTTTGATATGTCACAACTTTTTCAATTGATGTATTCGATTTCTTTGGAGTCTGGGATGCATATAATTTAATCCATGTAAAGCCACGTTGGCCATCAACAGCCAGGTATAATTTGGAGTCATCCCCTCATGAAAATAAACACTCAAGTTTTCTCAGGCATGCTCTGCTGACACTTTGAGATAAACAATGGAAGAAATAGAAGGGAAGACTAGAGGAAATAACTAGGATAGACAGAGCTGACATTACAATAGACCCTGGTAGTCAGAACTCTGTGTTGGACCGAAGGGTCTTGCATCTCCTCTGAAGGGCTTCCAAGAGAGAAATAATGTCACATAATATTCTGAGGGTTGTTGACAAAGGCATGTTACAAAAGTTTTAATTCAAAAATCTACGGGTGAGCTGTAATAACATGGTAATTGGTGGACTTTGATCACACATCCATTTCTCTTTCTAGAGAGGTGCTACCTAATGGCCGGTAATCTCCCAGGCCAAAAAAAAAGAATGAAGAGGGTAAAAGCGCACGAGAGATGTTCATTTTCATCTTCAGAGAGAGAGGGAAAAGGTGCATTATTTTTACATTAGTGTCTAGTTACAGTAGATTGACCAGAGAATGGTGACAGTCATTAGGGATCTAATCATAATCTTTTGAAACAAAAACTTGCTATTTTCATTATATTAATCCATTATCAATCTCTCTTTCCTCTTCATTCTTTTTTCTCAGGATATGTTTGGTTCTATTTTTATATTCCTCTTCAAACTGCAAAATGTTTTCTAGTATTCAACAGCATTTTTTTAGTGACAATCTTTCAACCCCAAAAGAATTGTTTGAAGATATTCTTGCCTCTAGAAAAGGCTTTCACATTGCCCTACAACTCAGTAGAGAAAAGGCAATTCTGGTTGTATTACATATATCTATACATAGATATATATAGCTATATTCACATATATATAGTCAAAGGCTGAGGAAGACCAGTTAACCCTAGTGAACTCTAGATTCCCCTCATATGGAAAATCCCAGACAGAAAAAATAATCTCGACCCAGGACGGAGGCTACTTTGTAAGTGGTGGGCAGTGGCCTCCTGTCCCTTGGTGACTTTCTGGTTTCCACGCCACCATAAATAGCCTGTGCCTTCATAATAAATGCTTACCAGTTCTTCCTGGCAAACACTTAAGCTCTATAGGAGGTTTCTCTGTGAAGTCTTTCCAATTGGGTCTGACTGTGATAATGCAATGTCAAAGCCTGTTTGTTTTCCATGGCATCTGTATTTGCTTATGATCTTCTTTTCCTTAGGTGCTATAATGCTAAGGCAAAGCTGGATATCTCCCACCAAGTTGGGTACAGTAGTACTGAACATTTGGCACAGATGCTTAACAAAAGAAAGTGCCAAAATTTTCCAACAAGCGCTGGTAAGCCCGGTCTCTGATTTTTCATATTCCTTTCTTAACCAGTTTAGTTTGGGTTCCATCATCTTTGAGGAGTCACCATATCTAATACATATCAATGACCTTGACACAAATACCATCCTTCCACCCTCAAATGCATCACAAAACATAAGAATCCCAGCTTGGGGATTAGACGCAAGACTCCAAATTATCTTCACCTCCTTTTTCTAAATTCCTCCATTCATTATTATTATTATTACTAAGCATTTACTATGTGTCAAGCACTGGAGTAGATGCAAGTTAATCAGATTGGACACAGTACCCACCTCACATGGGGTTCCAAGTCAAAAGTTAGGGACAGAACAGGCAATAAATCCCCATTTTACAGATAAGGAAATTGAGTCACAGAGAAATTAAGTGACTTGGCCAAGGTCACCCAGCAGATGAGTGGCAGAGTTGGGATTAGAACCCAGGTCCTCTTACTCCCAGGCCCACGCTACTAGGCCATGCTGTTCCCTTATTTGATACTTATCATTCCCCAGTATATTAAAAGCAGATGAGGGCAAGTAACCACAGTCTGATGCTAGAGAGAATGCATGCACTCAGATTCCATCTCTTCTTCTTCCTGCCATCTTGTGATGTTTGCTAATGGTAAAATAGGCTGGCCACATTAAAAGTGTTTTTGAAAGATAGAAGACTGTAACACCATTCGAGGCTTGCAAAATTTATCTTTATGTTTCGATGGCCATGAGAGTCGGGTAGGAGTCTGGAAGTGTAAGAAAAATGTCCTACTTTGATGGTGAAATTAATCTGTGAGTATTCTTGGGGTTGCAAAGGCTAGTGCAAGTCCAAATTGCTGGCTACATTGTGCACACAAAAAGACCCTCTCTTGTTATGTCATCATGTTTGATGTTTGCAGCCCCAACACTATTTTACCTGTTTTACTTCCTGGTCTCTCATTCCTTCTGCAGCCTTTTCTCGAAAAGAGTCACTCCTTTTGTGGTAGAAGTACACCATGCTGATCTATCCTTGGCAAATGACTCAGTATTTCAGATGGGATGCAACACTGTCTGTGGCTTTGTTTTTACAGTGTCCTTAAACATTTCCTCTGTCCTCCTTGTTCTTACTTTCCTATTTTCACCTCTCTAAATAGCAGTTGTTTGCATATCCTGCTGTCATTCTTTCTCTTCACACCTCCCATCCAGCAAAACTTCCACATTAAGAGCCCTACTACATTTCAGTATTTCATTGTTTGTGATCTTGTCTTCCCAATTGAATTTGAGTTTGGTCCATAAATGTTGCTGGCCAAGGATAATGTTCTAGCATTCTGGGACAGCCAATCTACATGTCCCAGAATGTTGTGGGATTGAATTACTTATGCACTGGGCATGTTCCAGCCTGCATGTGGAAGTGCAAGAACTTAAGGGAGCAGAAGCTTCTGGGATAGGTTCAAGTTTTCTGAGCAGTTTAGCCAGGACTGTCCCAAATCTGGAACATCTGCATATTATTTGAAAATTGTTCGGAATATCTTGAAAAATTTGGACCCTAGGAGATTTGGGAGAGGCAGTGTGGATGGCTCAGGGAGATGCAACCCCACCACTGGACAAATAAGTCACATGCTGCTGCTGCTGATGGTGTTTGTTAAGTGCTTACTATGTGCCGAGCATTGTTCTAAGCGTAATGGTGTTTGCTAAGTGCTTACTATGTGCCAAGCACTGTTCTAAGCGCTGGGGTAGATACAAGGTATTCAGGTTGTCCCACATGGGGCTCACAGTCTTAATCCCCATTTTACAGATGAGGTAACTGAGGCACAGAGAAGTGAAGTGATTTGCTTAAGGTCACACAGCAGACAAGTGGTGGAGCCAGGATTAGAACTCACATCCTCTGGCTCCCAAGTCTGTGCTCTTTCCACTAAGCCACACTGGAATACCCCAATCCTACAGTCTTAACAAGCAGATAGTGTGGCTCATAGACCCAGGTAATTTTGGAACATCTCGGGTGATTTGAGAACATTTTTCAATGGTATCTGTTAAGGGTATTGTACTAGGTGCTGGGGTAGATACAAGCCAATCAGGTTGGACATAGTCCATGTCCCACATGGGGCTCACAGTCTTAATCCCCATCCCACAGATGACATAATTGAGGCACAGAGAAGTTAAGTGACTTGCCCAAGGTCACACAGCAGACCAGTGGTGGAGCCGGGATTAAAACCGAGGTCCTTGACTCC
Source organism: Tachyglossus aculeatus (assembly GCF_015852505.1). Taxonomy (NCBI): domain Eukaryota; kingdom Metazoa; phylum Chordata; class Mammalia; order Monotremata; family Tachyglossidae; genus Tachyglossus; species Tachyglossus aculeatus. The sequence goes on along the minus strand of NC_052073.1, from coordinate 29,973,522 downwards.
TAGGCCCATGCTGTATGTACTAGACTCTGCTGCTTCTCCAGGAACTTTGGTTATCTAGGAACATTGGTTCAAAGACTCAGGTTATAATTTGCTGATTAGACAGTACTGCCATTTGGTAAGAATCTGGGTATCTGAGACCCCACTTTAGAAATGTACTCTCACTACACAGGGGGAAGGCTAAACTAAGTGCCCTAAAACTTCCTTCTTTCACCAAGTTGGGCTCATTAGAACCACATGTAGCAAGCAAATACGAATAGCCACTAGGCTTATGGGATGATAATGTGACTGGTGAGAACACAAAGGAAAAGAGCATTGGCATAAGGAAAAGCTTATGGAGAGAGTAACCTTTTCTGGACAAGTCCCCTCTAAACGATGACATTGATTTTGGAATCAGTCCCTTGCCTCAAAACTCCCAAATTATCCCAGAGACAAGGGATCAGCTGTTGACTTCTCAAACAGAAATACTTCGTCACAATCATTTGACACGGTGATGAATACTAATGAATACTAATAAAAAAAAAGATTATTCTGCATGAGGACAGACTCATCACACTGATCCCAGCACCTGACAAACTAATCATCTTTGGGTATTTCTAGGCACAGCCTGGCAGCAGTGCTGAAATGTGGAAAATAGTCATCAGAGCACACGGGATTGGAAAACTAAACAGAAGTGCTTTATTCCTTGGTTAATTGTTTCCAACACTATATTCTGCCTACAGAATAAGAAAAAGTATTTCATGGCTTCACAGTTCAGCAGCAGTATATCAGGGTCACCTAGATCACTGCTTTAAAGGGATACTCAAATGCTTGCCTGTCCATGACTTGAATCGCACAAATGTCTTGCTGTTGGGGCAACCAGGACATCAAAAAGGGAACCTGCATCACCAAGCAAGCTCACGTTTAAGCTTCTAGTAAATGAAGGTAGCTGTAAGACATTGCATGAAGTCAGCAAGAAGCAGCATGGCTTAGGGAAAGGGGCATGGGTGTGGGACTCTGAAGACATGGGTTCGAATCCTAATTCTGCCACTTTATCGATGGTATTTATTGAGTGCGTACTGTGTACAGAGCATTGAACTAATCACTTGGGAGAGTACAGTAGAACAGAGTTGGTAGACATATTCCTTGCCCACTTTTTTTATGGTATTTGTTAGGTGCTTATGATATGCTGTAATGAGCATTGGGGTAGATACAAGCTAATTAGATTGGACTGGGTCCAATCCATGTCACTTATGGGGCTCTCTGCATTAATCCCCATTTTATTGATGAGGCAGCTGAGGCACAGAGAAGTTAAATAACTTGTCCAAGATCCTTCCGATTCCTAGGCCCATTCTTTGTCTTCTAGGCCATGCGGCTTTTCACTTGCTTGCTGTGTGACCTTAGGCAAATCCCTTAGCTTCTCTGGGTCTCAGTTTTCTCATCCGTAAAATGGGGATTAAAGACCTGCTCTCATTCCATTTTAGATTGTGAGCCGCCTGGGAGATAAGTACTGTGATCAACCCAATTATCTTGCATCTCCCCAGCCCTTAGTCCACATAGTAAGCACTTAACAAATATCTCAAAGGTTAAACACTGTGTCCAAACTAATTGTCTGGTATCTATCACAGAATTTAGTCTAGTGCATGGAACATAGTAAAGCACTTCGTAAATACCATAATTAAACCGTAGTCCTAGCGAAGCAAATACCCTATCTAAAAGTTCCAGTATGATTAATGAAAAGGTAACTGCCCAAGAAATGGTTTAATAGGAACTCATCTAGACTAGCTGGCCACCAAAAGTTGTTCAGCGAAAATGACTCAGAGGTCAAATAAATAATAATAATGGCATTTGTTAAGCGCTTATTATGTGCAAAGCACTGTTCTAAGCGCTGGAAGAGGATATAAAGTGATCACATTGTCCCACGTGGGGCTCACAGTCTTAATTCCCATTTTACAGATGAGGTAACTGAGGCTCAGAGAAGTTAAGTGACTTGCCCAAGGTCACACAGCAGACATGTGGGGGAGCTGGGATTAGAACCCATGACCGCAGACTCCCAAGCCTGTGCTCTTTCCACTGAGCCACACCTTGCAGTTAAGTAGAATTAAATCATCAATTCCTTATAATTCTAATCATCTTGTCAAAAGGATTACCTGCAGATATTGGAGTTGATATTCAGCAGCATGGCTTAGTGGATAGAGCTTCGGCCTGGGAGTCAGAGAGACAGACCTGGGTTTTAATCCCGGCTCTGCCACATGTCTTCTGTGTGACCTTGGGTAAGTCACTTAACTTCTCTGTGCCTCAGCTACCACATCTGTAAAACGGGGATTAAGCGTAGGAACCCCACGTGGGACAGGGATTGCAGGTTGGACTGCATCAAACCTGATCAACTTGTATCTGTAACAGCACTTAGAACAGTGCTTTGCACATAGTAAGCATTGAACAAGTATTACAGTTATGATTATAATTATTATAGTTACATTCAGAGGAAATTCCAAAATATGGGCACCACATTTTTTTTTAATTGGAGGGTTGCCATGGTTGAAGGATGCCTGGAGACCCAAATTATCACTAAGCCAAAGGACTTCTAGACTCTTTAAAAGGTCTACAGCAACTCAAACATATTACCCATACCAACTTCAACACTCACAAAAAATGTTGGTAGCTCCACTCTGGTCATCCTGGGAAATGTCATCGACATCTGAATGATTTCTGAACACCCCTTCGACTATTAAGGATAATTCCCCAAGAGAAAGGAAAGTTTACTCAGAGGTGAATCAAGCCAACGATCAGTGGTATTTATTGAGCACTTACTGGGTGAAGAGCACTGTGCTAAATGATTGGGAAAGTACAAAACAACACAATTAGTGCAGGTGATCCCTCCCAGAAGGAAGCTAGGGGATTTACTCATGCCAACTTTTGAGGAAGTCACCATCTCAGGGGAGCTGTGGAAACGTGGGGGCAGGAAGCAGGAAACTGATGTGCTGCTCAGACATCAGTATGCTTTACTCTTCAACCTTGTGGCAAAAGAAGCAGCGTGGCTTAATGGAAAGAGCACAGGCTTGAGAGTCAGAGATCGTGGGTTCTAATCCCAGATCTGCCACTTGACAGCTACGTGACTTTGGGCAAATCACTTCACTTCTCTGTGCCCCAGTTACCTCATCTGTAAAATGGAGATCAAGACTGCAAGCCCCATGTGGGACAACCTGATTACCTTTTATCTCCCCCTGCGCTTAGAACAGTGATTGGCACATAGTAAGTGCTTAACAAAAACCATCATTATTGTTATAATTATTATTATCTAGGAGGTATTGCTGAGTTTCAAAGATGCTATCACCATCTTCAAGAAGAGAAGTGATCAAACTGACTGTGGAAACTCTTGGGTCACCTAACTGTTCTAAATTGTTGGTAAGGCCTTAACTATATTCCTTCCAGATTGGCTATAGAAGGATACTTTTAACCATGCACTCCCAGAATGAGGGCAGCTTTTAATTGCAGTGTGGCTCAATAAATTTTGTGGAATCCAGAGGGCAAGGAAACCACCAATTTCTAGACTGTAAGTTTGTTACAGGCAGGGAATGTGTCTGTTTATTGTTATATTGGTACTTTCCCAAGCACTTAGAACAGTGCTCTGCACACAGTAAGCACTCAATAAAATATGACTGACTGACCACCAAGATTGCTACATTGAGGTCATCATCCTTAGGCAAGTGTTTTATACTACCAAGAGTCCTGGACCCTGGAACCTGCTAACTAATTTTAGCTAATTCCATAAACTCAACAAGACCCATAGGTCACTCATGATATTCAAAATGTTGAAGGTATTTGGTCTGATCCTAAATCCATCAACAATAAGCAGAGTAGGGCCCAGCACTGTCCCTCTAATCTTTAACAACCAGGTTTGAAAACTAACAAGAAACCAGGGAGCCACACTTGAAGACATCACAAAAGGAGGTGGGAGTAGCCTTACTAATTAGAGGAGCAGTGTGCTCAGTGGCAAGAGCCCGAGCTTTGGAGTCAGAGGTCATGGGTTCAAATCCTGACCACCAATTGTCAGCTGTGAGACTTAGGGCAAGTCACTTAACTTCTGTGCCTCAGTTACCTCATCTGTAAAATGGGGATGAAGACTGTGAGCCCCCCATGGGACAACCTGATCACTTTGTAACTTCCTCAGCACTTAGAACAGTGCTTTGCACATAGTAAGTGTTTAATAAATGCCATTATTATTATTATAAAATATTTATGGGCATCTGGAAAGTTCTATGTGCTCAAGAAGCTTGAAATAGTAGTCATCAACATAAGTCATCTGGTGGCTCTATGCCCCATTCCCTTGAAACAATCGTGCAAAATGGCGTGCCAATAAATCGAAACCACTTTGCAAAATCAGAGGAGCACAACAGACTGATAACAAGGCTGAGGAAGATTGAGGTGATGAATCCAACACACACCAGGAAACCTTAACTCACCACCAGTGATTTTCATCAAAAATCAGGGATGGAAGTTGCTGATATTTTGCTCTCTACACAACGTAACAGATCACCGGGCCCCCCACTGACAATAAAACAGTGAATAAACACAGTCTGAAGCAAGGCGACTATTTTGGAGACAATTAGGTGAAGTTTGGCATCAATGGCACATACACCTTCAGACAAAACTGCAAGGAGTCTGGATTTCTATTTGGATGAGAGACTGAACCTCCGTAGAAATTTCATCCAGCTTCTTGAACATTCTCATCCCAGTCATCTACGAGCCAAATAGCATCATGGAACAAGCCAGATTCACAAATGATGAGGGGATTGAAACACTGTCAATTTATCAACATTGAAGGGATACTCCTCATAACATAATTTCTCTGAAAGGGACCTGAGAGGAGAGTGGATGGCGGCCAAAGAGCTAAGCAGCTGCAGAAGAGTCCAAGGGGAGACAACTGAAACCACAGGTCTGATGTGAGTACAATACAACAAACACATTCCCTGCCCACAACAAGCTTATATCTCGCCCCCATCCTACCTTAACTTACAGATCTCCTACGGCTGTCCAGCCCACATACTTTGCTTCTCTAGCTCCAACTTTCTTCACTGTGCCCAACTTCATCTATCTTGCCACTCTCCTTTTTCCCATGTCCTCTCTCTGGCCTGAAACTCCCTCCCCCACCATATACAACAGACCAGAAACTCTCTTCACTTTCAAAGCCTTATTAAGGTCACATCTCCAAGAGGCATCCCTGATTGAGTCCTCTTTTCCCCAACACCCTCTCCCTTCTACGTCACCTGAGTACTTGTATCCACACCCTTTGGGCATTTGGTTTTCACCTCACTCTCACTCACACAGCATTTATATTAATATGCCTTTCCCTCCACAAGCTCACTGTGGGCAGGGAACGCGTCTACCAACTCTATTGTATTGTAATCTCCAAAGTGCTCAGAACAGCACTCTGCACACAGTAAGTGCTCAATAAATACTCCTGACTGACTGATTGATTGATGTGATATAATATTAAGCTGTTAAGAGAAAATAGGGGCGGACAGACCTGTCTCTTTGGTCTTGTTTTATGCTGTCAAGTCATCTCCGACTCACAGTGATTCCATGGACACA